>NC_056615.1:27420754-27735038 GCF_018340385.1 Cyprinus carpio | reverse complement strand
GGAGTGAGGACGTGCAGGTGGCCTGGCGTTGGTTGCCAGGACTGATTCCTCCTAGACGCCTCGTCACAAGAGATATATATATATAATATTATGATATATAATATATATATATAGTAATATTTTTAGCATTTGCAAAGTGTCAATAGAAAATGCCAAAAACAAAAATTTCCACTGTAATCACTTTAAAGGAGTCAAATAGCACCTTGGGATGGCAAATTTTTTTTATAAAATTTGGATTATTGATTATAAATGGTGCTCCTAATCTAGTGACTGTGTTCCCATATTTTTTAAGTTAGGAGTACAAGTGCTCCTAAAAAGAAAAGTAAGCATAGCCCTGACACCCATATCTAGTACAAGTTAAAAGACAGGTTTTATGCATAGGCTAATAGATTACACTAATATTAGTCTACTTTTCCCATAGCCCATTATAGATAAACTAACATGATCTATAAAGGTGTAAGAATCGTGATATTTTGAAATGTAACAAGTTTGGCAAAATTTCTAGTAAAAAAGGAACCAAATTTCAACCGAGGGGGGCCTTTAATCAGTCCGTGCCCAGGGCACCACTGTGTCATAATCCATCCCTGACTGATTGGACGAACAGCAGGCAAACGGTTTAAACGCTTTCCATCTTTCCATTTCTTACTTTTCTCTCACCGGCTGCTGTTTACACGATGCACGTTTCCTTTTACTGACATGATATTAGCCTCGCTGCTCAATTTCTGATTGGCTGTCTGTTGCCAAGCGTCCAGCAACAACAAGCAAACACCGCTCCGTATCACACTGAACAAACTTAGCACCGCAATGTGGGGTTAACACCACAAATGCGAGCAACAACAAGCAAACACCGCTCCGTATCACACTGAACAAACTTAGCACCGCAATGTGGGGTTAACATACAGGTGTGAAACGTTTCTTTAGCTGGGGTTAAAAGTGGTGTTTAGAACGACGATAACCCGGGGTTAAGTACAGTGTGAAAAGCCTATGAGAGGAATAAGCAAGAATTTCCCTCAGAAGAAGAATGCAGTGCGTGGCTTGATCCAGTGAAGGATCTCATTCTGATGAGTAAGATTCAGGGCCTGCCAGTGGCATATGCAGAATAGGCAAATTCTAGGGGCGCCAAAATGTCTTATGTTTTTTTTTTTACTATTTTTTTTTATTCAATTAAATTCAAGTTTATTTGTATAGTGCTTTTCATGATACAAATCGTTGCAAAGCAGCTCTACAGGAAATTTTAAGTTTCTACATTATATTTAAGAGTATATTTAGGTTATTAGTGGTGACTATGACAGAAATGTACAGTAAGAATCATGCAGTTAGTTACAAACTGCATGTGATTAAACAGACGTTGAACACTATTAACTGCAATGATTATATGTTGCGATTAAACTTATAGCAAAAGCTTTTTATTATTACAAATACTACTTCAATACAATAAATTAAAAATATTACAAAAAAGCGATTGTCCCACAAAAACATAACTATTTTATTGCTCTCCCAACTCACCCCGGTTCTAAGCAATATTCCCAGCACAGCCGCACTTCCACATACATCAGTTACCTTGTGTCTAAGAGTGTTTTACACAAAGGTGTGTGTCTTTTCAAGTCTCTGTATTTAGATCAATGTGCTCAATAATGTGTCTTTGGCCTTCACTGTGTATATTTTGATTATACTGTATTGTAAATAAAATACAAATACTCAAAACCCCCATTATTTTCCTCTCCTCACATTCTTTATTACCTGCCTCACATTCACAGTGACAACACAGATGCCTCATGAAGGGCCTTTTGTCTCTCAGGTGTGAACCACTAAATATTCACAGCCATTGTCACTCCTTGCATACGGCCGAGTGAGCAGGGTGAAAGAAAATCTAGTCTACGGCATCCATTTTTTTTAAAAGTCTTGTGAACAAATTATTCAATTTTTTATGAAAATATTTAACTAGGCACACATCAGCTGCTCTGAGGTACAAGAGTTTATTCAGATAGATTTATTTTAAAAATGCTACTTCGTTCCATAATGAAATATCTACTGTGTTTTGCTCTGGCCCGCTCAAAAGATAATTTTATTGGGGTCCTGAAAAACTATTTTCATTAGCAACATAAAAAGAGATAAAGTAACTGGCAATATTGCCTCTAAAATGTTTGTTATTAAACTGTTGTATCAGACTCACAATCATGCTGTTGATCTGAATATCAGCACAGCTTTGATCACCAACAGCCTTGTGCTACAGACGAATCACTGCCATGATGATATTTGAACAACAGTACTCTTGGTCACATGATATTGCTTAATTATTTGATAAACAAGTGTTAATTTATCTGACTAGAGTTTTTCCTCTTTATGTTGTAACATCTTTTTATATTTCAGTCATAACTTTCAACTGATCCAAAGAATGCTTAAATTAAATCTGAGGAAGAAGAGTCAGTGTCTGTATGAAGGAACAGCGATGCAGGGAAACTCAACTCTCCTGAATGAGATCCACACAGAGCTCTACATCACAGAGAGTGAGAGTGGAGAGATCAGTAATGAGCATAGGTGAGACAGGGATGCAGACACTTCCGAGAGCAGCCACAGAGGCACAGCCAGCAAATGCACTGACAGAGTTAGAGCTTTACGGACAAGACAAAGCCAGCGAACGGTGCGGACAAGGGAGTCGCGCATTGGAAAAACATCTCTGTGCATAAGTTGATCCTCGACTGCTGAAGAAAAAGAATCAGGACTCCAGCTCATATTTCCCACTTCCGTTGCAGAAAAAACCAACCGGATGAGGACAAACCGCAGTCTTTCAGAGCTCGTCATGTCGTTTTCCCTGAAACCAAAGAAATAGAAATATCCAGTGAGGAGATAATCTGTTCATCTTTGATGGTCCTGGATGATGTCGGCGTCTCTAGACTTTAAAGAGTAAAGTGAAACTGTGTAATATATCTGAAGCAGCCCTCATGACGTGCGCTGATGAACTCATTGTGGGGAATAGGCTTCCCTCCTGCTCTCATCTGGATCTACCTCCAGACCAGCAGCAGCTGATCTCATCCTCCTCTGAGTGTGTCCATCGAGTGACAGAGGTACGAGGCTTCAATGATCCACAGGAGGAGGAATTACCGCAGGAAGAGAATCAGTGATCAGAGTCTGGGCCAATACAATCATCGCCCACCTGAAGTCATCAGGGAGCCTCTACACATGTGCCACATCCAGTGTTCTGCGGATCTTCAGCCGCTGTTCTGGGAAGATGTTAGTCGAACCAGAGTGTAGAGATTCCCAAGACTCTCACTCAGATGTACAACACCGTCCTGATCCTTCATACCACTCAAACATGAGAATACTTGAAAAAGACCAGTCAAAGATAAGATATGAGCCTCAAACTGGGAAACTGCTTTTTTCAGCAGCTTGTGAAAGGAACCTGATCTTCTATGAGAAAGACCTGAGAGATGTGTGGGCATTGATGAACAGAAGCATGCATGTACTCAGGATGGTGCACTCGATCTTCAGAGAGGGATCAGGCTTGAATCAGGGGCAAGTCTTCTGCCTTTGTTCATGCTGAGCACAGAAAATCTAGCAGTCTCTAGTATGACAAACATCTGCTCCTTTACAAAGAACTACAAAATGTGTATTGACCAAAACAACAAAGTGTGTTATCTAAGATTTTAAACCAGAAGAAAATGTTGTATATCCATCTGAGCTGCATAAGAGAGCTGTGGATGAAGCTTTACGAAGTAAGAATGGACATCTGGACCTTTTCCCTGCGTTTTCTTTCTGGGTCTTTCATTGCGAGGTCCATCAGACTCCTCTTACGAGCGCTACTGACAACAGACAGGAAGCTGCTCCTACAACAAAGAGGAAACAGTTTTAGTTCATAAACAGAAGATCAGGGAGAATCACTCTTCAGAGAGATCCAGCAATCTGTTTCTCACTGTCCCTGAATGAACTGGGAGGATTGATTCACTGATGAGGAGATCCGGGTTATCTGAGACTCTGGAACAATAGGAGAAATCACACTCTCCCTCTTTCACAGTGGTCAGCTTCTGGTTTATGTGTCTGTGCTGAGACATCAATAGCAGAAGATGGATGAGTTTAATCTGAAACTGTTTATTGGAGACCCCAAATCCAGCAGATGAAGTTCGTTCAACGCTGCTGCCTGTGATTAAAGAATCCAGACTCAGTTCAGTAAGTCACACTCACCAACAATCACTACACTGAGAAAACATGATCACATTACCACTTTAACACTGTACTTTCTTACCAAAGCGTAAAAAGGAAAAAATCATATAGCATTTATAACCAGTGTTTCCTGAACTGAGACAGATGTTACAGCACCTCTTCCTATAGCTGCCGACGGCTTGGTTTAGACAACACACTTTTTACGCACATCAACAGTCTTGTAGTCCATGTCTACTTTTCTTCTCTGTTTTTCTGCTTTATTTCCACCAAATGCAAACCTTAAACATACTTGAGATAACGGTGCACATCTACACTTGTGTGTGGTAAAAACTGTATTGTTGCGTTCCCCCACCAACCTACCTCTCCCTCTACTGTAAAACAGCCTGGTTATAAAAACACTCTGTGCACCTACTGCCACCACCACCTGGTGACAGCCCGAAATAACATTTTACATGGACAATGGCCCAACACAATACCCGGCCACTCATAATTTGTTGGTATAACTACAATTTATTTCTTAAATTTATACAAGGAGCCAACAAAACAAAAAAGGTGTGTGTGTATTTTCTTGTTGAAGATCATTCCTTTATATCTTCAAGCAGCAAGCAGAGCTTAGGAAAGCCGGTCTAATCCAGTAGTCCTGATCTCTTTTGTCTTCAACTGTACAGATCGAACAAATCCTTTTTTGTCAGGATATATGTCTGGATGTTTTGCCTAATGACCATGAGCCACCATGGAGCAGTTGGATGCCATGAATGACGTACTCCTATCACCGACAACAAAGTTTCTACGTGGTTTTCATCCATTTTTGATGTTCCGGAAGCAAAGGAAGATCACTCCCTTATCCACCTTTTTCAGAACGAGATCAACAGATATTGGACTTGCCGCCATCTACGTGTGATATACAAGTAACTTTCTTGCCAGTTCCTGGAGGAAGATAGTGGTTGTTGATCTTAATTGGAGTACATGGTTTGGGCGTGAGGATCTTCCAAAATCCGTTTTTGATCATCTGAAATCTTTGGTGATAGGAATCGGTCCCATAAGAATGACTTCAGCTTCCACAAAGAATAGTGTGAAAGCTCTCACATATCATCCAAGCTTTGTTGTCCCGAAGAGTGAGTACAAAAACTTGTCTTTACAAGGGCGAAATGAGCCTTTCCCCCACACCTCCCATGATGGGATCCTGCTAGGAGGATTAAAGGTCATTTTTATGCCTTCTGATAGAAAGGTACGCTGAATTTCATCAGATCCATAACTTCAAAGTTCCCTAAGCTCCCTCTCTGGCTCCAATAAAATTCGTTTCCATTATCGGATATTAAATGCACTACTTGCCACGAACTACACTAAAAACGAGAATGCAATTTATACAGGAATTTGTATCCAGAGAGTCGCTGCATCAAGGTGTACTGCTATGACTAGTCATACAGGTGAACGACTCCATATCTTTTCACAAACACTGCGACATCTTTTCACATCAATAGTGGCCAAAGTATTCCCACACCAGTATTAGAAAAGGAGGCAAATCTGGCACAATCCTGTCCATTGGTAAGTCGGACATTTTCTGTTCTTCCAATTTGCCTAGAAAACTTCGCCATACGACACACTCAGAGATTAATTTTCTACAAGCAGAGTTGTCTTTAATAATCCAGTACCTTTTCTTCCGCAATGTTACAACATGTGGTTTCTCCCTGCATGGGCCTAGTTGTTTATGAACATGCTGCATGATAAGTTTGGATATATGATGTTCCTTTGGCAGGATAACCGGACATTTAATCTCCTCAGGCATTGCTGATCTACAAGTCCTATATTCCACCCACTCCTAAGTACAACCATCAATCAATACTGGAGTCAAGATTTGTAGATGTTTATCTACGACTACTCCTTTTAACTTCCAGATGTTCCCACTTTGCAGAAGAAAGAAAGAAATTTTCCTGGTTGGAATGACCCACGTTGAGGAAAATCCAATAATGCTGATTCTGCAGTGAGAAAGATCATTTGGTGTAAGACCTGGACAACGGAATCCAGTTCGGAACTTTTTTCATTTCCTCTTAACACCTGGGTCACTGTTCTAATGCAAAATTACTCGTTCCAGAAGTAACAGGGACTGAATATGTGTCCCTGTGTTGCTTGAGCTTCCAGAGCACATCCTTGAGAACTTGAGAATCCATGCACTGCAATTTTCATTATTTTCCAATCAGAAACATTCGTCAAAAGTTGATTTAGCAGTGTCGAAACCTTTGGAAATGGTATCCCTTACTACTTTGTCCTTTTTAACCTCTGGATCATCCTTCAGATCTGGTCACAATAGGTTTTAGTAATGGCCATTCTTCTAAAGACTTCCAACAGGAAATCTGGACCCTGTATCCATCTATTGGCTTTCAAGAAATTTTCAACGGACATGCCTCTAGAGGCATCATCAGCAGGATTCAATTTTGTTCCAACATGTCTCCATTGTGCAATGTCTGTTGGATGACTGCCCTCTGTTTACCACAAACTATGGAACCTCTTTGCATCAGGGGCAATGCTTCAAGACAGGTTGACTGTCGGTCCAAAACATGACCTGTCAGTCAGTTGAAGTTCCTCTTGAGCATCTTGTCAACTCTGACTGCATAGAAACAGCTGCCTGCCAAGTTAAGTCTGGGTATGGTTATCCGTTTTAAAAGGAATGACTCTGGATGTTCGCTAAAGGAAAGTTCATTGTGTTTCCATATTCCAGACGCAGAAGAAAACTGTTCCAATAAGCACATCAATTGATCGAAACGTGATGCATTGAGCCATCTTTAGCTTTCCAAAAATCCTTTGGCAGGATGCATCTGTCTACTTCACATAACTACCCTTTGAGATCTTGCGCAATTTGACCACGACATGCCAAAATCTGTGGCATTCATCATCCATCAAGTTTCTTTACATAGTTCATGTATAGTAAACTTAGAAGGCAGTATTTACTGGTGAAAGAATCCCAAGGATCGTAAATAGAAACAAACTGGACAACAGACAAAATGCATCGTCTGTGTATGGTCTTAACTTACGGGCAATCGAACATGCATGCATCAGATACACACAACAGGTAACCCACAGCGCTCTTTCCAGTAAGTGTCTTTATCCAGGTTGAGATCTTGTTGATTTTAGACAGAGTTCTCTGGAATACTGCTAGTACCTTACGACTATTACTCATCATTGAATAACTGGAATCCTCCTTTAGAACAAACTGCAGTTAAATCTTTAACCATGTGAAGTGCTTCCTCTTCAGTGTGAACAGATGTTAAACAGTCATCTACATAGAAGTTATGCAAGATGGTATTCAAGACTTTGTTTGGAAAGCAATCTTTGTAATCCTCCACAAGTTTTCTCAAAGCATAACTGCTACAGCTTGGTGATGAAATTGCCCCAAACAAATGAACTTTCATTCTATACTCTTTAAAGCTTTGCGTAATGTCACCATTTGGCCACCACAGAAAATGAAGAAAATCCACATTCCTCTGTGACACCTCAACATCTCCACCATCAACACCAGTAGCCATCTCAGAGTCTAATTTCTCCTTCCAGAATCCATGACCAACAACACAAATCCAGCACGTAATACTCAGCCGCAGCATGACTCTGTTAAATCCTAAACTTCCAACCCTTCCATATACGAGCCTTCAAAACAAAGTAAACAGCACCCACCAGCCTTCCCTTGGTTTCCCGCCCCTAAGTGTCCACGCTTGCAAACTATACAGTTTGCAGCAGGTGTCCCTTTAATCCTCATTCAATCCGCCCTTGTTTGGAGTTGATAACGAAAACCACTTCCAATAGCCAGCCCACGATAATCCATTCAACACATCTTCACTATCCAACGGGAACCAAGTTTTTACTAATGCCAGCGTAGCTTCTATAGCTGCCGACGGGCTTGGTTATTAAACGCACTTTTTTATGCCATTATCAACAGTCTTGTAGTCTATGTCTACTTTTTCTGCTTTTTATTCACCAAATGTAAACAGCCACAACATACTTCTTCCAGAGACCTGTGAACATCTAACTTGTGTGTGGTAAAACTGTCCGCGCTCCCCACCAAGCCTACCTCCTCTACTTACAAACACTGGTTTAAAAAACACTCTGTGCAACCTACTGCCCCCCACCTGGTGACAGCCCCAAATACATTTACATTGACAATGGTGGCTCCAACAGAGAGAGACTGGAAGAGCGTCAGCTGTTCTCTTTGGCAGGCTTATGGTACTGTGGAGTCACATATAAAGCTAAAGCGTTTCCCTGGTTTCAGCCTCTGAGATCAAACCCTCACACCTGAGAGAACTGAATCTGTCTGGAAATAAACTAGGAACGCCAGGAGAGTAGCTGCTCTATGATCTACTGGAAGGATCCTCGCTGTAAAACTGAGAAACTCTGGTAACATTATATAAAATCTGTCATCATCATCTTTCTATGGTCAATAACGAACAAAATAAACACAAAAACGAAATAAAAATCTAAAATGTTGTGTTGAAGATGATTTTGTTTAGTCTTCATTAGATTCATTCAAAAGCTTTTTGACAGTTTTATTATGTAAGCATTGCTCTCATTTTATGCAAAATATATGAATCACCCGTGTGAATTGTATTTGTGGGGGTGTGTGTGTGTGTGTGTGTGTGTATTTTTGAATCTTTTCCTGGTTCTCTCATACTCTTTAGCAAATCAGATGTGAGCTTATCATTCAACCATCACAACCCGCTGAGAGTACACTTTACTCAGGGGCACAGCTTGTGCACCTTATGCTCAATATGACTAAACACCTCTCTTCTCTGGCAGACTCTATTTTGGCCGAGAGTTACATAAATCAACTTACTCAATCTGCTCCATCCCTAATTGGACCTAAGGCCCATAAATAAATTACATACACTACATATAAAGATTGCTGCTCACGAGTCATTCTGATCTAGACACATATCTAACATAGTTGCTTTTAGTTTTCTCCAGATTTATATTGCACATGAGAAACACACAACTATGTTCCTCAGGCTATACAGTATGTTCTAAAACACTCAAAGTTTCCACTATCCATAGGGTCTTTTATATGGATAACTTAGCCAACAGCACTGAATATCTACTCAACTTTCCGAATTACTTAATTTCAGTCTTCCTTCCAGAATGTACCTTCTCTCAACTCAAGTGAGTTAAATAAATGTGTTAACGACCATTACACTGAAGAGCATTGAAACATAATAACTTGTGTTTAAAATATAACACGGTATCAGGTTCTTACTTGATCGGTTGATAAAATCACATTTGAAACTCGTGATATTCGGTCAAAAACTAGCACTCTCGTGTAATAGACTACTGCTCTCCCTGATTGTATGATATCAATATTGTATGATATAAATATGAGACAAAAACAGCCTAAAAGGGACATTTTTTGGCACCAATATCTTGAATTTTAGGGCATAGCACACATTTATGGAGTAGTTGTCCTGCATCATACTTGTTAACAGTAACACGGTATGAAATTTAAGATGATGCACAGGTCCTGGGTGCGGAGTGCCCGTGAGCTAACATGCAGTAATAGATTATAAATGCATTATTTTTTTATAACCTAATTAAGTTTTACATTTACTGACAGCCCTAGTTAAATACATCATTACATATTTGGTATTGGGTGTTTTGTTCTAAATGTGCACACTTTTTGAAGCTGAAAAGCCCTAATGGATGTGTTTAGGTGAAGAGTCTTGGAATCTAGCAAGTAAACCGAGGCAGACATGACTGAATATGAATGTGTGGTTATTCTGTTCAAAATATCAAATATCATCAATGGTTGCTTTGTTTTGTACCCGTGGGAGTGAATGTTGACAAAAATAATCTGAGGCTGTGATGATCTTTGCAGGTTAATTAGAACTGAAAGTAATACTTTACATCATATGCATAATTCGAAACATAGGCTTACCTGGGGAAATCTCGCCAGGGTCAGGATCCCCCTTCTGAGGGTTGTCCTCACCTAAAAATATGAATAAAAACCACGCAGTGTATTGTAAATAGACAATGATTCTATACTTTAAATACCTTTGTTAAGAACAAAACAAAACAAAAATTGCGTTTTAAGTGTAGAACATTTTTAGTTCCATTAGTTATGGAACTCGGCTATCAAGACTATTTTATGACACTTAAACACGAATGAAGTGAGCCTGATTATTTTCGTCTTTAAAACAGATGACGCAAATGTTAATTTTTTGATGAGTCTGCTATGAGTATCTTATATGCGCGATTACCTGTGACGAATAACGTTACCTGCGTTGCTGTCTAGTAATTGTCTACAACAGATTGACACGACATGGCGCTTACAAGTAAACAGGCTTTTCCTCTTGTAGCTGTATTTTAGCTGTGTGTCCCCTTCAAAAATTTAGAAAATTTTGTGTTTATTGTCCCCCTACTAAAAGAAGCACAAATTTACGCCCTGCATTCAGGCCTGGTGATATGAACACTGGGATATTAAGTGAAGTAAAGTGTTTGTGGATTTGTGAGTTATAACACCTTATGAGGACATGATTGGCTTCTTTTCTGTTTGATGTCATTGACTAAAGGTGTGCAAAGCCAGGTCTAAGGTTCTCAGCAGGGGTTATGATCGGTTGAATGGTAAACTCAAGTCTAATTTACTAAAGCCCCGAGTACGAGGGACCCACAGAGAGAGCTCAAAGAAGACTTACGGAAAGTTTCAAAATAAACACACACACACACACACACAGCACTTCCACACACAAGACGGAAGTTCTGATCGACAAACAACATGATAGTACTATTAATACTGTAGTCCTCTGATTTCATTTTATATAAACTGATGACTGAGATTCCAGAATCAAAATAGCACGTCTGATGCATTTGTATAAAACAAGACAAAAAGTAGACTGTGTTTTCCATATAACCATACTGAGTGAAGGAAGGAAAGGATCAGTGAAGGGGAGGAAATAGATCAGAAGGGAAGAGGTGTTAAAGGAAGGGAGAGGATAGAAATAAGTTTCCTCAGTCCTCTCGTTTCTCAGAATATTAAAGAAGACTGTTGATGTTCTCTCAGCCTTAAAAACAAGTTTGGGTCCTTGTTTTTTTTTTTACAAATTAACAACAGTCATTGCTATTTGACAACGTCAGTAATCATGAAATAGCAATGTTGTGACTGACCAATCAGAATCCAGTATGACTGAGATCTTGTAATAAATGATTTTAATATTATGTGGAGGCAAAGAACCATCAATGTGAAGAAGACACTTTGTGTGTGTGTGTGTGTGTGTGTGTGTGTGTGTGTGTGTGTGTGTGTGTGTGTGTTTGTGTGTGTGTGTAAATAGTACCTTAATCTGTGCAGCTTCTCTTACTATAGTGAAGCTTTGAAAAAATTGCACCAGAAAACATCAATGTTTCTTTACATTAATTCTTTAGCAGATGATAAAATAAAATGGGAGGAAAGATTCATTATGAAATAAAGTTTCTCTAATACACATTGGCACAATAAACGGCACCCTTTTATTCAATACTTTTGAAACCTCCATTTGCCAGTTTAAGCTCTAAATGTTTTCCCTATAATGGCCTGATGAGGTTTATGAGCAAACCTGACAAGAGATAGCGGACCATTCTTCATCCAGAACACCTTAGACTTAGATTCCGAAGAGGCTCCATGTTGGTGCGTCTTCTCTTTAGTGCACCCATCTTGAGTGTTTGATGATAAAGCATTTCTTTCGTTCTTTGACATAGAATCCAGTCATTTGAAGTTCCAGTTCTTGTCTGTAATGTGTATGAGCTTTTGGTTTTTGTTTTATTAGTGAGCTAGGATAATTTTCTTGAAACCCTCCCAAACAACGTGGTGATGTAGATGCAATTTTGACAATTTTTTTAAAGGTTTTTCGAACCGAGACTCACTTTTTTCGCAATTCTTCAGATGTGGTCCTGGAGCGTTTTTTCTACTCAACTCTTTCTCAGTGGCCTAAGGCCGATATAGAGGACCACTTCCTCTTCCACGCGAATTTATATATTTGTTGATTGGAAATTTCTCAAATTATTGCCCTGTGGTGGAAATGGAATTTTCATGGCTAGCCTCTTTTCTTAAAGAGTCACTAATTGGTGAAGTCAATTATTCTTTTGCTGCACATCAGAAATAATTCTTTGGTTTTCTCATCGTGAGGATGATTAAGGGAATTGGCCTTTGTGTTCCCTCCCTCTTTATTTTTTGGAATCAGAAGCCATGGCTGGCTAATTCATGTTCTAACCCCCGAAGAGTACTCAAAATTGTGATACTGAAATGGGGATATACTTCAGAGATATGTTCTCATAAGATTTTAGGGGTGCATAATTGGGTTCAAGTGTAATTGAGAAAAACATTATTTCATAATGATATGTTCCCCATTTTATAAATTCTTATTTCCAAGGAAAGGTTAGAATTTTTTTAGATTAAAACACCAAACAGGGATTAAAAACAACCCAAACAATGCAGATAATTGTCAAAAGCATCTTGATCCTATTTACCAAGGGTGCCAAATTTTTGGCCATGACTGTGTGTGGGTGTGTGTGTCTGATGTATGTGGTGGTGTGTATATATATATTATATATATATATATAATATAAGAATATATCATATATTATATACAGTATATACTCTCAGCTCAAAAGTTTTTAAACATTAGGATTTTTAATGCTTTTTAAAGAGTCTCTTTGAGGTCATCACGCCTGCATTTATTAGATGAAAAAAATAACCTTAATCAGTCAGTGGACAGCCTTCCCTCACTATGGACCCCGTCAAGACAAAATACACTTGTAGTTCACCTCCTCAGTGTGTGAAGCACATGAATCACAAAAGGAGGAGTTCTTTAAAATACGGACTACGATAAAAAAGAAATCAAAATTCAAACCAAATAGCTGATTTCCGGTTGATTGGTGGTGATTAAGAGCCCTTAGCTCAAACAGCATATTTAGGTTTTGTTAATGTTTAAGGCTGAAAACTAGAGGTTCGTGTGTAATTTAAGCATGCTAAGAGCCTCAAAAACACCTGAAAAGAGTAATTAAGGTTTAAACATGTTGCCATGGAAACACTGTTGAATATATCAAAATCAAGCCAGGTCTTGACGTATTTGTGGACCAAGTTTTGAAGAGTTGGGGTGTGAACAAAAGATGATGCATTTTTTAAGCATTTTGTAAGTGAACTTAAAAATTAAGTTCTGTCATCATTTACTCAAGTGTGGTTTTATCAACTGTATGATTTTTTTTTTTTTTTCGTTGAACACAAAAGAAGATAGTGAATAATGTTGGTAACCAAACATTTGCTGGGGAGCATTGATTTTCAATAGTTGGACAAAAAGTGATACATGTCAATGACTACCAGAAAATTGTTGCGTACATAGAAAGAAACTCGGTAGATTGTAACAAGTTGAGGCTAAGTAATTGCTGACAGAATTGTATTTGGGTGAATTATACTTAAAACAGGACTAAAACACTGATGAAAAAGTGGGTCTGACTGCTAAATAAAAATAAAGGGACATGAAACATGTTTAACTGGTATATATTAATAGCTCATAAGTCGTAGAAATAAACTGCACAGCTGTATAGAAACGTAGCCAGGGACAACAGTAATAAAAAGTAAATACAAATAATAAACAATCATTATCCCATAATAGTTACTGAGGCTATCTCATAGCATTTACAGTGTCGTTTTCATATCTATTGTACAGAGGTGTGTTAAACCTTCTGGGGTAGAATACATTCTGACACTGATATGAATGACTCTCCTCAACGCAAATCACAGGAAGTGTTTAGTGAACCTGAGTGGAGGCTGGATCTGTTATCAGTTTCTTTTCTGATTGTGAAGTGCTGCGATCTGAGCTGTAGATCCTGAACGAGAGACTGAAGAGTGTCATTGTTCTTACAGGTTGATGTTATTGTGGAGTCATAGGATGAGGTTGTGCTGCCTCTGGCTTCAGCTTCGAGATCAAACATAACACCTGAGAAACTGAGTCTGTAATTTAATACCCTAGGCGCATCAGGAGTGACGAGCTGCTCTCTGGTCTACTGAAGGATCTCACTGTAAACTGGAGGAATCTGGTAAGATGATATAAATCGTCAGTATTCCTAAATGTTGTGCTTGTTGATTATGAACAAAATGAAAACCAAAAACCTGTGTAGAAAAGAAAGTGGCGTAGTTAATTGAAAATGATGCAATTTTAATCTTCCATTGCATTCTTCTAAAGTTTTTGGGACACATGTTAAACTACTTTATGATATTATAGGTGAGTGGATGATCTAAAAAAACAGAGTTTATATCATACAGATGGTGTGAGATTTGGGGTATTTACAAAAGAATAATCGTTAGACATTTTCTCTGATATTAAAAACCCCTCAAAACACATGTAGAAAGCAGGTCTGAACTGAGAGTTGTGCACTGTGTTTGTACTGAGCAGGCATGGAGGAGCTGTGTGGATATGTAGATTCTCTACATTACATTAAATACACTACATTTGACCAAAGTTTTGTTGGGAAAAACAGATTTATTGGTTACTTTAAACGGGTTTCTGGCACCCCTTCTGAAACGCAGTTTCACTTCTGTCTGTATGTCTGTATCTATACCTTTGGAAAGAATTGGACAATAAAGACCGACTTGACGTGACTATAATGTTTAGATTTTTAATGCATTGTCTACTTATTATTGATCAAGTTCCAATTTTTAAAGCTTTTTGTTTCGTGTGTTGCAGCGTTAAAAACACAGGGGTCCATTTGGCATTTGTCTGGAATCTAAAACGGAAACAGTTTTACTGAACCCACCACATTCACATTCATTCTCTGACGACGCAGGTGACGTGTTTGAGCCAGAACTATAAACTATTTCCCCGGTGTAACAGCCAGAACACCAAGCAGCGCACAGGCACCGGATTTGATGTCTGCAGCGCTAAATGCCACCTCGGGCATGCTGAAGTTCAATCCTCATAATCCGCATATGCCAAATTCTGTCGGGCAATATTTAAACGATTTCTCAACGCAACTTGGGTTAAAGCGCACGGCGCAGGTGTGCACTCAGGGCGTGTCCAAATCCAATTTTTTGTATTTTTACGAACAGCCACATAACTCCCAGCATAAGATTTTGGCCCACGCCCGCGGCGGAGGCATGGTCCTAAACGGTGTTTTGTCCCTATTCTCTTAAGGAGTACGCCTGGGTATTTTTTGGGTTTGTAACGTGCAATAAATAAACCAACAGAGTACTCATACGTCCATTCCCGTTAAGAGCCAGTTCCTGCGACTCGTGCCATGGACGCGGGATTTGCTCTTTACACGCGGAATTTGGCAAGCGCCAAGACAGAAAGCGTCTTCCGAGATGAAACGGCAGCTGCCTGTGTGCACAGCAAATAGAAAGCCTCAATTTGATTACATGCGAGGACTAAACCATCAGGACAATGTAGGCATTTTTAGATTAATTAGCCTTACAAAAAAATCTTATGCATTGTAACCTTTAATTTTAACTATTTGGCATGTCTGTGTTGTTGCTGTGCGTCCCTGTGTGTGAATAACAGAGTGTACGCGCGTTTGTGGACCCGACTTATACTAAAACACGCTCTTTACATAACAAAAGAAAGCAAAAAACATGTGCGCCAGACTTTAGACCAGGTTTGAGTTGGTCTAAGGCGCAGTCTATTTTCAGTCTCCTTATAAATAGCAATGCACCACCGAACACACCCCTTTTTTGGACACCAGCACGACCATGGGCGCACAAATGAGCGCAAATGCATTTGCTAATTTAAACGAGGTGGCGCTGGACGGGAAAATGCGAACGGCGCCGGACTGAAACTAGCAAACAACACTTGCCTGCGCCTTGCGTCGCATTGCGCGGGTGTATGATTAGGGCCCCTAGTCTTTACATCCCTAAATTTAAAACCTCTTAAAACAATCTTGTCAAAATTCTTAATTAAAAATGAAATAAATTCTTAATTAAAGTCTTGTCTGTACAAATTAAGATTTTAAGGCCCCCTCGGAAACCCTGTTAAGTGTAGGATTGTAGCACAGTATCTTCAGTGCTGATGTTAACTGTCAGCTCTTCAGAGAATTCATAAATCCTTCTAAAAACTTGGTTTATACATCTGTAAATTGGCTTGGTGTGAAAAATAATGTTGTTTTTTTTTTTTTTAAACGAACAGCATTAACAAGGTTAGGCTGCACCCCATAAACACTAATCAATGTCTAGGAAAAACCAGTCAAACCACCCCTTTAATATAAAGTTGCCGAGACTTTAGACTGGATCTGTTAATCATGTTGTGGTTTTCTTTCTGATTGTGAGCTAAGCTGCTGCTGATCTGAGCTGTAGATCCTGAACTGAGAGGCTGAAGAGTGTCATTGTTCTCTACAGGTTGTATGATTGTGGAGTCACAGATGAAGGTTGTGCTGCTCTGGCTTCAGCTCTAAAATCAAACCCCTCACACCTGAGATATCTGGATCTGACTGGAAATAAACTAAGAGACTCAGATGTGAAGCTGCTCTCTGTTCTGAAGAATGCTCCACATTATAAACTGCAGATGCTTGAGTAAGTAGTGATGATTTAAAATGTTTGACTTTTAAATTTAAAAGTTAATATAGTTTCTTATTCTTAGGTTACTTTTGGTAAGTGGTGACTAACATGTTTAAAAAGAGTTTGATTCAGTTTATAGTTTAGTATCTTGATGTATTTAGTATCTTGATGTATTTTATTTCAAAATAGAACAGTATTTCACTAGCGTGAAAAATAAAATATACTTGTATTTGAAATACATTTATTTCATGCTAAGTATACTACAAATTAATTTATTGTATTTATTTACGTTAATAAAAGCACCTGCAGTTGTACTTTTAGGATACTAAAACTGAATTGGAAGTTAATTCTGCGAGACAGACTTTTCAGGATAAGAGATTGACTAAAAATGAGGTCCTAAAAATTACTGCAGATTCTGGAAGATAAATTCTTCAAAACAGTGGTATAAAAGGATTGTGATGCTGGTCCTTCAAGAGTCACTCTCACACTTATCTGTCCATAAAGCCTATAAAAAATAGTCTTCATGTATTTCACAACACTTCAGCATCTGATTCTTATTAAGTGAGGGTCATATTTTAGGATTTTTGACCCAAGGCAAAGTCTCTGAGAACCTGACAGCTTGTGATTCTGGAGACTCCAGGAAGCTGCAGTTCTGGAAAATGCTGGCGCTGGAGACTAAATTTTTCCTGATGGTTTTACATTTAATTCTTCACATTAATTCTTAATTATTTTGCTGTTAATGTGTATTTTCTTCTCCACCTTTTTTTCTGACCCCGCTGACCCAAATGAGCATTCACTGTCCAATGGTCATGCCTTAACTTCGCAATTTCTGTAGTGCATTAGTTTTGAATATGTCTCATGGGGATTTAATTATTTTTGAGTTTTTAGTCTGAGTTAAATCTCTTTTTTGTCTCTTTTTATCTGTAAAAGGAAACCTGTCTAATAATTCTGCACACCCGAATATAAGGAGTTCACTTCCAGCCTTCATGGACAATTATATATCATATATAAAATATTAAATACTAACTTAATAGTAGTTAAGATTGATGTGGTTTGGAATTTGGGTAAAATGTGCTTGAAAAAAAAAAAAGATCAGAATATCAACGTGCCTAATAATTATGCACACACTGTATAGTCATGTTTTTAATATCTGAAATTATGAAATTAATATTTTGAGAGGATGTCAGTTTTAATGGAAAGATGGAAACTATTGATAATTACTGTAATTGTCATAAATAAAAACTGTGACAGAAAGGGAGAACAAAATTATGGTTTTGGATGCAGAATCAGAATCTTGAACGGTTTTTTAAAAAAGGCTTTATAATCATACGTCACAGGGTTAGTTTATAAATCTGACTAATAATGCAGATAGTTTGATTTAGTTGTTGTAAAGTGGATAAATGCAGTTAATGTGACACACATTTGCTTGTTTTTCTTTCAGCTTTTAGATGTTAGTCTGATCTTCTCTGATCGCTGATGGTGAATAAAGAGCCGCTACAGACAGACATCACATTCAACAGAATCAACACACAAACACACACTGATCCTCACACACACGTGTTTGTGCAACTTTACAGAATCACGCAATTCATGATTAGAAATCAGACGAGGAAAACTTTTTTTTTTTCTTCTGAAGTGACTTTTGTAATGGTACCACAAATTTTACATTATAATATTGCCAGTTTTTGTGACATTATGTGTATTTTCTGTTCAATTCATATTATAGTAGATTTTAATCAATGAAAAAAACAAATGTGTACATCAGGGTTAAAATGTGTAAAACCTAAAATGTATAAAACATTTATACCTTGGTAAAATATAAAACAATCTCTACACTCTGAAAGTAAAGTGAATTGATTTTGTACAGTTTTTATCATCTTTATTCTAAATAAATTGTCATGATGATTCAGTTTTGATGTGTCAGGATTAAGCCAAAGCTTACGACGTCTACAAGATCTCACACGACTGATACACATTAGATGGTACACTACATAACAGTATTTTCTGTCTATGAAAAACTATTTTATAAAAACTTGGCCCAAAGTATATTTTTCTTGTTGAAGAAAGTCAATTAATTTAAATTCTATTTTTGATCCAAAAAAACAAACAAACAAAAAAAAAAATATATGTACATAGATAGATAGATAGATAGATAGATAATCAAAATAAAATTTCTAATTAAAGACATTTCTTTTTATAGTTTTCATAGACAGGAAATAATGTTATGGGCAAGTTATTTATTTTTCATTTGGCTCAAGTTAAAAAATATAGATGTGAAATCATTACCCTACAGTTTTTTTTTAATTGGATGAATGAAAATATTTCAGAGTAATTTCCAAGGTAAATCTATATCATGTTACGTTCCCTCTTTCTAATCTAGGGGCGGAAAGAAGCGTAACGTAACAAAAAGTTGCGCGGAGAGAGTGAGAGATCTCCCGTCTCCAGGTCCCAGGACAAACACAAATCATCACACCAGTTTTAAATATAAAAAAACATACAAGGTTTATTTTAAATTAATCAGTGGGATACAAACATAAGGCTCAAGGAGGGAAAATAGCCAAAATAACAAACAAAAGGAACTCTAACTGAGGGTTTGTGAAAATACCTTACCTAGCATTAGAAGAAAAATTTAAATAAAATACAGACTCTTCCCTTAATCCCTCTCTAGTTAAACACAGGAGATTTTATATGATCTCAAATTAAAGGGCATCCTCCCTCCTACAAGTGATCTCACAATAAAAAGAGAACAACGTTGACAAACATAATCTTGAAGGTAACTGGCCACACAGGCTAACACAGCCCAGCTGCATACAACTAGGGCTTTACTGTGAAAGATTATTGGTTTTTAATCAACTTTAGTCAAATGTATTTGCAATCAACTGTATCCAACTGTCCATATAATTAGCCTCTTAGGTCAACATCAGATCAATGAATGGGCTCTCCATGGGAGAGATCCTATCAAGTCATCATAAGGTTACACTATCCAGTGGCTCTCCATTGGGATGTTATTGTATTGTTTGTAGCACATTTGTTACCAGGTATAAAGGTCTGGTCTCACAGACAGTACCTTGGGTTAAGATTGTTTGAAGGATGACATGCTAACATCACTGCTGAAGAACTGCTACACTGCTACCTTCAATAAATTCTTCTCCCCACAAGAACTTTGGTCAAGCTTACTTATTTTATGTATTAGAGAAATCTAGTACATTGGCGAGCCACCCAAACTACTGCTCAGCCAAATACAGCAAAATCTAACAATTTGGCGAGAGCCAGCCAGGAGAGACTGACAAGAAGAGAACTCACCAACTGCAACAAGAAGTGAACAAAAGAGTTTTGGAGATTCTACAGTTTTTGTGTTGAAGATCAATAGACTGCGTCTGTGGACATAAGTTATTTGAATCAACTTGATCCTTTCTCAAAGATTCTAATTTGGTGAGTGAAACTATCAGCTCTCTAAAAGAACTTAAATAACACTTTTTCATAAGTAAGCAGATCATTTGATGTATGTAGTGTAACCATAATAACCAGTGTAGCACTGTTTAAGAAATTTTTGGCTTAGGCCTTTCTCTTGAGTCTGTAGGAACCTTTTAAATGATTTAGTTAATTCTCCTGAGACTGTAGGAGCTATAGAAAAAGTGTTTATAGCTTTGTCCTGTTCTCTTGAGTCTGTAAGAATCATTTAAGAAAGAGGTTTAGTCCTTTCTCATGAGATTGTATGAGCCATAGATGTGTAATTATAGGCTTAGTCCTGTTCTCTGGAGTCTGTAGGAATTGTTTAAAAAACCAATTTAGTCCGTATATCAAGAGATTGTAGAAGCTGAGGCTTGGTCCTTTCTCTTTTTGTCTGTAGGAATTGTGTAAAAAAAAACAATTTAGTCCATTTGTCCAGAGACTGTAGGGAGCCATAGATAGAATTGGGACTGATGTTGCTGCAAGAATTTGGAAAGAAACAATTTAGTCCAGTAATCAAGAGATTGTACATTTACATTTACATTTACATTTAATCATTTAGCAGACGCTTTTATCCAAAGCGACTTACAAATGAGAACAGTAGAAACAATCAGATCAACGAGAGAGAGAACAACGGTATACAAGTGCTATGACAAGTCTCAGTTAGTCTAGTACAGAACACGTAGCAAGGGTTTTTGTTTTTTTTTGAATGATAGACAAGAAAAAGGTAAGTACTAGTATTAGTTAGTTAAGTGCAGGCAAAAAAGATGAGTCTTTAGATGTTTTTTGAAAATGAGTAAAGACTCAGCTGTTCGAATTGAGATCGGGAGGTCATTCCACCAGCTGGGAGCAGTCCAGGAAAAAAGTCTGTGAGAGTGATTTTTGAACCTTTTTGGGATGGCACCACAAGGCGTCGTTCACTTGCAGAGCGCAAACTTCTGGAGGGTGCATAAGATTGAACTAGTGAGTTTAGGTAAGTTGGCGCCGTGCCAGTGGTCATTTTGTAGGCAAGCATCAGTACCTTGAATTTGATGCAAGCGGCTACTGGTAGCCAGTGTAACCTGATGAGGAGAGGAGTATCATGAGCTGTTTTTGGCTCATTGAAGACAACCGTCGCTGCTGCATTCTGGATCAGTTGTAGAGGCTTGATAGTACATGCAGGAAGGCCCGCCAGGAGAGCATTGCAATAGTCCAGTCTGGAGAGAACAAGAGCTTGGACAAGAAGTGGGGTGGCTTGCTCTGAAAGGAAGGGTCTAATCTTCCTAATGTTGTATAAACAGTTGTAGAAGCATAAGCTTGGTCCTTTCTCTTTATGTCTGTAGGAATTGTTTAGGAAGCAATTTAGTCCGTTCATAAAGAGATTGTAGAAGCAGAGGCTTGGTCCGTTCTCTTTTTGTCTGTAGGAATTGTGTAAAAAAAACAATTTAGTCCATCCGTCCATTGACTGTAGGAGCCTTGGAAAGAATTGGGACTGATGTTGCTGCAAGAATTCGAAATTCTTGACTGGGTGCTAATTCAGTAGCCACTATTGTACTTTTGAAATAAATGTTCAAACTGAGTTAAAAGATGATGGCATAAAGTCATTAAACTATAAGTTTGTTTGCCTTCCGTGAAACATACGGAAAGATATAATGTAAATTGTCTAAGAGACAAATTTGAAAAAGTAATTCAGCCTTCTGAGCTAGAACTCAATTCAGACATTAAACAAGGAAAATTAGCCTGAATGTAAATGTTTTGTTTTAAATGTAGGATTGAAAACTAAGCTGAGCTTTTTTAACTGATGATTTGTTTGTGTAATTAAAAATTGTCAGTCTAACAGACTGCTGTGAATTTAAATCTGAATAAGTGTCTTTAACAGTTCTAACACCTTTTGTTCTGTTTTCACACTTCTGAGGGCACTTTTCCTGTATTTGCCATGGCTGAGTCTGCACAAAACAATGGCAATAGTTGTGCATTGAGGCCAACAACAGAAAGACACATGGGACAGAACCTCCAAATGTTACCATTGATCAGATGTTGGATAATATGAATGCATATCTGGACAAAAGGCTGGGACTGAGGAAGTGCCATGATGACATGTGCCAGAAGTACAGCATCAAGTACTCAGAGAGTGGGACTATGGGCTTTGCTGGACATTAAAAGGCTTATGGAAAGATGATGCAGCGCTTAAGGACAAACACCAACAGAGATGGCTGTAATTTTGCTCAAACAAATTCGACCGCATCTACAGAGATGTGTAACTGACAAATTACAACATGAGAACAAACCAGAGAAAGCAAAGGTTCGAGCACTGGCTGAACAATTACAGACTGTAAAGAAGGACAAAGAAAGACTGTTACATGAGAATGACAAGTTGCTAACTTTGCTCTCCAAACGACTGGAATCAAAATCTTCAAGCAGCTCTGATAACAGTGATGCAGATATTAACACACATACTGAAATTACAAAAGACAAACTGAAGGTTAGACTTGCTCCTGTAATTATTAAGAACAGACGGACTGAAGTTGATACTGAAAATGAAGAGGAGTATGAGGAAGATGGTGAACGATTAACTCGCACAGTAAAAAAGGTGGTAAAGAAATATGTTCCCTACAGAACATACCAGCCAGCTACTCCAGAGCAAGTTGACAAATGGTCAAAAGAATTGGCAGATGTGTACAAGCAAACCACGGAAAGTTTGGCAATATCTTCAACGCTTGCAGAAAATCTACAATTTACAATCCACTGGACAGTGTGATGACTGTTAATGTGAACTTAAGAGACAATGACCAAAAACGACTTACAGAAAGTGTTGAAAGAAGGATTGGTGAATCTCAAGAAAACACTGAATCTGGATGGGAAGCAGTTCAAACCTTATTTGAACTGAAACCTGCAGAGGTTAATTGGGCCAAAATTACCTCTTGTGTGCAGAAGACAGGAGAAAGTGTTGCAGAGTTTGAAGAACGCTTCAGACAAAACTTGGATGGGAACATGCTGGTTTGAACAACAACATTGAAGAACTCTGTGAAGACACTAGCATGCCTCTTAAAACCGCATTTGTGAATGGACTGAAACCTGAGGTTTTCTAAAAATCCTAAAATCAGGTATGATGACTGGGACAGCATTGGAACAACATTTATGCAGATTGTTGAATGGTCAGCAAAGATTGAAAGAACACAGGAAGTCGATCTCAGAGTTTTACAATCCAAAAACCTTGTCATACAACAACAGGACAATGGGGTATGAAAAAAGTGAATATCAGAGACACTCAAAGAGAGAAAACTCAGGGAAGATGTAGACATTGCAACGAAGATGGGCACCTGGATTCGTAATTGTAAGCTGAGTTTGAGACATCAAAGTGATGAGGACAACCTGTTGAAGAGGTTTCAGCAGTTGACAGCCAAACAAAAACAGATTCTGCTAAATGCTGTGGAGCCGCAGGGAAACTGAAGAACCTCTCTCTGCAGCACCAGCTAATGACATCTCATCCAAAATCTGATGGACTCCATGTGTATGCAAACAAGAAAGGAAAAGCATACACAGAAACCTCAACAACTGAAGCCAAAGATGATGTCCTAGTAGGCAGTGCTGCTAAACAAGCCGTAAAGGAGAGAGGTGAACATGCAGCGGCATTAAGACAACTTCAGCAAGAATAACAAACAGTTCTTCATAGTAAACAGATTCAAATTGAATTGTCCAGGAAACAATCATCATTGTTAATGGAAGATGGAAAAAAACTACACGATGACAACCAATGCATTAAGGAAAACCACAAGGAAAATGGACTATGTCTTTTTCAACATGTCACAGGCCAGCCTATGTCCAATGAAAATCTAACATCTGACAGCCTTGTCCAAACTGATGATGAAAGACTCAGCCTGGCAGTACACAATGCCAAGAATCAAGTTTTGGCACCTCCTCCAAAGGGGGGCCCATGGTATAGTGCCCAACAAATGGGTAAAGATTCAAAAAACTGATGTGTCACAAGAATACAGATGGGAAAGACCAACTGAGGATCTTTTAGTATCTGATGCAGCAGTTAAGGCACTGGGAAACAATGAGTGGATTGATGTAAATTGGCCTAGAGATGAGGGATAGATGGAAGTAGTGTTTTTCAGAGTCCAGATATGGCGGGACTAGGGTTTTTAGGCTCTAGCTTGTCGCCTGAGGACGAAGACAGGAAACATTTTTACCACTGATAAACACTGTAGTGTCCTGCCAACATTAAATAGGGACAGTTTTATTGGTAATTAGGCATATTTAGTTTAAAACTATATTTCTTTTGGAAAGATTTTGTTTCCCTTTTCTCTTGTGTGTGATTGTAGGTGTCCCAGCATTTCAGAGGATGAGCAAAGACATCCAACACTTGGACCAAACTGCACTGGCCACCTAGATGAACCATGCCTGAACATCCACAGAACACAAGATCGCAACATTAAAATAAAAAAAAGAACTTAGGCATTCAAGATAATGCAAACCTCACCATGAACTAATTCTGTCATCTTATGTAATGGAACCTGTATACAGCATGTGTACATGACTACTAAAATGATAACTGTTTTGTATGTTCTTTTTATTTGTGTGATCAAACATGATCAAAGGGGGGATTGAAAGATTATTGGTTTTTAATCAACTTTAGTCAAATGTATTTGCAATCAACTGTAGCCAACTGTCTTTGTTTACAAAAGTGTGAACCAAATGGCCCATATAATAAGCCTCTTAGGTCAACATCAGATCAATGAATGGGCTCTCCATGGGAGAGATCCTATCAAGTCATCATAAGATTACACTATCATTGGCTCTCCATGGGGTGTTATTGTATTGTTTGTAGCACATTTGTTATCAGGTATAAAGGTCTGGTCTCACAGACAGTACCTTGGGTTAAGATTGTTTGAAGGAATGACATGCTAACATCACTGCTGAAGAACTGCTACACTGCTACCTTCAATAAATTCTTCTCCCCACAAGAACTTTGGTCAAACTTACTTATTTTATGTATAAGAGAAATCTAGTACATTGGCGAGCCACCCAAACTACTGCTCAGGCAAATACAGCAAAAATCTAACAACTGTAACACTCTCCAACTATTTAATGGCAACTGTTCACACAGAGTTGCCAAACTCACATAGAAGTTAGCACACAGCATACCTTATTTAGTGTTCACACAAGCCAACAAATTACAGCACACTGAAAGTGACAAGTGCTCTCTCCCTCCGTTTGGAAGTTTCTGGGTCTTTTATATAGTGCTCCACCCACACCTTAACGAGCTGGAACACAATTCAGGTGGCACTCCAAACCTGTGACGTGGATAAGAGGAGCAACAGAGAAGCACAACAGAAAAAACATACCAAGACAAGCACTACCTTTTACACCAGCAAATGAAAATACAAAGATGTCCCTATGGATGTAACACCCCCACCGATAAGATTTTTTTTGGCATTTCACAAAATTACAAGAAAAACAAATGCAAGTTAATCCACATGATCAACATATTACATCACATTTTTAACAGTGCATTAACAACAATGTTTGGGCACTGGACAAGTGAAATCAGGGGGCTTATGTTTTGTGAAACTACCTCTATAATTCAGTTAAGGTTTCTGCACAATTTCACATGCAAGCCACCATATTTGAGGTCGGTACATGCGGTCTGTACTACTTGTTGGCTTCCACAATCAGAGAAATCATAATTGGGCTTCCACTTCTTTGTTAGCACACCATTATCACAGAAGCAGTTCTGTCCTCAGGCACTTGCCCAGAAGTTGACAGTACATCAGAACACTGACCAAGAGAAGGGTCGGTTTTCTGCACACCACTTAACTGAGCTTCAGCAACGTAAAATCCAAGTGTGTTTTTACTCACATCAGTTCTCACTAATGCCAGGCTTGGTCATCTGCTCACATCTGGGAGATTCAGAGAGGCTGGCCAGGGAAAGGCATTAAGGTCCACACGGTCTCCAAACATGTCCACCTGCTGGTGGGCCACTGCAAGGGAATACATTAGTATAGCGGACAATACATTTCAGTGTGTTAGGACAAACTCATCTGCCAGTAAAGCAGCATCCAGAAGGGAAGTTACTTTGCTTATTTAGATGATTTAGGGTAAACAACTTTTAAAATCCTTCAGCGAGAGCAGTTCCTTCAACTACTAAAGAGTCTTGCTGGAGAAACACCACTTTTCAAATAATGCTCTCTTCTCCCATGCAAATTCTACATGTGTCTGTGTTGCTGCTTTCGTACTTGCTCAATTTCAGGCGATATGCTTCGGTCACTAATTCAGCTCTTTCTGAGAACAGTGGCTTTAACAATGTCATAATCAAGACTTTGCTCAATTCGCAATGCTGTGCAAATTCCTTGAGCTTTGCCTGTCAGACTACATTGCAGGAACAATGCCCACTTGTCCTTGGGCCACCCAAGCTTACCTGCAACCTGCTCAAAAGCAACAAGGGAAGCATCAACCTCAGACTCGCTAAAGGGAGGCACAAGCTTGATATGCTTATGAACATAAAATTCACGATTTTGTTCAACATCTGCAGTGTTATGTACCTTAGGTGTGGAGGAGGAAGCAGAAGGAGCACTAGAGCGCAGAATAAAGAAAGGTTTTCCACTCAGGTCCCTACCCTGCAAATCTAAACAGCACAATTTAATAATATCGCAGTCTGCTTCCTCAACTTTGAGTCAAGTACATATTTCCATTCTCCTGTTGTTTAATTTTGAGGTCTAGTTCTTCTTTTAAATGAAATGGCCAAAACAGAATCATAATTGGCAGTCTCATTAACATCTATACCAGGAAGAACCTCCTTAGCTACAGCCTCTGCTGCAACTACAGGATGTCCTTCATCTGCACTGTTGGGTAAGATGCCAGCACACACCAGCTGATCAAGAAGAGATGCTCTGAATACCTGTTTGGTTGCCTCTCTTGGCACCTCTTAATGAAAGGAGTCTACAATCAAAAGCAAACTCTTTTTCTTACATTCATTGAAAACCACTGTGGTGGGAGAAAGGGTAAATGCGGTCAAATCAAACTCCAATTTAAAAATCACCAAAGACTTCTCTTCCTATCACTATCACACTATCAGTGCCTAAATTAATCTGCAGCAGTCAGGTACAGTCACGTGATACAAGTGTCATCGTTATATACAATAGGAACGTGACAATCGTCTCTTAGCTGTGGACCTAAAGATGTCTCTGTGCTGGCCATCTCCAAAACCAGGCTTTGATTACTATACAGAGAGACTAGAAGGAGCATCTCTCTTCAGAGTGGCTTCAGGACCTATAGGGATGCAGAAGCAATGGTTAATCCCTCCAAACCCTAAAGTTGAATAATTACTATATTCTTATGAGCTACACCATGTAAAATCTTACACATAACAGATAATGATGGGTGCCGGTGTTCATGCAGGGAACTCAAGAGCATCCTTCATAAAAGCATTATACTAAAAAACACATAAATAACACCAAGAATACCTTTTATTTTACTTCTGACTCATGGTAGATGTCAAATAGTATGATTCATGCATTCAATACTCACTAGAAGGGGATTGTGGCAATAACATGAATGTTGACAGTGGACATGTCTTTGCTCTGTGAGAGTAAAAAGAGAACATAAGCAGACTACCACTTGCCATTCAAATATGAAATGAAGAAACTCTCTTAGAAATCTCAAATAAACTACAGCTGATATAAAATAAAGTGTAAAATATTTATACATGTGCACAGACCTCTTCATAGACAAGTTTCATGCAGGCATTTCTAGTCTGCAAGAGAAACAATCAAAATAGCTAGCACACACATAAAAGTCTAAACTCTTTAAACAAAGAAAACACATAGCTTACAAAAGCTCATAGCTTATTTTACAATTGATTTGATACCTTTACCTCAAACGGTGTCAGAGTTTAATTCATTTAACTGGGTATGAAAAATATGGTTTTAGTAAAGTGTTTTTTTTTTTTTTTCATAATCTGAAAAACAAGCCGTGTGCATTATAGGGAATATTATTTAGAGATTTTTACAGTTGGTTTAATACCATTGGAAATTAACCCTTGTGCAACATAAATGACATATTTATGTCTATCTGATTTAGTTTGGACTCAAAACATAACAGGCACAAAGAGTTGATTATGAAATAAATACTATTAAAGTGTGAGAATTAACTTGCGCTAGTCTATGGATGAGCGCGACCGCTGCACATAGTAGGCGCTTCAGATCAAAGCCTCTTAGGTCTGACCGCGCTCGTCAATGTCAGAATGACTGAGATGGCCAATCAAATCAAAGCAGGCGGGGTTTACTGTTGACAGAAGCAGAGCGTGAAGCGTCAGTTTAACATTAAAGAGAGCGAGATAAGATGAAGCTGCAAATCATATATTACTCAACTTTTAACAAAACGTTTTAGATGGAAATGTTAAATGACCGACACAGTACCGGCTCCCCTATACGCAGAGTACGCAGTTTGCGAGGGCACCAACTCCCGGGGGGCACCATCCCAGTTTGCTCAAAAAAAAAAAAAAAATTAATTCGCTCTCTATATATATATATAATATATATATATATATATATATATATATATATATATATATATATATATATATATATATATATATATATATTGATGAACGCAGTTTGCAGTATAAGCACACATGTTGCGCCCTTCTGGATCTGCGCGCCCGCGCTCGCCCTCACCTCATGTTGGCGGCTGAATGCAATGATCATCATAATTAAAATAACGCATCTTGCTTAATATTCTAGTTTTCATGACTTAAAATGTATTATATAAAAACAATGAGACAATAATGATTGGTTAATTAATAATAATCATATGGTTTCATTGAATAACAGTTAAAAAAAAAAACATAAAAGCTAATACAAAATAAACAATTTACATTATTACAAATGCCTGCAAATGGGCACCAAAGGGTTGGCACAGTGGTTAACCTGTCTATAAGAAAGACCTGAGAGAGTGGTGGCATTGATGAGACAGAAGCAGCAGTGTACTCAGGATTGTGCACTCAGATCTTCAGAGAGGAGTCAGGCTTGTATCAGGGGAAAGTCTTCTGCTTTGTTCATCTGAGCATCCAGGAACATCTAGCAGCTCTATATGCACATCTCTCCTTTACAAAGAACTACATAAATGTGTTTGACCAAACTGAACAAAGTCTCTTCTTTAAAGTTTTAAACTGGATTTATAACATGCTGTACTGGTTTCTGAATTATTCATTATCTGGTCTGCATCAGAGAGCTGTAGATGAAGCTTTACGAAGTAAAAATGGACATCTGGACCTTTTCCTGCATTTTCTTCTGGGTCTCTCAGTGGAGTCCAATCAGACTCTCTTACGAGAACTACTGACACTGACAGGAAGCTGCTCCTACAACAAAGAGGAAACAGTTGAGTTCATCAAACAGAAGATCAGGGAGAATCACTCTTCAGAGAGATCCATCAATCTGTTCCACTGTCTGAATGAACTGGGAGATAATTCACTGATGCAGGAGATCCAGGGTTATCTTTTTCATCAGAAAAATTAAAAATGGCACATTATGCCGAAAAAGGTTGCCGACCCCTGGAGTGGAAGAAGATCTGGAGCAGAACTGATGGAGTTCAGAGAGAAAGGATCTCCATCAGAGATAGAAACCTGATCATTAGTGAATGGATTTGCATTATTCTTGTAAATCTGCTTTGACAGAGCATGTACTGTAAATAAATAAATACATAAATAAAGATACATTTAGTTGGTTTGTACTGTGTATGAATTCAGTATTTTCCTAGTTATTTTACTGTGTTCTGGAAAATAATGCTTTATTGATAATAATACGATGAAATATTAAAAGGTAGTTTAATACGTTTACTTACAGACCAAACAGTCTCTTTGTGAAGCTGCATCGGTTCAGAGAATCAGAGCTGAAATCTGCTGCTCAGACTGTTGAGATCAGATGGAAATCATCAGAGATCTTGTTGAAAATAAATGTCAGTCCCTCTAAACATCAGACACAGCTGTATGTGGAGCCACACAGTCAGAAGCAGCACAGTATTTGGTGGAAAGTTTTCTCTTTTTATTTCTTATGTCCTCATTAATGACTGTATCTGGACTCTAAAATCTTTATCCAAGTGTCTGCAAGCTAATAGACCGACATCTTCTGACAGCTCAGTCTGCTTTAATAGAAAAACCAGCAGAGGGCAATAAAGAGCAGTGATCCTCATCAGAGTGGGAGGCTCCATATTTCCAGACTCAGGAAGCTCACCTGTGTGGGAATGATGCTTTCGGTTTTGTTTTGCTCGGATCTCGCTAAAGCTGCAGTGGTTTAGACACACACAAAACTCAAAAATACTGGGTTCAGACTGTTGGGTCATTTTATTGGGTAGTTTTTAATATTTTACCGAGGTGCTGGGTAGTTTTTCTGTAACTAAGTTGTTGGGTGATTTTTAACGCTGGGTTGATCTTGTATCTGATGAAACATCCGAGAGTTACAGTCAGAAGAACACAGAAGAGAGCTGTTCTCAGCGCCGTCGATTTGGTGCACTTCTTCAGCGAAATAAAGGTTTGTATACATTTAATATTTCATTTATAAAGTCGCTTCGCTCGATGGAAACGCCTTTTGTCTTGCATAACAGAAATGGATTTTATTATATATTCGTCATGACTTTGGCATTCAATTATTAAAGAATGAAACAGTACAGCCACATGAAAATCAACAAAGTAGTATTTGGGGAGATGTAGAAAAAGAATCTGGTGGAGTTTGCAGAAAACTATTTGATTTAATATTTTTATGATTTTTTAAAATATGAATGTATAGCGAGGTAAATAGCATTAGTAATGATTTTGGCAAGCAGTTATTAAAGAATGAAACAGTACAGCAACATGAAAATGCGCAGCCGGCATTTCAATGTTGATTCAGCGTTGAAACAACGTCAGGTACCAGGGTTGAATCAACGTTGAATAACCTTTCGATTTTGCAGATTGGATCAACGTTGATAACACGACGTTGTTTCACCGTCGTACCTTGCACCATGTAGCCTATAAATACACCTTTGTATGTTCAATTAGATCCTAGTTTGAATTTAGATCAACACTGTACATGATAAAGGCTAGAAATCAAATGACTGGCAGCAAGGGCTTCACAATCAACTTCAATAAACTACCACATGCTCATAATTGTAAAACAACAGTTTTATTTTGGAAACATACTGTATAAAACAGATGAAAATAAACACAAACTTTATTTTGCAGAGTATGTATGGATGTATTGTTAAAAACATGTAGAAGAACAATCCAAATACAATAATATTTAAAGGTTTTTGTTAAATAATTTGGCATATCTTTGCATATAAATGCATATTTTGTGCGGCACTTGAAAAAGAAACCTTTGTACCTTTATGACTGAAACCAGCTGATCTTTTATTGTCCCTTTATTGTCCTTTCTGACGCCGTCCTCTCCACTCTCTCCCACTTGTGCACTTTCTGTACTGTTCTGTATAAATAAAAACATCAAAAATAAGTCCTCATAAAATATCAACTTTGATATTGTGAAATATATTTAACTGAAAACTGAATGCAAAATAAATCACACGATATTTTCAATTTACACTTCAGTAACAGTGGGGTTGGAAACAAATTGCACAACACTATTCATTAAACACTTATTTAATGTATTCAGATGAAAGTTTACAATATTAACAAATTATTCACAAGCAGTGTTTTCAGAGCCCCCAGTTGCACTGTTTAATCAGAACACTAGAAATACAGTGTAGTAAAACAAGTATGCTGTGCTCCTGTAGCTCAAGTGGTAGAGCATTGCGTTAACAAGTGCAAGGTTGGGGGTTCAATTCCCCGGGAACACATGATAGGTAAAAATTGATAGCCTGAATGCACTGTAAGTCGCTTTGGATAAAAGCGTCTGCTAAATGCATAAATTTAATTTAATTTAATTTTAAGTACATTTTTATTAAACTAAGTAAAATCACAACCTATCACAAAAGGTCAATGAATCTCTACCAGAAGTGACAGTGCAATGTAGTAGATGAACAATTTCTTACCAATGTTTCAAGAATAAGCTGGATCCTTAATGACTCTACAAGGGGAAAGAAGAAATGGTTTACTGAAAAGTTCTTAAAAAGCAGGATTTCATTTTATACCATTTCTTTAAACCAGTGGTTCTCAAACTTTTTATACCAAGTACTACTTCAGAAAATATCTGTCTCTCTAAGTTCCACCATAATGACCAACATTAAATTTCACGCAGCCTAGTAGGCCTAACTATTCAGCTACAGTTCAAAAATGAGGCAGTTTTATTCCTAATAAGAATATTTATTGTTGTCAGCCACTTTAACATTGTAAATACACAGTTCGAGCATTAAAATTGCACTGTGCTTACATACAGGTAAATGAAAACTTAAAGGTTAAATTAAAATGTGTTATAACGTGTTTTGAAAAAAAATGTGTTTTGTTCTCCATTGACATATCACGACTCAAATTCGCTCAAAAAAAAAAAAAAATGTAACAGGCAAATATTAAATAATTCGGGACCGACCGAGCAGTTACAACGAGCAGCAGCTCACAGTCAGCCGCCTCACTCACAGAAAGACGATAATAACCGTCATATTTTCAAATGTAGAAAGGCGCGAACCATTTCATTGTCCAGTGTCCTGGATGACAGCCAGATTAACCAATCATGCAGTAAAGCAATAAAGTAAAACCACCAATAGGAATTGTTTCAGTGTGATAAAGCAGCGAAATGTATTTAGTTTTATTGTTGTTAATAATGATAATATTTAACATATAGCCTACCTTTAGATTTTAGAATAGGTATCATGATTAAAATATTGTAAAATGCTATTAAAATAATAATAATCGTAAATAATTTAATATAAATAATTTAAAAGTTTGTTAACCTTTTTCAACCATTTAGCGTTAAACATTTTCAACATTGTTTCAACGTTAAAACAACCGTCATTATTTCAACCATATTTCAATGTTGAAGGTCGGTCATGTGCCGGCTGGATGACCACAGGGGGAGATGTAGAACAAGAATTTGCAGAAAACAGTTTTATTTTATTTTTTTCTTTATGAATTTTTTAAATATGTCTACCAACACCAAGTGTCTCAGGCCGAAACATGCAAAAAACATCATTGCAAATGTTTTATTGAAAGTGTAATACATTAAATACAATTGAAATAATACAATACCATTAAATAAGATGTGCCTGTATAATGTTTCTTTCTGTGTAAACTAAAGTCAATATCTAACTGAAAAAGAATATCTGCTGATTCAGATGATGTCAGTTCTGAACATATACAATAATATGATGACAAATCTAATTAAGCCAGAAGTGAAATCTTGATTACTGATTAGATATCAGAAGTCAGAGTCTTTTGTTTTCTATAAACAAACACTTCTTGTATTTTGTTGTATCTGAGTGTTTCTGTCTCATCAGACGTATCTGTGCAGCTTCATGAAGACTGAATGAATCATGGAGGACACACAAGCATTCAGAGATGGAGATGTTTCTCCAGGATGCAGGTATGTCAAAGTCTTCAAATGATCTTACACTGTACACCACATAACCAGGGTGTTTAGGACTTTAAATACTGACACCAAAACACCAAAGACACCACAGACAGATAGACAGCTGGATGGATAGATGACATTATCCCTGGACAGTGTCATCACTCTTCAACATATCTTCAGCTTCATTTAGTTCTTCCTTTATTTCAGCATATTTATTTTTTGGATAGAAAACATTCTCGTGTTAAATTTATTTTCATGTAAAATCAACCAGTTGGATTCTTGTTTCTACTATATTATCTCTTTTCCAATGTTTCTATTCTTTTAAAGTCAATTTCAGGGGGACAGATCAAACTCACCAGAGCCCAGCTGTGTGTCCATGAAGAGTAACCAGTCTATAGATAAAATAATACATTTTCAGGGAAGACACACATCACCTGATCTCAGGTACAACATTTTTTATCTAAATTACAGCATCTATTAAATTACAGCACATGAAACAGCTCCATCACTTTAATAGAAAAATACATCAACAGAACAGAAGTCACTGCTATCTGTCCCTAATAATACAGTACACTATGACAAACTATCTGTACTCAGAGATTTAAAATCTGAGAGCCATCTTGACTTGTTACAGACACAGTGAACACATCCTGACTGTAGATACGGGCGAGCAGAAGAAAACAGACATCCTGCTGCCCTGTGTCACTAAGACCATCAAACTTTAAAGTTAACTTAACCAAAAATATAAAACTCCTTTTTTGGCAATTATTTTGAGATATGGTTAAAAGCAGTGGTGGGCCGTCAGGGTCAGCAGGGCCTTCTCGGCTTGCCCTATAAAAAATAAAATTGTTTTTATTATTATTATTATTATTATTTAGGTATCATTTTCATTTGTGTAATGTCCACAAAACGGCCTATGATTAGTTTCGTTGAGGTTGAACTGTAATATCATACATAAAAAAAAGTCTGCAGCCAGCACATAGACTGTATAAAAACAGGGCCAGCACTACAGATAGTGCTTCCCTTTTGTTCAAAGACGTCGCATCTGATTTGTAACGAGCATTAGCGACAGAATCATCAGCCAATCAAATTTTGACATTCCATGACAGCACGCCCTCTGATTCCAGTGACGTGCCCAGTGCTTCCCTCAGCTAGGGTTGCCAGGTTTTCTCGACAAAACCCACCCATTCGCGTTTCGAGGTGTCCAGGAGTAAAAAAACACATTTTTTGGCAGGGTTCCCCTGGTAAAATTCACATTCCAGGGGCTAAATATCAGGTCATTGAGGTCGCTTCAACCAGCAGACATGAAAAAAACAACTCGCGGCAGCATTGTTAAAGTAGCCCAATTTGGCAACACTGCGTCCATAGTTTAGTTCGGAACGGCGCCTCTACACCAGACCTTGTTGCCGATCTGCCTTTTTCAAGGCACTCTTTTGCAGACAAAAGAGGAATAACTGATAAAGGATAAACTACTCAAACTTAATTCGCTAACAACGGTTTTGTGCGCCATTTCAAAGATTGCACCTATAAGTGGCTAACAGTTAGCACAGAGCACAACAAGTTATTTGGCCATGTTTATTTTTTTTAATACGAGTAAAGGGACATGGAATGACAGACGCACAGACTTTATTTACAAGTGAGAGGTGAGTGCTTTATGATTTGACGAGTATTGAATCATACACATTGTTATGGAGGTGTACGTGTTGTTTGATAATACTGTGGTGTGTGGATGTCCAGCATTTGTACAGTTCTGCTGCTGTGGGTGCGTCATCATTTTAGAGTGACGTGAATGTTCATAAGAGGCTGACTCCAGCTCCTTATTCGCCAGCTCATTAGCCGAACTATCCGTTCCACCTTAAAAAATGTTGGGTGGTTGTTAACCCTTCCCCCTCAGTGTTATTGGTTGTAGTTTTTTAAAGGAACAGTTGCACCAAAAATGGCATGCTTCAGACAGCAGTTAACATTGAACAGTAAAAATATATAGTTCTGTAAAAATGTATTGTTTGTTTCAATAAATGATGCATGTGACTAATTCAGGTAGAGTTCTTTTTTTATTTAAGCTCCATGCCTTACTCAGTGTCTTTTTCAACATACCCTGTATGAATGGAAAAATATTGTAATATTGTTTGCAGCTGTGATGTAATGGTTTTGTCATTTTAGATCTTTATTGGAATGTATCCAATACTGTAAAAGATTATATATATATATATATAATTTAACTGTCTCACAAAATCTTGTATTACTCCAATTTCTGATGTGCTGTTGAATAAACATGTGCCCTAGTCAACTGTATTCTGACAAAGCATGCTGGGCGTGTCATATTGAATTGAATTGAATTGAATACTTTATTGAACAACAACAATCAACACGAAGTGTTCAAAAGGATAAAAACACAAAAAGCCCATAGGCTTGTTTCCATTGTGGTCCTTAAGATGGAAGATGAGTAACAATACATGTACTAACAACATTGAGGACAATGAAGAAAGGGAGCATAACAAAAAACACTAATAAAAACACATTTAAAAAAAACAAAAAACAAAGACTAAATTCCCAAAAGACAAGCAGACACACAAGCAGACAATACAGTATTCCTACTACTTCAAGGAATTCTATTTCCTTACTTTTTTTTCTTTTTTTCCTCTTTATAAGTTTAATAACCATTTTTTTATTGAAGATTTAAAATGATAATAGGAAGAGCTCAACAGTTTAAGGTTTAAAGGTAAATCATTCCACAAGACAGCTGCAGAGTATAGGAAAGAGTACTTTCCCACACAGCTCTTAAAGCGGCAGGGCCTGTAATCTGTGGAACTCCCCCTGGTGCAGTAATTGTGCATATCACTAATTTTTGAAAAGTAATCACATAAATATTTGGGCGCCAGATTATTTCTTATCTTTATAAACTAAACACAGTTTAATTTGAGAAACCCTCTCCTCCACTCTGAGCCACCCAAGACTTGAGAAATGGTTAGGAAGAAGATGAGTTCTAGGATGTAATTTAAGGATCACTCTGATTAGTTTATTTTGACAGATCTGTAGCTTGTCTTTAAGACCTTTAGTAGTGCCTGTGTACCAAGATGTACAGGCATAGTCAAGATGACATTGAACAAGCGCATCAGCCAGGATTTTTAATGTTTTACTATCTAAGAGGCTGGATATTCTTGCCAGGAACTTAGTCCTTTGGCTTACCTTTGAGATAATTTTTCGAGCCATAAGCTCCCCTGATAGTTTGTTATCTAATATACAGCCCAAGTAAGTAACTGCTTCCTTGGCTGTAATTTCAATAATACCTACGACTACTCTGAACCCCATAGCCTTTTTCAGTTTATCTCTGGACCCAAAAAGAATTGATTCTGTTTTACCAAGGTGGATAGACAACTTGTTGTCTGTTAGCCAAACACTGAGGTTAACGAGTTCTAAACTAAGCAGCCTTTCCACCTCTGATTTGTCTTTATGAGAGACTAGAATAGCTGAGTCATCTGCAAATAAAAATAAATTACAGTTTATAGCTGACGACATATCATTGACATATAATAGAAAAAAAAGAGGACCCAAATTTGTTATTTCAAAGGTTCTCAAAAAAATGAGCACATAGAGGGCAAGAGGAATTTATTTTCCAATGAAACCCTGCATTAGAACATTTTCTGATGTTTTATTATGGAAATATGACCCAGAGAAAATGGCCTCTAAAGCAACTTTATGTGCCGACAAAGCATATTGAGTACGTCATATTTTTTTTATTTCAAAGGTTCTCAAAAAAAGGAGCACGTAGAGGGCAACAGTAATTCACTATCTAACGAAATCCTGCCTTAGAACATTTTCTGATGTTTTATTATGGAAATATGACCCAGAGAGAATGCCCTCCAAAGCAACTTCATGTGCCGACAAAGCATATTAGGCATGTCATAATTTTGATATTTCAAATGTTCTCAAAAAAAGGAGCATGTAGAGGGTAAGAGTAGTTCATGCTTGAAGTTCAGACTTGTTGCATTTAATTCCCTGAAAAGGATAAATAAAAGTGAAAAACAACAGCTGATTTGTGTCTCATTATTATATTAACTGAATAACAGTTCTTTTAAACAATTACACTGACATATATGTGTTTCAGGCCTATGTCATATTGAATTTTGTGTGTGTGTGTGTTTTATTGTGTGTATGTTTTAGTGTGTGTGAGTGTAAAGACAGCAGACTCCGTATGTCCATTTCAGGTGTGGCTGGTAACTAAATTATTATAATTTTACCAACGTGGGCGGGGTTCTGAACATCATATTTTCATAACAACACACAAGAAAATGTTGTAATTAGAGATTTCCTTTGAGAATGATTTCGTGTAATACTCTACATTCCCTTTTTTTGTTAAACTTTCAAATAATGTATGTTAGCACTCCATTAAAAGAAAGGACCTCTACAGCCCTGGAAGACAGCGGAGACCAGGACAACTAGATGAGCCCCAGAGACAGATCCCCTGTAAAGACCTTGTCTCAGACGACCACTGGGACAAGACCACAGGAAACATATGATTCTTCTGCACAATCTGACTTTGCTGCAGCCTGGTATTGAACTGCTGGTTTCGTCTGGTCAGAGGAGAACTGGCTTGCTTAGTTGGGGACACTTCATTTATAGTGATATCGTTGACTTGATTGCAAATGATTGCACAGATACTATTTAAACTGAACTGGGCTGAGTTTCCCAAAAGCTTCGTAAGGCTAAGAAGCTCGTAAAAACGATCGTACGATTGATCTTAATATTACGGTCTGTTTCCCAAAAGCATTGTAACTTAAGTAGCACTTGAAAATCATCGTAGATCTAGGAGTTCTCTGGAGTAATCGTAAAGCTCTAAGTTCATCGTAAGAAGACAGATTTATGCGGTCACCTGCAGGACAATCAGCAGATTACACCTTTAACTTGATTCAAGTGCAATGTGATTATAATTTGATTGTACTTTATTGTACACTTTATGACTCGTTTTCTTTATTTTTATATGCTTTTTTATTTTTTTATTAATTTATAAATGAAATAATTAAAAGGGGCAGAAAAAATAGAAATACACATCTAAATTAAATGACTGAAAAAAACTGTATATATATATATATATATATATATATATATATATATACTGTACTATGTAAAGTATAATATTATATACTTTAATATAATTTAATATTGTATTGTATTATAGTTATTATATCCAAGTTGTCTGTCTGGAACGCAGCATTAGGTTAACGTCAATAAACAATTGTGTACTACAATTAAGAGCCATTCTATAAGGTGACATTTCAGCACTTGACAAACGGATAGCGACTCCTAAGTATCACTTAAAGCACATCTACGTGCGACTGTGTTAAGTGCATTGTTGGGAAATGCACGTGAATCAATAATGAACGATCGTAAAATTACTCGTAGAAAACGCTCTCAAGCGCTAAGATCAATCTTTATCGAGAAACGCAGCCCTGAATGATGACATCACTGAATTCAATGATGAACTGCCTTTAACTGTCATTTTGCATTACTGACACACTGTTTTCCTATGTTGTTCAGTTGCTTTGACACAATCTTTTTTGTTTAAAGCGCTATATAAATAAAGGTGACCTGACTTGACTTCACTAATACAATGTCAACATACAAATGGGCGGGGTTCTGAGCTTCATATTTTTTATAACAAAACATCATAAAATGTTTTTATACAGGATTTCATTAGAGAATGAATTATGAATTAGTATTTTTTTTTTTTTTGGAGAACTTCTAAAATATTTAATTTGTGATGCCACTATGCTTTGTCTGCACATACATTTGCTTTGGAGGGCATTTTCTCTGGGTCATATTTCCATAATAAAACATCAGAAAATGTTCTAAGGCAGGATTTCGTTAGAGAGTGAATTACTCTTACCCTCTACGTGCTCCCTTTTTTGAGATCCTTTGAAATAACAGAATTATGACATGGCCACTATGCTTTGTCGCCTTTTTTGTGTTTTCAAAACAATGTTTAGTAAAAATCGATGTCTGTAATGTAGCAAAGTAAGAAACTGGTCTCAACTGATGGTTAGACAGTAACTTATACTTCGTTTAAACTAATAAAATTGGCCTTTTCCGCTTTCAACACGTCGAGCAAAATAAATTATTTTAGTTTAAGTTTTTATGCTCAATACAATGACGACAGTGTACACGGTGAGAATGAAGATCATAAGTAGGTCACCAACATACCTAGTTGTGCTGCCACACATCTGAAGTTCGTCGTTGTCGTCTTGTCCTCCCGTCTCCGAACACCTGCGTACATTCACATTGCGCATGCGCAGAGACTGCGTCAAGCGAGATGAAAACGAGTTGACGAAATTCTTCTTCTTAAAAAAAAAAAAAATTCTTCTTCTTCTCCTTCTTCTTTTAGTTTTCCTGCGGTTACAGGCCGAGTTGAAGAAAATGCAAGAGTTCTAGAACATATATTAATTGTTTCGTCCTATTTTGTAACTTAATTACTAAAAGCCATTAAATATTCCAAGTTCTGTATGATCTTTTGGGAAGCAGCAACAGCTAGAACACCTGCCAATAAGCTTAAATCTTATTGGTTGTTCATTTATTTTACAGCGCGAATGGAGGAAATTAAGAACATTTATTTTAAACCATAAACCATCAAACCATTGATATATATATTAATATATATATATACCATATATATATGGCTATAATATAATGGCTGTTAATATATATATATAGGCTACTGACAATTTCTGATCGTATTCACTATAAAACTGTATTCATTATGTTTTTTGTGCCAACCACATAGTTGTGTCAACAGCTTTGTCCAATACACTAGATGTTCTTAAGTTCGGTTTACTTAAGATGTTTAGTTTAACTACCGCATCCAACTGAAAGTTCATATAACACAGCCTAATCGAGTAAAACCAACAAATTTGCCAAAATCAGTTGTATTTACAAGCTTTTCTTAAGTAGATTCAGTGATTACTTTTTACAGTGTAGTTCATATTTCCATAATAAAACATCAGAAAATGTTCTAAGGCAGGATTTCGTTAGATAGTGAACTACTCTTACCCTCTACGTGCTCCCTTTTTTGAGATCCTTTGAAATAACAGAATTATGACATGGCCACTATGCTTTGTCGGCACATAAAGTTGCTTTAGAGGGCATTTTCTCTGGGTCATATTTCCATAATAAGACATCAGAAAATGGTTTAATTCAGGATTCCGTTAGATAGTGAACTACTGTTGCCCTCTACGTGCTCCTTTTTTTGAGAACCTTTGAAATAAAAAAAAATTATGACGTACTGAATATGCTTTGTCGGCACATAAAGTTGCTTTAGAGGGCATTTTCTCTGGGTCATATTTCCATAATAAAACATCAGAAAATGTTCTAAGGCAGGATTTCGTTAGATAGTGAACTACTCTTACCCTCTACGTGCTCCTTTTTTTGAGAACCTTTGAAATAACAAAATTATGACATGCCCAATATGCTTTTTCGGCACATAAAGTTGCTTTGGAGGGCATTCTCTCTGGGTCATATTTCCATAATAAGACATCAGAAAATGGTTTAATGCAGGATTTTGTTAGATAGTGAACTACTCTTACCCTCTACGTGCTCCTTTTTTTTGTGAACCTTTGAAATAAAAAAAAATTATGACGTACTGAATATGCTTTGTCGGCACATAAAGTTGCTTTAGAGGGCATTTTCTCTGGGTCATATTTCCATAATAAACATCAGAAGATGTTCTAATGCAGGGTTTCATTGGAAAATAAATTCCTCTTGCCCTCTATGTGCTCATTTTTTTGAGAACCTTTGAAATAACAAATTTATGACATGCCCAGTATTCTTTGTCAGAATACAGTTGACTAGGGCACATGTTTATTCAACAGCACATCAGAAATTGGAGTAATACAAGATTTCGTGAGACAGTTAAATTATATATATTATATATATATATAATCTTTTACAGTATTGGATAAATTCCAATAAAGATCTAAAATGACAAAACCATTACATCACAGCTGCAAACAATATTACAATATTTTTACATTCATACAGGGTATGTTGAAAAAGACACTGAGTAAGGCATGGAGCTTAAATAAAAAAAGAACTCTCCCTGAATTAGTCACATGCATCATTTATTGAAACAAACAATACATTTTTACAGAACTATATATTTTACTGTTCAATGTTAACTGCTGTCTGAAGCATGCCATTTTTGGTGCAACTGTTCCTTTAAAAAACTACAACCAATAACACTGAGGGGGAAGGGTTAACAACCACCCAACATTTTTTAAGGTGGAACGGATAGTTCGGCGAATAAGGAGCTGGCAAATAAGGAGCTTGAGTCAGCCTCGTAATGTTCATAGTGAATCGTGTATTGGTGGATTACTTTTACTGATCCATGTAGGGAAATTTACTCTGAATTTAACCCAACCTAATCTAGCCTACTGTTAAAATTGTTGATCAGCTGTCATTGTCATTGTTGTTGAGAACCTATGTGTGGTATAATATGCGCATTAAATATATATGGCTGCGTTAGCTGTTACAGAGATGTGTGTAAGATAGATGTGTCAGGGTATGTAGTTTACAGTTGCTTACTGAAGGCCCTTACTGAAACCCCACGTACAATACTGGTTAAAAGAAGCATTCATCTTATCTGTGGGTTATTAGGTTTTTGTTTGAAAAACAGAAGCATGTCAAATAGACTCTGATGTGATTCGTCAGTTTTAATAGCTCTGATAAGTAATTAACAATGTTAAATGCAGCTAAATTTTATTGTAAGAAAAACGCACAACAAATACATTATTTACCCCTGTTTGCACCTGCAAAGTGTCTATTAAACATTTTCCTGTGTGTTAATGTCAGTGTTTGACGTGTCGACTATCTGAGTTCTTGACACTTTCTCCTTGTAATTTCACTATATTCTCATCTCCATTATATTACTATTATATTTATGTTTTCAACATAAACTAATTTTAAAGCTTGTAAGATGATGAACTGCATTTTAAGCATTTTACTCCAAAATCATCAGGTACATCATTAAGCATCATTTTGTTTGATGGACATGGACATAGACCGGACCCTTGAAAAGTGTTTGGTTAACTAACCTCTGTTATAAGATCAACTGAGACACAGCTGCACATTCGAGAACAGTCCTTCAGTTTTGATGTCAACTAAACATAATAAAATCAACTGCGATTCTTTACCCTTTATTCTATTCTTTATACTGTTGTCTCAGTACTATTAATATTTTTATTAATAAAAAAATCTTTCTTTATTTCTACATTTCTTTCACCAAAAAAAACAAACAAACAAATGTAATATTTTTTGCTGGCTGAGCTAACACAGAATTGTTTCTGTTATCTCTACTCAATGGTATTGTCTCTGTTCTGTCCATATTTGTCCATAATTAGTGAGCAGTCTGTGGACACTCCAGGAACATTTACGGAAAAACATGTGTCATCTAATATGAGGTACAACATTTCTGACTAGATATAAAGATATCTGTCACTTTTTACTCATCTAATGTATGCTGTAATCTAGTATTTTATACTTTTCAGTCGTGACTCTCAACTGGACCAAAGCAGATTCAAATCAAATCTGCTGAAGAAGTTTGAGCATCTGTATGAAGGAACAGCGATGCAGGGAAGCCCAACTCTCCTGAATGAGATCTACACAGAGCTCTACATCACAGAGAGTGACAGTGGAGAGATCAATAATGAGCATGAGGTGAAACAGATTGAGACACAATCCAGGAGAGCAGCAACAGAGGACACAGCCATCAAATGCAATGACATCTTTAGAGCTTTACCTGGACAAGACAAAGCCATCAGAACTGTGCTGACAAAGGGAGTCGCTGGCATTGGAAAAACAGTCTCTGTGCAGAAGTTGATCCTGGACTGGGCTGAAGGGAAAGAGAATCAGGACATCCAGCTCATATTTCCACTTCCTTTCAGAGAAATCAACCTGATGAAGGACAAAACACTCAGTCTTTCAGATCTTCTTCATGTCTTTTTCCCTGAAACAAAAGAAATAGAAATATCCAGTGATGAATATAAAGTGTTGTTCATCTTTGATGGTCTGGATGAGTGTCGTCTGTCTCTGGACTTTAAGAGTAAAGTGAAACTGTGTAATATATCTGAATCAGCCTCAGTGGACGTGCTGCTGATGAACCTCATTGTGGGGAATCTGCTTCCCTCTGCTCTCATCTGGATCACCTCCAGACCAGCAGCAGCTGATCTCGTCCCCTCTGAGTGCGTCCATCGAGTGGCAGAGGTACGAGGCTTCAATGAGCCACAGAAGGAGGAATACTTCAGGAAGAGAATCAGTGATCAGAGTCTGGCCAATACAATCATCTCACACCTGAAGTCATCAAGGAGCCTCGACATCATGTGCCACATCCCAGTGTTCTGCTGGATCTCAGCTGCTGTTCTGGAGAAGATGTTGAGTCGAGCAGAGAGTGGAGAGATTCCCAAGACTCTCACTCAGATGTACACACACTTCCTGATCCTTCAGACCAACATCAAACATGAGAAGGACTATGAGAAGACAGTCAAAGATGAAGATATGATTGTCAAACTGGGGAAACTGTCTTTTCAGCAGCTTGTGAAAGGAAACCTGATCTTCTATGAGGAAGACCTGAGAGAGTGTGGCATTGATGAGACAGAAGCATCAGTGTACTCAGGATTGTGCACTCAGATCTTCAGAGAGGAGTTGGGCTTGTATCAGGGGAAAGTCTTCTGCTTTGTTCATCTGAGCATCCAGGAACATCTAGCAGCTCTATATGCACATCTCTCCTTTACAAAGAAGTACATAAATGTGTTTGGCCAAACCAAACAAAGTCTGTTATCTAAGATTTTAAACCAGAAAAAAAATGTTTCAGTATCTGAGCTGCATAAGAGAGCTGTAGATCAAGCTTTACGAAGTAAAAATGGACATCTGGACCTTTTCCTGCGTTTTCTTCTGGGTCTTTCACTGGAGTCCAATCAGACTCTCTTACGAGAACTACTGACACAGACAGGAAGCTGCTCCTACAGCAAAGAGGAAACAGTTAATTTCATCAAACAGAAGATCAGGGAGAATCACTCTTCAGAGAGATCCATCAATCTGTTCCACTGTCTGAATGAACTGGGAGATGATTCACTGATGCAGGAGATCCAGGGTTATCTGAGATCTAGACAAATAGGAGAAAACAAACTCTCCTCTTCACAGTGGTCAGCTCTGGTTTATGTGCTGCTGACATCAGAGCAGAAGATGGATGAGTTTAATCTGAAACAGTTTATCGGAGCCCAAAATCCAGCAGATGAAGTTCTTCAGAAGCTGCTGCCTGTGATTAAAGAATCCAGATCAGTTCAGTAAGTCACACTGACAACAATCACTACACTAAGAAAACATGATCACATTTAGCACTTTAGCATGTACTTTCTTACCAAAGCAGTAAAAGGAAAAAATCATATAATTTATATCATTGTTTCCTTAACTGAGAGACTGAAGAGCATTGAAACATAATATTGTGTTTAAAATATAACACATACCAACTTCTTACTGAACTGTTGTATAAAATCGCATTTAAACTCGTGATATTCGGGTCAAAAACACCACTCGTGTAATAGACTACTGCTCTCCCTGCTTGTATGATATCAATATTGTATGATATAAATATGCAGAGGTGGTTAGTAACGGATTAGCTTTACTTCGTTACTGTTCTTAAGTACATTTTCCAATATCTGTACTTTACTGGAGTAGTTTTATTTTTAGTAACTTTTACTTTACTACATTTCATAAAACATATTGTTACTCCTTATAATATATCACGTGATCCGACACGCAGAAGCAGTTTCTGATTCAAGAACTAAATGATTCTTTTCAATTAACCTTTTAAATCAGTTCGCAAATCGCATCAAACGATTCATTCACAAATTAGAATGATCAGATTGCAGCTGTTCAAGAGTCAAGAACTCACTGATTCAAATGAACCGTTTAGTGCGAGTCTCCAGTGAACTGAATTCACAAGTAAGAACTGGGAGATCTTGAGAGCGTGCGCGTGACTGATGCTGCTAACAGTAAGTTATTAATGTTGAATTTAAGGATTAATTATTGTAATTGAAAATCATATTTAGGTCAAAACTGTCATTTGTTTGTGAACTAAATCTGCTGTAAAGGGTGATCTATTTAAGCCCACTGAAATGCTTGAATGCAGACACATCAGCATCAGTGCCTCTTAGGTCAAAAAAATATTAAAATAACACAGATTAAATAAAATAAATCATGCATGTTCAAATTCCCGCAGCCATAACGTCAACAGTTTTAAATAAGTAAATATTGGTAGCTGATGCTAACTGTCTAGCTAACAAGCTTGCTGGTGCTAAGTTGAAGTAATTTTTAAAAATAAAGTTCAAATATTTTTATTCAACCACCTAGATAGATTACATCTGGGGGAAAAAAGAAAGGCTGTGATGTTCAGAACATGGTAACTACAGTAATTATCAAAGTGTGAAGTGATGCCCTCTGGGGGCATTGGGCCAGGAGTGTTTTTACACCACAGACAAGGTTTGAGAAGAAAAAAATCATTATGAAAATAATTATATTTTCCTTAAAATGTTCTTCCTAACTTCAGGCCTTATTCTCATGTCATATATTTCTTTGATGTTTTGTTAATAAATTAAGTTTTTATTATTTTTTTTTCTTCCTGGTGAAAATCTGATGGTCAGATGTGACCCTGGAGCACAAAAGCAGTCTTAAGTCTCTGGGGTATATTTGTAGCAAAAGCCAAAAATACATTGTATGTGTCAAAATGATAAATTTTTCTTTTATGGCAAAAATTATTAGGATATTAAGTAAAGATCATGTTCAATGAAGATATTTTGTAAATCTCCTACCATAAATATATCAAAACTTAATTTGTGATTAGTAATATGCATGGCTAAGAACTTCATTTAGAAAAATTTAAAGGTGATTTTCTCAATGTTTTGATTTTTTTGCACCCTCAGACTCCAGATTTTCAAATAGTTGTATCTCAGCCAAATATCATTCTTTCCTAACAGCTTATTTATTCAGCTTTTGGATGATGCATAAATCTCAATTTCGAAAAATTTACCCTTATGAATGGTTTTGTGGTCCAGGGTCACAAATCTGTTTTCTCTCAGGTACATCACAGTGTAAGCTTCACAGTGAACATCACTACATCACTCTCATCAGCGTAGTCCATATCAACAACAAAAATATGTTTTGACTCCATATAGTGGTATTTTTGAGAAAATTCCAGGTATTTTGAGCAGTAGGATTATAAAAAAAAATTTCTAATATAAAATGTAATTAAGTAGTGTGACGCGTGTCCCGAGCTCTCATCAGCGTCGCCCTGGAAACAGAGCAGGCACACCAGCAGCGTGTGACCGCCAGCCCTCACAGGACATGGACTTCACGGACCCACACAGCACTGCACCTTAAAGGAGAAGAGAAGGCCGAGCACTGAGCACCGGAAACCCCTCACGTTGGCTATTTCCCCTTCACATCTGTCAATAAAAATCCACCCTTCGGGGACCTTACCTTGATCCTTGTGTCGTGTGCTTCTTCACCCCGTCACACTGGTGGAGAATGCGGGCATTGCAGTGAAGTTACCGACCAGGATCCCACTACATCCACTATCACTGGGTTTGTTGACGGATGTTTTTTTCCGGATTGTTTTGCTCACGTCCCCTTCCTGTTTCCCTAGGTGGCGCTCCTCCCCCCCACGATGGAAGATCTGCTGAAGCACGTCACTGAGGTGAGCATCCCCCAGCAACAGATCATGGAGCACATGGCCTCCCGACAAGGGGAAACGGAACGAGAGCTCGCCGCCCTCCGCATGGCTGCCGCCCCGCGAACTCCGCTACCTGACCCCCGAGCCCAGGCTACCCAGCTCATCCCGAAGATGACAGGGCATGATGACATCGAGACCTTCCTTCAGATGTTTGAGCTGATCGCCGCCTGGGGGGCGTGGCCCAGGGACGAGTGGGCACGGATCGTGGCGCCGTTGCTGACGGGAGAGGCGCAATGGGCATACTTTATGCTTGGCCCCCGAGCGAAGCGGCTCGTATGAAGAGTTGAAAAAGGAGATCTTGGGACGGGTTGGACTGTCGCCCATTAGCGCCGCCCAACTGTTCCATGACTGGTCCTACAGTCCAAGGCGGCCCGCCCGTGCGCAAGTGACCGACCTCTCCCGCCTTGCCCAACATTGGCTACTGGCTGGGGGTCCCATCGCACACCAGGTAGCGGAGCGCGTAGTAGTGGACCGCCTCCTTCGGGCCCTTCCCCGCCCTCTACGGCAGGCGGCCGCTATGCGGAACCCCGCCAATGTCGACGAGCTGGTGGAGGCTATCGAGCTGGCGGAGGCCACCCAACACTGGGAGGCTGGGGAGGGAGCACCACCCTTTCCCCGAAGGGGGGTCCAGGAGCGACACGTGCCGGAGGGCACCCAGCGACCAGTCGGCAGGCCGGCGGTTCCCGGGCCACAGGATGAGCCCATGCCTACCAAAGCTCCCCATTCCCCTGAAAGCGCTTGGCTGGCAGGCTGTACCGTACACGCGGAACCTCCAAAGCAGGCCCCACGAGCTAAAGTGAAGATAAACGGCCGACCGGTCCTCGCCCTCCTCGATTCTGGCAGCGGGGTCACCCTTATCAGGCCGACAGTCGTTCCTCCACGGCCGGAACCCAAAGCCAGACTGTCCATCACCTGTGTCCATGGCGATACCAGGGAAGTACCGTCGTGGCGCGTCACTATCACGGCACCCCCTGGTGCCTGGCCAGTGGAAGTTGGGATGGTCAAGGATCTGCCTGTAACGGTCCTCCTCGGCAGGGATTGGCCGGGGTTCGACCGCCTCCGCTAGCCAGCCTGTCAGCCCCGCCGGAAACCGCTCCCAGCGCCGGACGACTACGAAGCCCCGATGGCACCCCGTGCTGCTGGCCTCGGACAGCCCCAGGGAGGGTGAGTCTTCCCGTCATAACCCTAACCTTTTCTATGACCTCTTCCAGCAGGTGGCTGGGGCTGGGGCCTTTGCCCGGGAGCAGCACGAGGATGACCACCTCAAATACTGCTGGGCCCAAGTGAGGGTCGCCGAAGGGAAGGATCTCCAACCGGCACCCCACCCAACACCGCACTTCGTGGTCAAAGACGGCCTGCTGTACTGTGTCGCACAGCGAAGGGGGGAGGAAAAAACCTTGCTGGTAGTCCCAAGGACCAAGACAGGAACGGTGATGGAGCTGGCGCATGCCCATCCCATGGCCGGCCACTTGGGAGCTCAAAACAGCATCCAACGCATCCGCGACCGTTTCCACTGGCCAGGCCTGGAGGCCGAAGTGAAGCGCTTCTGCATGGCCTGTCCCACCTGTCAACGGACGTCTCCACGCACCCCTCCCCCCAGCCCGCTGATTAGGCTGCCCATCATTGAGGTGCCCTTCGAGCGGATCGGATTGGACCTGGTAGGGCCGCTGCCAAAGTCCGCCCGGGGTCATGAACACATCCTGGTCATCCTGGACTACGCCACCCGCTACCCTGAGGCCATTCCCCTTCGCAAAGCCACCGCGAAAGTCATTGCCCAGGAGCTCTTCCTGCTGAGTAGTCGGGTCGGCCTACCATCCCAGATACTGACTGACCAGGGCACCCCCTTCATGTCCCGGGTGATGGCTGACCTCTGCAAGCTCCTCAAAATCAAGCAGCTCCGCACCACCGTATACCATCCGCAGACGGACGGCCTGGTCGAACGCTTCAATCAAACACTGAAGCAGATGCTGCTGCGAGTGGCTGTGGAGGACAAGCGCGACTGGGACAAGATGCTGCCCTACGTGTTGTTCGGCATTCGGGAGGTGCTCCAGGCTTCCACTGGATTTACCCCCTTCGAGCTCCTCTTCGGCCGGCAGCCCCGCGGCCTGCTAGATGTCGCCCGAGAAGCCTGGGAACAGCAGCCAGCCGTCCACCGCTCCACGATTGAGCATGTCCGGGAGATGTGGGAGAGGATCGACAGGGTCATGCCCATCGTCCGGGAGCACATGGCCAAAGCCCAGCAGGCCCAGCAACGACATTATAACAGGGCGGCCCAGCCACGGGAGTTTCAGCCAGGGGACCACGTCATGGTCCTCGTCTCCACCGCCGCCTGTAAATCGACTCGCTCATCGACTTCCCGTGGCTGTGGACATGGACCCCCACCTCTCGGCCGCCCAAAAGTCGGAGCTGCAACACCTGGTCAGTCAGTTCACCGATGTGTTATCTCCCCAGCCAGGGCAGACCCACGTACTCAAGCACGATATCCGCACAGCACCCGGAGTGATCGTCCGGCAGCGGCTCTATCGTGTTCCGGAGGCTCGGTGACACGCCATTGAGGAGGAGGTACAGGAGATGTTGAGGTTAGGGACCATCGAACCATCACGCAGCCCCTGGTCCAGCCCCATCGTCATGGTTCCAAAGCCCGATGGCACCTTCCGCTTTTGCAATGACTTCCGCCGCCTAAACGAAGTCTCTGAGTTTGATGGCTACCCCATGCCACGGGTCGATGAACTCTTGGACCGCCTGGGAAGGGCCCGGTACATTTCAACCCTCGACCTCACCAAGGGCTACTGGCAGGTCCCCCTAACCGAGCAGGCCAAGCCGATGGGGGGCTTCTCGACCACCAGTGGCCACTGGCAGTACCGGGTCCTACCCTTCGGCCTGCATGGGGCTCCCGCCACCTTCCAGCGGCTCATGGACATCCTCCTGCGGCCGCCTACCTGGACGATGTAGTCATACATTCCGAGACTTGGGAGGAGCACCTGGAGCGGCTGCGGAAGGTGCTATCGGAACTCCACGGGGCTGGACTGACCGCCAACCCCCGTAAGTGTCACCTGGCCCTCACCGAAGCCAAGTACCTCGGCTACTGAGTGGGCAGCGGCCTCATTCGGACCCAGGAGAAGAAAGTGGCGGCGATCCTCTCCGCGCCGCGGCCCACCACCAAAACGCAGGTACGGGCCTTTTTGGGGTTGGCGAGATATTACCGCTGTTTCATCCCTAATTTCTCCTCCTTAGCCTCTCCCCTGACAGACCTGACCAGGAAGGGGCAACCAGAGAAGGTCCCGTGGAACCAAGAGACGGAGAGCGCGTTCCATCGGGTGAAGGCCGCCCTCACCTCCGAGCCCGTGCTCAAGGCCCCCGACTTCAATCGCCCCTTCCTGGTGCAAACATATGCATCCGATACTGGGTTGGGAGCCGTCCTCTCCCAGGTCATTGACAGCGAGGAACACCTGGTAATCTATATCAGCCGGAAGCTGACCTCAGCGGAACGACGGTATGCGGCCGTCGAGAAGGAGGCACTGGCTGTCAAGTGGGCAGTCCTGGAGCTTCGCTACTACCCTCTCGGCCGCCAGTTCACCCTGATCACGGACCACGCCCCCCTACAGTGGATGGCCCGGGCGAAGGACACCAACGCCAGTGTGACTCGGTGGTTCCTTGCGCTCCAGGACTTCCACTTCACCGTACAACACCGGGCGGGGACGGCCAATGCGAATGCCGATGGACTCTCGAGGATATGGTCAGCTTTCGCAGATCTGTCAGGCTCCACTCCCCGCCATCTCCCCACTTCTCCACAGGGACAGGACGACGCTTAGGGGGGGGAGTGTGACGCGTGTCCCGAGCTCTCATCAGCGTCGCCCTGGAAACAGAGCAGGCACACCTGCACCTGTTCATTATGGGCTGAGCGGTCACACCTGCAGCCCATTACGGACCGGCTTTATAAGCGGCGCCGACGAACACAGAGGTGAGATATGTCTCCAGAAGACTCGGCTAACAGTTCTCTGTGTTTTCTCCGGACAGCAGCGTGTGACCGCCAGCCCTCACAGGACACAGACTTCACGGACCCACACAGCACTGCACCTTAAAGGAGAAGAGAAGGCTGAGCACTGAGCACCGGAAACCCCTCACGTTGGCTATTTCCCCTTCACGTCTGTCAATAAAAATCCACCCTTCGGGGACCTTACCTTGATCCTCGTGTCATGTGCTTCTTCACCCCGTCACAGTAGCCTATATAAAATTGCAAAATAAATCTATCTCAGTACTTTTTTACTTAAGTACATAAAAATCGAGTACTTTTGTACTTTCATTCGAGTTAAATTGAAAAAGGAGAACTTTTACTTTTACTGGAGTATTATTTTATTATACATGTCTGTATTAATTGTATCTGTTTAGTGAAGATCTTGGAATGCAAGTAAACCAGAGCAGACATGACTGAATATGAATGTCTGGTTATTCTGTTCAAAATATCAAATATCATCAATGGTTGCTTTTGTACAGAGTGAATGTTGAAAAAAATAATCTGAGGCTGTTGATGATCTTTGCAGGTTAATTAGAACTGAAATTAATACTTTACATTATCATTCAAACATGGGTGGAAATCCCGGGGGTCAGGGGGGACAGGATCCCCCTTCTGAGGATTGTCTAGGGCTGGGTACCGAGTTTGATACTTTTTAGGTACCGACCGAATTGCCTCTATACTATCGAGTATCGAAAAATGACATGTTGTTCGGTTCCAGATTTCGATACCTAAGGAGTTAACTCGTCAACGTCAGTGCTCAATCAATACCCAGCCCTAGGATTGTCTCCCCTAAAAATATGAATAAAAACCACGCAGTGTATTGTAAATAACAATGTTTATACTTTAAATAACTTTGTAAGACGTAAAACAACACAAACATAAACGGGGCAAAAATGCGTTTTAAGTTAAGAAACATTCTGAGTCTCCCCCTCCCTTGCCTCACAGTGCTTTGGTCAAAATGTCTGCTTTCCTCTTTTTACATCACCTACACACACACACACGCGCACGCACGCTCACTCACTCTTTCTCGCACGCACACGCGCGCACACACGCGCGCGCACACACACGAGTCCGGTGAAAGAAAACAAAGTCAATAGTTGTGGAACTCAGCTATCAAGACTTTTATTCACTTAAACATCGGATGAAGTGATTATTTTCTCTTTAATACAGATGATTTTCTCTTTAATACAGATGATTAACATAGAGTCTGCTATGATTGTAATAATAACGTTACCTGCTTGACAGATAGTAATGTCTACAACGGACACGTGCGCTGTCTCGGCACGACCACAATAGCTTAAGGTTGTGTAATTTGACAGGGTCTCCGTGCTACACTAATATTAGTCAAGCTTTCCTCTGTGTATACTTGTCCTTACAAGTACAATATTAGCTGTATTATTTGTGTCCCCTTCAAAAATTTTGAAATTTTATGTTTATTGTCCTCCTACTAAAAGACAAAATTTACGCCCTGCATTCAGGCCTGGAGAATGAACACTGGGATATTAAGTGAAGTAAAGTGTTTGTGGATTTGTGACTTATAACACCTTATGAGGACATTAATTGGCTTCTTTTCTGTGTAAGGATCCACCCGCCAGCCCAAAAAGTGGAATCCAGCGGCCTGGTCGAAGGTTTAATGCGTATTCGGTCTTTTATTTGCGCTTCTGAATTTATCAGGATTTAGTTTGAATTTTAGTCTAGCTCTGTGTTTAATCTGACTCCAATTTTATGTGATCATTAAATTTGGGCAATATTTCTATCAAAAGCTGATCACAGATATCAATTGTTTATTAATTTAGATATTTGAGTATTCTGAAAATCCCATACTTTCATTTATCCGTTCACTGGGGACCTAATGTCTCTTTTAAGTCTCACGCTAGCTTCACGTGGATCTTACGATCACAAACTCGCCAGTCTGATGTTAGTCAGAGGATGTACGTTAGGTAGACTAATACATGTTTTGCCTGCCGCCTACTGCTTGCTTATGACAAAAGTGTAGTTAATTTGGTCTTTTCCCATACAACTTGCTAACAGCAGCGATAGACAGAAATCAGAAGGTCTCCGATGACGTGCCTACTGCTCCTATCATTCGTGAGCCTTCAGTTTGACCTATCCTGGTCGTAGATTTGCGGTAACAAAAGCCTCCTCACAGTTTACTAGTCATAATGATTTCAGAAGAGTTTAGGATAAATCAAATATAACAATTTATTATCAGTCAGGTAAAATTGTATCATGCCAAATACATAATGAAAACAATTAGAAGCCAATTTAGAAAGGATAGTGTAATTGTAAATCACATTGTAGTTGTGTTGCAACTTTGCTTCTGCACAAAGACACTGTAGCCATATTGGGAACGGCCAAGTGATCCATGCAGGAGGCACACAAATTTAACATAGTCACACATGTAACAGTTATCCTAATTTAAGACACATGGTCTAAAATGCATAGCAAAGCACTCAGGTGTTTTAGAGAATAAACTTAACTAGCCAATGTGTACATGTAGTAGCACAAACAACTATACAGTGTGCTCTGTAGGTACAATGTGTTTAACACAATTACATTTTTTGAATAAATAATAGTATCCCTGACTTCAAGAAGATACATAGTATGGAGCATATGAAATACACTCCACACTACGGGCTTTCTGGCTACAGAAATCACCCAGTAGTGTTTTGTCACTTCCCTTAAATACTCAGACCAGACAACAAAGAAATCTTCAAATCAGTTGTAAAAACATAAAAGTCTTTTTGATTCTTTAGGTTCCCGTGATCACATCAGGGTCACACCTGGCTAGAGATAAACATTCTCACAGACCCCTAAAGGGGGACACACCCCCTTCACAGCAGAACACAATTCTACAAAAGTTTTCAATCTTTCTTATAATACAAGTGACTACTGTGAAATTGAGACCAATTTACCAATCGCACAAAGACCTTCAAAATGCCAAACATGAAAAGTTTACGATCATGAATCCTGAAGATATAGTAAATGTTTTATGTTAGAATAGTAACTTGAGTTCTTGGCATTTCTCTGTCGACTTTTTTGCATTTGCATTGCGAGAGTTCCTGAAAGTCTGGCTTCACAAAGAATTCATTTCATAAGGAAATAATTTCAATCCTTACAGTCCTTCCCTGGTCCCTTGGGGCAAACTCTGAGTGGTCTACAAGGGGACATAATTAAATGATTTCCTTGTGATATTCATTACTGCCAAAGTTTTTGGAGAGCAGGCAAAACTAGTTGATGAGTAGAGTTGAGTAGAGTGGTCACCTGAAAGAACAAAATAAAGATAGGTTGAGAAAAGCACTGCAGAAATCACATCAGTGACACGCTCAGTCCCTTGAGCGTAGGCATCTTGTGTCGCCGCAGTCTTTTTGGTCAGATGTATTTACACCTGTACTGGCTGTGGTGATACTCAGTCTGTAGGATTACTTGATGTATCAGGTCCGTTGAGTTGATCAAGCATGAGTTGAAAGTGTCCTTCTACTCTGGCGAAACATCTGTGTCCAGTGCCGTCCTCCCCAGGATGTTTATCTGACCTGCTGAGAAGCTTTCTGTCACCTTCAGCCAGAAGGTGGGATTGCAGGGTTTGTCAGATCTCCATAGGTGAAGAAATAATTTCACTCCTTACATCTGTTTTAAGTCATTCACTAAAGGTGTGCAAAGCCGAGTCTAGCGCTCTCAGCAGGTTATGATCGGTTGAATGGTAAGCTCACATCTAATTTGCTAAAGAGTACGATGGACCCACATAGAGAGCTCAAAGAAAACTTCAGGAAAGTTTCAAAATAAACACACACACACACACACTCAAAGCAATTCACACACAAACAACATGATAGTACTATTAATACTGTAGTCCTCTGATTTCATTTTATATAAACTGATGACTGAGATGCAAAATAGCATGTGATGCATTTGTATAAGACAAGACAATAGTAGACTGTATTTTCCATATAACCATACTGATGAAGGAAAGGATCAGTGAAGGGGAGGAAATGCATCAGAAGGAAGAGTTCAATCAGGACCACTTCCGTCAAGTATATTTATAACAATTATATAGCATACAGTTAGTGTTGGCGGTATGGTTATGTTCTGGGCAAGACTCCACATGCCTGTCCATGCAGCCATGCTTGGACAGAGCGGGGAGAGCAGCAAGACAAACCCCCAAAACAACCATATGCCAAACTCCCCAACACAACTGATGCAATTTGAATGCCCAGCAATGAGAAATGTTGCTTGATACTATATTTATGGGGGACGCATCACCCCAACTCAGAAAGGAAGCATACAACAAGCATGTTGCTTAAGCTGCTTATGCAAATATTTGAATGTATGGGGGAAGCATACACCCCTAGTAGCAACAGCAGCAATTCAATTTAAGTGTCTAACATGCTGTAAAAATCACATTAAGGGGGAAGCGTCACCCGAAGTTAAGCAATCGATGATGTGCAACAATCATGTTTCTTAAAATGCTTAAAGCAACTGTGTGATTGTAAAGGGGGAAGCATACACCCCTAGCAGCAGCAGTCTAATACGACGGCAGTTGTATATTATCCAATTTTAAGTGTCTAACAGGCTGTAAAAATCACAATGGGGGAAACGTCACCCCAAGTTAAGCAATCGAGGATGTGCAACAATCATGTTTCTTAAAATGCTTAAAGGGTACATAACATACAGTTTCACCTAATCTCGTGTTAATCTTGAGTACCTATAGAGTAGTACTGCATCCTTAGCTCCAAAAGTCTTTAGTTTTGTCATATTTGTAAAAGAAAAATACAGCTTCCGATTCTTTCCTGACTTTTCTGGAGTCTAAGGGTATTTTTGGGGCCTGGAGAAGTTTTGTCATGCCCTGACATTTGTGCTTTTTTCAGTTTCTTATAAATATCTAAATGGCTAAAGTCTAATCTCACTGTAATCAGCACAAACTAGGCTATAATAATATGTGAGCAGCATGTATGTACATGATTGTGTTTTTTTGAGAAAAAAAATGTTATGCGTGGTTAGTGAAACAACTAAAAATGTTAAATCACTTGAAAAAGGCAATAAAACACATACTGAAAATTGGTTCCCAGGAATTTTGAGAACTGGAGCTTGTAGCCTAGAATTTTTTTTTTTTCTAAATGATGTGTAAATCATCTTGTTTACTCACTTACAGAAAACGATATATTGATTTAAATTTTCTAAGACAGTTTTTGTTGGTAAAAAGTCATATGCGAGTAGGCGTCAACTATCATGAATTCACACCTGAGAAGACAAAGGCCTGCATAATGAGCTGCCATAATGAGCCATTCAGTCAGCTGTGTCACTGAGAGGGATGAGTTACAAGAAAGAATGTGAGGACAAAATAAATCTATATAATTTTATGTTTGTAGTTTATTTAGAATACATTTAATTATCCCACAACATAATTTAATATTCACTTGTGAGTGCAGTTAAACAGTTTATTAGGAAAAATCAAAGCTGACTTTCAAACTGATTTTTTTGCATCATTACTCCAGTCACACAGTCCTTCAGAAATCCTTTTAACAATCTTATTTTCTACAAAAAAACATTTATTGTTATTATTATCATCATCATCATTATTATTATTATTATTATTATTATTATTATTATTAATGTTGAAAAGAGCTGAGAATATTTTTTTTTTAGGTTTTTTAGGGGGGATAAATTGAAAGAACAGCAATGATTGTTACATTTGTTACAGTTACATTTATTGTTACATTTATATTATTTACATTAAGCTTTTGAATGGTATAGTGGTGTATATTGTTATTGAAACTTCATAATATTTCACTTGATTATACATTTAGTCAGGAATTATAGTTTGGAAAAAGTCTTTGGAAAAAGTCTAACTAGTAAAATGTTTACACGTTATGTGAAAACTAGTACAAGTATATAAATAAATAAAAAGAGACTTACTCATGTTTATGAACTCTGCTGAATAAAGTGCTTCATTCTTTTTTCTGAGGGAAATCCAAATCTCAAATCCTCAACCACATGACATCTTTTTGGGGCGAATTATGTCTTATTCCTCTCATCGCGAAGCAAACAGTAAAATAATAAAAACTTGAAGAACAGTCTCGCTGCGTTGTCTTCTGTTGTGTGGGCGTATTCAAAAGCCGCGCGCTTCAGTGAAACATTTGAATCTCAAAAGCGCGCTCGGCGCGGGGGCGTGGTCGCATTAGAAGATAATGAAGTGAGACGTGGAAAAACGGACATCGCGTTGTTTTCATATGGATTACTTTATCACAGAATATTTGTTTTCAGCAGCACTTGTTTAGTTTTTAAAAGTAGACATGTCAGGCTTTCTATAGATATCTCTCTCATGTCTCTTCGTTGAGTATTCACTGAGTTACAGTTCATTTTAATGACGTATTTGTATCTGAAGATCAGCGCAGACAAAGGCTGCAGACAGCACTCCTTGTTTGTTATCTTTATTTTATAAGTGCACAAAGTTTTGTTGTTATTATGTCTGTATACAAAAAAAAGTAGACCCTTTACAGATTCGATTGATGTATTGCTCTTATCTGTACGATCAAAACTGAAAGTGTAATTTAAGTTCTTTTCGGGGTTATCAGGAGAAAATACCCCAAAACGCGTATACGCGTTAATCGACTCCAGAGGGTTAAAAACCGAGCTCCTGGAGGCATGCTGTGGGCGGAGCTATAATACTGATGTTTCGTGTTGTTTCCATTAACATATATTCACTTATGTGCTGATTTCCAACAAAAGACAGAAATCTGATGCAGTTGTACTTACCTGAATGTTTTTTTTTTTTTTTTTTTTTGCCATGTTTTAATAGCAAACGATGTGCAAATCCACCATCAACCTGGTCTTGTTTATAAAACATTCGTGACTGAAATGACGAGAACACACAAACGCACTTGCTACACTCCATTGCTGCCCCGGAAAAGCAAACTGCATCCACAGTTCAGCTGAACATGGTACACTTTCCCCTCACATCCAAAACACACTTATTTGGAGACATTCAAACAAATCCTATGCAGCGCTGCCAACAATTTCCAGATGAAGCATGTTTATGGGCGAGGTCTCGCTATTCTCTGGTCGACCTGTGCGCGGCTGTGATGCGCGGGTTGATCCAAAATTACGATTCATCCAAAAATATTTTTAATGATATTCGGGTCGCGGTCGGTCTAATAAAGATGCCAATTAAACCTTTGTAATTTATATAGTACTAGACACAATTTTGAAATACACAGGCCTACACTTTATTGGCTGAATAACTGGCGCGAAGATTACACATGAGCTCAGTCTAGTGATGGGAAGTTCGGTTCTTTTCCGTGAACAGATTCTTTCGGACAGTTCATTTCAGTAAACCGGTTGAAAAAAAATGGTTCACCGGTTCTTTTACGCTCGACGTAATGGCGTCAGTTCTATCAAACATTCAAATATACAAAGTCAGTAATCATAACTTTAGTCAGTTAAAAACCTCATAATCATGAAAAGTTTACAATTAAGTTTTGCAACAACGCACCCAAATACAGTAACAGCAATAATGTGCATATGAGGATTTAATTCTTGAAGATATAAAGTAAATAAATTAGGTTTCATCAGCGCAGAAACCATGATCCACTTACTATACATAATCCATTGCGATTTATTTTTTATTAAATAAACTTACGTTTCGCAAGATTGCCCTTCATTCAAGTCTTCGGTTTACCCGCGCTCATAACATTAGCATAGAATCAGTTCAGAATCAATCACCAAAAGAACCAGTTCGGTTCAGACGCGCTGTGTGTCAGTCTGCTTCACGCTGAATCACGCATGCGCAGTATCATCAGCTTCTCGGTTCTCGAACCGGACGCGTCCGACAGAAACGGTTCTCGGTTCAGTGTACTGGTGATCCGAAAATCGATGCAACCGGTTCTTGACTCGAGAACGAGAGTCGGTCTAACCGGCTGCAGTTCAGTATCATCAGCTGTTGTGCTTCTTGTCCGGTGAGTGACTACATTCCGCCCATTTAAAAATAATAAATGCGCGTCCTTGAAAGCGCGCCGTTTTCTAACGTAGCCTATTTACTTTAACTTCTTAGGTAATAATATCAATGGTATGATGTTTCAGATGCATCATCAGATGCGAAAATACAAAACATATACATATATTTAATTGTTTTTTTTTTTTGTTTCAAAATTATCGCTAGGGACAGTTTGGCAGTCGCTGGACATTGGTAGGGACACTTCCCTGGCGTCCCCTCCAATTCTACGCCCCTGAGCTACGATGAGCATTTACTACTTTAAAAAAAATGTGGGTCGGGTACAATATTTTCTTTTTTCTTTTTTTGCGGTCTGAGTTGAGGGCGGGTTAGTTGAAAACGTCGGTGGGTTGCGGGTTGTTTATACATGCGTGCTTTCCCGAGAGAAATGCTCATAAGGAGTTCCACCATCGTCTACGTCATTAGATCCATGATCGAAAAAAAAAAAAAAAACCTGCCGAAACTTGTACCACCCAGAAGTAAGATTTTCGGCACAGAAATTCTCCATTCATCCAAATTGGCCATGTTTAGCACGAAAATCCATCTCTTTAACACTGTGAACAACTCTGAATCCATGAAACACCATTGTAGCCCCCCTTTAAAGCAAATGTGTAATTGTAAAGGGGGAAGCATACGACCCCTTGCTGCGGCACGAGGAGCATGTAATATGCATTAACGTTGTAAATTGCATAATGAAGGGTGGTAGTCCAGCAGGGGAAGCATACACCCTTCGGAAACTTAGAATGACAGTCCAATCTGAATGAAAATGCTCCATATAAACACCTCAGTCGGAATAAAATTGTACGAAATGGTAATCGGTTTGAGAGGGGTGGGATAACCTTCCATAAACCAAACTAAATTAAAATCCTGCCATGTAAACGTGTTAAACCAATTACTTTGTATCTATGTAATCACATCAATAGTCGTAGTCATCAGAATGGGAACGTGATGTCGGCAACGCTGTGCATCCTGTGATTTGTAGACACTGACATACAGTAGAGACTGGGAAATAGTGGACGTAGAAGATAAAATTCCAATTATACAATTAACACATTAGAATGGAGAACACTTGCTGTGTTATGAACAGTCATATTTGCTCTCATGACCAGAGCAGAAAGCTGATGTAATAAATGAAGCACAATGTACTGCTTTTCAGCTTAAACAACACGATGATAGTGAACAGCTCAATGAAACAACAGGTTGACCAAAATTTGCCTATGTTATTTGTATGAATTACAGATTCATAAAACCCATTTGTAAATGTTGTGTAATGGCTCGTTGCAAGCACTATCTGCGTTCATAAAGCCGCTCCCATGATTCATTGTTTAGCAAAACTTTGTGAGAAATTGTGTATTTTTCCATTTTAGGAAATATTTGTATTATTTATTAATTTATTTATTAATTAATTTATTTATTTATTTTAATATCAGAATAAAATACATTTCAGAGCTGCATTACAGAGGGTCTTAGGCTACGCTTATTTCCCCTTGCTGAACTGATATGCCTGTGTAGTCCTGTTGGCGTTTTCCAGTTTACCTCTTCATGCAGTTAACATTATCGTGGATGTTTTCAGCCCCTCGACAATAGCAATAATTCTGTGTCACAGCTGAATGGATGAAGCGACTTGTGCGGTTCATCACTTTGTTGGGCAAACGCAGCGCTGTGCGGGAGACTCTGCTTTGCGCGCAGCTGGTGGATGCAGTGCGTAGCGCCGCTTCACACTTTTTTGCAGTTTTTGCTTTTTGCAGTTTGGTGTAATTTAAAAACAGTGCCTAATGTGGGGGAGGTTTCACTCGCTTCGGCGATCAGCTCACAGCTCCACTGGTCCAGAAGTGTCCCGGGGCTCCTGATGCTATTTGAGCGGAGCTCTTCACTGCAGCGGACACGCACACTCAGTAGATGATGGGCGGGGAAAGGTAGAATGACAGAAGCGATAATGCACCAATTACAACAAAGAATCACGAGTTTCACACAACTGTACAGTATGTTACACCATTAAAGAGGAAACGATTCATGATATTAGATTATGGACTTTGCTAAGGAACAAAACAAGTAGTTATACCGAGGGCATATGCAGATACTGAACCTTTAGAAGTCGTAATACGCAAATGGTCCGGGGAAAAAGTAAGCACACGGCGTATACTTGCGTATGACCCCGACTACACCAATGGTGTGGTACGATAGAAGACGGAACACTAGAGGTTCAAATATTAGTCTGTTTATTCCAAGCAAGTGCGAGCAGTTATTAAAAATATTAATGCAAATGCAGCGTTTTTTTTTTTTTTCTCTTCTTCTTCTTCTAGTGATTTTTATGTCATTGTAGGCCACTTAGCATGTCCCAACATCAAAAGCACGAGCACATGTTAACAGGATTAGATAACGTCTCATGTAAACAGTCCACCGATTCTTAAACCTGCATGACAAAATAAAATACATGTAAACGTGGCTATTGATATCACGTTCTTATAGGCCTATGTATAGAAGCAATAGAGCAATAAACGCGTGCTTCTAAAGCTGTGTGCATCTGAATCAACCGCACACTCACACAGCTAATGTGACATCAACCTTAGAAATAAACACCCGTGACATTGAGATTACTCCGCTAAATACAGCGAACCCCAGTTGAAACGCCTGCACGAGAATGCTTGTCTCATTTAACCCTGTTCTCATGGCCTTATCGGCGTGTCCTCAGCGATTACATGTTCTAGGCTGCGTATTGCTCCAGGTGTATGAACACAGATGTATAAATGCTGCTGCAAATATGCTTAATATTTCGCTCCTGCAACCGATGCAAAACGATGTTAACCACCAGGCAATATACACAGCGATCAGGGGCGCCCCCAAGGGGTGGCCACGGCCACCACTGTATAAACTCTGGCCACCCCTGTGGCCACCCCTAGAATGATTTGCAGTGGGTACTATTAATTTAAATGCAGAATGTAAATTCACAATAGTTTAAGAAGTAAAAAAATAATAATTAATGCAGCACCTGTTGCAGCCACCAAAAAAATTGCAGATTGGCGTCACAAGAGTAGCCATTCCTCCTCACCTTCGCCTGTCCAAACAAAACAGAGTGCGCGCATACAATACGTGATGGTCTAGACTAGTGCACATACGCATTTATAGTGTATTTCATTCACTGGAAATTTAGAATTATCAAAATTTTCAAGATATGGGGCAGAAAATGTATAGATCTATATAATTTATATAATTTCATATAGTTACTATCACACGAAGAGTGACTTTTTTTTTTTTCTAAAAGTCAGCATAATTACAAATGTGATATTGATTTTATACAACAGTTCAATAAACAATAAATTAATATCAAGATACTTACGTTTTAGATAACATATTCCCTGTTTTTGCTCTGTTTCTAAAAACAAAAATCATTCCAAACACAGCCACTGTTTTGCGTCTCTGAGTAACATGATAGTGTTTCGTTCCTGAATGAATCAACCGTTTAAATGATTCGGTTCAATCGTAATGACTCACTTATTAACATTGACTCGCTGCCACCTACTGGCTGTTTTAATTTCACATTTAAGGTACCTTTTCATTTTTTAAATAATTTCAAACATCAGTTTTCAATATTTTATGTTTAAATTATAAAAACATTATTTATTCATTTGTAACTGCAGGTTAAAGTACTCCATGTACCACAGAGCTGCATTAAACAGTATGTAAACACAATTGGCACTTCAGATGAAGCTTCTGTTTTCTCTGCATTGCAAAGATCAGTTTTTGTTGTTCTGATTGCATTTAGCCCAAATGCAAGTATTTGACCTAAAAGATGTTTCACACTTTTAGGAAAAATGGCATAAAGGTAAAAATAAAAACCTATCAGCACAACTAGAAATAAGATATCAGAACAATAACACACTCAGCAAAATATTGTCTAATTATCGTTATCGATAAAATCACAGAAATCACAAAGATATAATTTTTTGTCAATATATTTTATTTATTTATTTATGTAATTATTTATTTATTTATTTATTTATTTTTTGATGTGCCACCCTAAGATTTACTGTGGCGTCATCTGGCCACCCCTATTAAAATTTTCTGGGGGCGCCACTGACAGCGATATGGATTAAAAGAGCATTCACTTATCTTAGATGCGGATTTCAGATGTTCTGAAACGAGCTGCAACAGTTTGATTTGCAAGCAGCGATGCGACAGAAGAGACTCTGAAGAATGGGAATTTAAATAGGCCGCATGTGATAGGTGTCAAGACTGGATTGGTACACGTCAGGAAGAGCTGAGTGCCCCAGCTAATAATAAAAGGTCCCCAGGACGTCCCCTAATGGCCTCTGCGAACGTCCCCCGTACGTCAGCGTGTAGGGTCCCCGGACATTCAAGGGGACGTTCACAGGACGTGCAGCGGCCATTCGGGACGTTTAGGGGACTTTCGCTTTAAGTCCTCTGAATGTCATTTTATTTTACTTTTAGGCTAATCAAAGGCAACAGACACGTTGTATGAAGCAAAATACGTTTATTTTAATTGAACAATTGTAAAGTTGCGGTGCTCTTTTCGTGTGTGTGTGTGTGTGTGTTTGTGTGTGTGTGTGTGTATGGATGGGTGTGTGTGTGTGTGTGTGTTGGTGGATGGGTGTGTGTGTGTGTGTGTTGGTGGATGGGTGTGTGTGTGTGTGTGTGTGTGTATGGATGGGTGTGTGTGTGTGTGTGTGTGTGTTGGTGGATGTGTGTCTGCTCCCCGGGTGTGGGTGTGTGTGTGTGTGTGTGTGCTGGTGGATGGGTGTGTGTGTGTGTGTGTGTTGGTTCCAACTGTTTGTGTGTTTTTGGTTTTTTGGTTGTTTGTTTTGGTTTGTGCGGGTTCTATGGTTGTTATGTGTATTTTGTTCTATCCTATGGCGATTATGTGAATTGTTTCAGTACTGTTATGATTTTATATGTCTAGGACTGTAGTTTTATCCATTGAAAAAAGATTTGTAAAGTTGACAGTTTGGATTTAGACCAAGCGGTCCGAAATTTAGCGGACATATGCCTTTTTGCCGCATATAAGCGTGTCAGTGTGTATTTTTAACATATGGAAATTCAATATTTAAGTTCAATATCTGTCAGTATTATTTACGTTTAATCATTTCATCTTTACATGCTAACGTTAGCATCGAAAGTGTTCACATAGCCTAACGTCAGCAGCCATATGGGACAACTTCAGCAAACGTTTAAAAAGGTACACTTTTGATAAAATGTAAACAATAGGAGATAAACACTAGTTACGGTAGCTATAATGTCTAATAATATAAAAGTATAAATACTTTTCGACCAAACAAAAGCGAAAACTCAAGGCCGTGTCTGAGGGAATCACCGGGATGACCGTTAACTGTCACTAAGCAGCTGAGCGTTGCCATGGATACATGCTGAGTGCCCTAAAGGGACGTCCTTCGGTCATGTGCTCATTTGAGCGACACTTGCTTGGATCTTATGTCCCAATGTGGCTGTATTACTTTTTTTTTTTTTTTTTGAGCTGCATGTAGTGTAGCAGTCTTAAATGCAATAACTAAAATAATAAATTTCCTAAATAACTTTTCTTGTCTGCTTACCAACAGTTTAATACGTAAATGGAAAGAATTAATTTATTTGTCTTACCTGTGTTATTTTCCACTTTCTTTTCTTCATGTTTTCCTTGGCTGCATTCATCACTCTGTAACATTCCTGTAGAGCTCCTGGGATGCAACCTTATTTTCTTCATTCATGGGGAATGCATAAACCTAATTGTAGCCTATATGTTTGTTAATTAATATACAAATAAACTGATCCCGTCCTATCTCGTTTCCACCAAAGTTTTCTCAGTCCTCCAGAAGTGTTCACGGCCGTGGGAAGAAAAGGCAGAACAGACACAAAATCTGAGTATACCTTCACTTCAAATCTTTATTGTCTTACACAGGGTATATATAAGGATAAAATGAGGGTGGTAAAGCCCTTTCAACCAATAGGATACAGATTACATATGGGTTGAGTATGAGCCAAAACAACAAGTTATATAAGTTATACATATGTTCAGGAACTCCTGGCCATATAAGGAATAATGCTGGCAGGGGGACTCTTCAACTTTCAGTAAAGGACAACCTAAACCTGGTAACCTGGGCCCACAAAGGTCCCCCACCATTCTTCACCGATTGAACCCTATGCATCAACTCCGCATGCGGGTATACATTGAGATAAAGAGATATAGGAATAGAAAAGAGAGAGAGAGCACACAGATGGGAGGAGGGAGAAAACCAAGGGGAAAGAAAGGGAGGGTAGGAGCAAGGCAGCAGATGAGATCTCATATAATAGAAAACATCTGGAAGGGAGTGTATTTTTTCTAACAGTTGCCTGCTTTTGTTTATGAAATAAACAACAAAGGTACACTCTCTTCCATACTTCATTACTTAATAATCTCCTTCATAATAGTATTATAAATGTAAAGAGTATATTTCTTCTTCATGTATTTCAACCTATGTTTCCCTTAACAGGTCTACTCACAAAGGCATAATGTGTAGATACAAGAGTATTCATAGCACGATTAATCAGAATTCTGATAAATGGGATAATACAACATACAATAAATGCAAGGATTAACAAGATCACCCCTATAGGTATTAAGGCACTTACAAACATTCTTTGCCACCCTGTAAGCCAACCCAAAAAATCACTTTGATTATTCGCTGTTTCCCTTGCCTGCAACTCTTGAGCAATTCTAGTCATATTCATTAAACCTTCGTCTATCAAATGTCCATCTGCATCATTTTCTGGAATATACGTACAACAAGCAGTTCCTACTATTACACAGACTCCTCCTTTCGACGCGGTAATTTGATCCAGCACCAATCGATTTTGTAGAGCGGTCAATCGGAGCCCTCTTAGTTCTTCCTTAACAGCTTCAAGTGTATCTTTAGTAGTATTTATAAACATAAGTAACTCGTATCTCAAATACTCCGATTCGATCTGTAACGACGAAACTCCAAAGGCAGGAAACATTGATTGAAAAAACTTTTCAGTGGCAGTCCATAGTTGATGTTCTTTTGGCACTGGGTTATCTCTGGCTATTGCGAGGATTTTATTACGATCAGCCAAAGAATGCTTAACTCGTGGTTCCTCTGTATTTTGAGCGGGGTGGAGTCGCACAATTAAAGAATGTTCTTCTAAGCTTATTAACGCACATCTCCCGCTCCAGTCCACTGGGAGAGAAGTATATACTTAATGTCCGCAAAGCCAATACCAAGTCTCTTAAAGCTCTGGTTCCTCGTCGATTTGGAGCATACATATGACACCTTGGATCTCCCCTAAAAGAACAGAAAAAGTCACATTTTCTTCTTATGGTGTTATTGCTCCATCCATAGCTAACCACTGTAGTTAGCGGCAATGGAGTTTGGTTTGAACATTGTTCCAGATCTACCTCTCCACCATTCAAAAGACAGTAATTGCAGCAAGTAACACTTTTCATTTGGCAATGTTGATAAATTTGATTACATTTAGTCACTGGAATTTCACCTAATTTCTGTTCTCCTTCTGGTCTTTCTACACAAAACAATGAATCTGGAATAGAATTTACAACTGTAACTCTTGCAAATACCTGAGGTATAAACCACACAGTTATATTCGGTCTACACTGCCATCGCCCAACCGTCTTTAAGGTGGGGACCAATCCCCCTATACTAATAAATGAAAGACATTCCCACTCTATTGGTGATGGGGCTTCAATGATTACACGTGGCCCTGTAGTACTATGTGGCATTTTTGTACATACATAACAAGGTCCCACACGTGGCCCTGTATTTGTATGTGTAGTTTTTGTACATACATAACATGTTAGTGGCATATACATGTGGAGCATCTTCGTGTCCAAGCCAAGTTTCATTACCTGTATCAATTAAAGTGTACGTACAGGTAAACAGGCTTATCATTATGGCCAACCGTATCTCTCGCTTTATACACATGGCCATATCACTCTCAATAACGATGACTGTATTCTTCTATTCTCCGTCCCTCCACGCGTCGTCGACTCTCCTCCACTTCCTCGAACTCAACACGATCACAGTTGTTCCCCTCCTGTAGCCGGAACCGCCTTTAGCCTACTGGCATGAATCCACTGTGGCTGGAAATCAGTTAGCACCCCGGTCCTTGTCACAGCTATGACAGTTGCTGGTCCAAGGTACTTTGGCTCCCCTAGCTTTGGAGGCTTCAAACACTTTATCAGCACCTGCTGGCCTGGAGCAAAAGAGTGAGTTGGGTTGTCTGCTGGAAGAGGGAGAGAGAGAGACACATCACCATTTATGCTATTTAATGTTTTAATCAACCAATCCACATAATCTGCGATGATCACCTCCGTGTCACCTGTGGAAAGATTACCTGTACGACCTCTGACCCAAGGGGTCGGGAAAGGTCTACCCATGATTATTTCAAATGGAGACATTTTTGTTTTCGCTGAGGGGGACATTCTCATTTCTGCTAAAACAGCAGGTAACACATCGACCCATTTTCGTCCTGTTTCTAGACAGGCCTTAGTGATTCGATTTTTTTTTTATCGTCTGATTAGTCCTCTCTACGACGGCGGCTGATTGGGTATGGTAGGGTATGTGGAAATGCCAATTAATATCTAGCTCTTTGGCTAGCAGCTGTGTCACTTTTGAAGCGAACAGTGTTCCATTATCGCTTTTCTATAACCGTCGGTATACCAAAACGTGGTATAATTTCCTTAGCCAAGGATTTTCACTACTGTCTGTGCATTCTCTTTTTCCACACGGAAATGCCTCTGGCCACTTAGAGAAACGATCAATTATTACTAACAAATACTTATGATTTCCACAAGGAGGCATATGTGTAAAGTCAATTTGCAAATGTTGAAAAGGCAATTCTGGATGTGGAAGAGAATAATGTTTGACAGCTTTATGTTTGTTTGTTTTCGCACGCACCAAACAGGAATCCAATAACAACAGCGCATTTTTTCTGATGTTCACAATGCAATAGGACTGATTCAGATTTTGGATTACCTTTTCCTTCGACACATGTGAAACCCCATGGTAATGTCGGCACAGCATAACTACTGTGGATGCCGGCAGAGCAATCCTGCCCTGCTTATCTCTCAAAATACCTGTTTGATCTGGTTTTACTTCATTTGCTACCCAGTGATTCAAATCAGCTGGTGTTGGATTTGCCTGTAATACCTTAATGTCCAAATCATTAGTTAATAAAAAAGAAATCATAGGCACTTCCGTGCCTGCTTTGTCTACATATGGACTTAGTATCACATCTTTTGCTGCCCATTTTGCCACTTCATCTGCCAATCTGTTTCCTTTAGCCTCCTCAGACTCTCCTGCCACATGCCCAGCTACCTTTATCACAGACAATTTAGATGGTAACTGTGCTGCATGAATCAATTCAGCCAGAACACTGTGGTGTGAAATTGGCTTTCCTTCTGATGTCTTAAAATCTCTTTCTTTCCATAATTTAGCAAAGTCATGCACAATGCCATGTGCGTACTTTGAGTCAGTATATATGTTGATACACTGACCTTTTGCCAATTGACAGGCTCTTGTTAATGCAATTAATTCTGCCACCTGTGCTGATTTGTATGGCAGAGAGTAGGCCTCAATAATATGATCGGGTAATTCAACAATGGAATAGCCACATAAGTATTCATTGTCATTTGGCTTAAAACATGATCCATCTACATACCAATGATTCCCCTCCTCTAGGACAGATGTAGAAACATCTGGCCTACAGGCTGTGGAAATTTGGATCCTGGCCAGGCAGTCATGATCATCATCCTCGAAGTCACCCTGTGTTAACAACTTATGTAAACATAAGGTAGGACCATGAACAACAGAAGTTGGTTTCAAAGTTAAATTTGCAGTAGCCAATAAAATTGCTTCATAACCTGAACGACGTTGTGCAGTCATATGTTGATTAGAAATATTTCGCATAATCACCCCTACCTGATGATTAGTGTGCACCACCAAAGGATGTGAAAGAACAATGCGCTCTGCATCTTGCACCATGATCGCTGCAGCAGCCACTGCACGCAGACAGGCTGGAAGCCCCTTTGCCACTGAATCCAATGTTTTGGACAAATATGCCACTGGGCGAAAATTTCCCCCATGTTCTTGGGCCAGGATTGCGGCGGCTGTACCCCCATCCTCGTGCACGTAAAGATGAAACTCTTGAGAGTACACAGGCAGTCCAAGTGCTGGTGGTCTGATCAGGGATGTTTTCAAATATGTGAATGCTTGATCCATCTCAACTGTCCATGTAATTTCATCAGAGTCCTGCAAAGTGGCTGCTCTCAGGATTTTATCATACATGGAACAGTTCGGCACCCATGATCTGCAATAGTTCACCAAGCCCAGGAAGCTTTGCATTTGCTTCTTTGTTGAGGGATGCTTGTATGTGGCAATGGCTTTTATGCGATCTGCAGACAGTCTCACTGTGCCCTGCGACAGTTCATGTCCGAGGTACTCGACCTTCCTCTTGACCCATTGTATTTTGTCTTTGGATGCTTTAAAACCAGCCTCTGCCAGAATGTTGCAAACAATAGTGGAGGCAGCAGTACACAAGTCCTCAGAGGCACCGGTAACCAAAATATCATCTGCATATTGTAGCAGGCAGGTATCAGGAGGGAGCTTTGCATCCATTAGGGTCGCATGCACGAGGGCAGAAAAAACCGCCGGCGAATCACTGAACCCCTGGGGTAACCTTGTCCAGGTGAGTTGGTCGTGGTTAAAGGTGAAAGCGAACAGCGGCTGCGTTACAGGATCTACAGGAACAGAAAAAAATGCAGAGCAGATATCAATGACCGTGAAATAGGCATGTGAGGCAGGAATAGAATTAAGTATGGTGTGCACATCAGGTACAATAGGAGCCAATGGTTTAATCAATTCATTAATTTTCGTCAAATCTTGTGTTAAGCGCCAAGAGCCATTAGCCTTTTTTATTGGATTAATTGGAGTATTATAGGGTGAGTGAGTATGGATCAGAATGTCTTGAGCCAATAACTGTTTAATAACAGGCCGAATTCCATCCTCTTTTTCTTTTGAGAGAGGATATTGTTTGCAATAGACTGGTGTGTCCTTGAGCAGATTAGCCACATAAGGGTGGACATCTATGAAGCCTGCATCATCCTTATGCTCCGCCCATAATCGAGGGTCTACATCAGTCAGTTCCGGTAGTGCTGCACTAGCAGTCTCACTCTCATACGAAGCACATCCTGTATCAACAGAGAGAGAATACACGGCAGGAAACATGAGTTGCAGAGAATTATTTTCAAAAACAATGCTGGCACCAATTTTATGCAGCAAATCTCTTCCCAAAAGGCAAAATGGAGCATCAGGTATAACAGCAAAAGCATGCATTTTGAACAGAGAGGAATCATCATTAGATGTCACCGGCAAAGTTGGTGTGATTTCACATCGTACAGGGACACCACTAATTCCCACAGAGTTGATGGTTTTCCCTGTAATAGAGCCCTCATAAAATCGACTGCTTAAGGATGACAGGGACGCTCCTGTATCGATTAAAAAAACATATGGTTTATGATCAACTTTTAGTTCAACAAAAGGCAAAACAGTCTAATCATTTGGATATGTAACAGAAATCATGTTATAAGCATCAGACGAGGGCTCTAAACTCTGTGGGCACCCCTAACGGGGAGTCCAAGTTGTTGGGTAGTTTGGTTTCTGTTTCTGCTGCTGCGGCGGAGGAGCTGTTACTTGTGGCTTGAAGCCAACTACCCCTCCTTTTTTCTTCTTTCTGTCAAACTCCTTTTTACGGCACACTCTGGCAAAATGCCCAATCTTTCCGCAGTAAAAGCAAACTTTAGACCCCCCTGCTGCTTGTGGGTGCGCTTTTACAACATTAGTAAGTTGCATCATTGCAGGAGTCTTTCCCCGTGGGGCATCAAATGCCCCCGCGGCAGAGAGCTCACGCAATCTACGAGACAAAGCATCCACAGAAATGTCATTAATGTTTGGGGTGGTCAGACGTACCAGCTGTGCAGTTTCTTTATGCATGTTATTCAGAAACGTGTTAACAAACAATGAAGATTGCTGATCCAAAGGGAATAGCAGATTCTTCAGTCCAAGCATGTTTAAATCTATTGAAAAATGCAACTGGATTCTCACCACCCTTCTGTTTAGTATTTTGCAGCATGTGACAAATCTTGTTTTAGTCGAAGATAATTTTACCAGAAAAGCAGTTAATTGTTAAAAAAATTCTTTGAGCTGCTCTGCATCAGCCCACACCCATCCATCCTCATCATCATCTGATTCTACTATTTTTAGCGTTCTAGCAGATGTTGGTCGAGACAGATCCAGTGGTTTATTACCATTCAATGACCCACCGCGAAATGGCGGTGCATCATTGTCTGGACTCAAAAACCCAATCTCATCAATTAACTCTTCCTCTGTAATCTCTGGTGGCAAAGTCTTAGTCAGGATGAAGCGATAATCACGCCCAGTCAACTGGCTGTACGCGGTTAAACGCCTTAGCATTGACACATACTGGTGTGGACAACGACTTGGATTAGGCAATTCCTTAGAAATTGCCATTGCCTCAGACATAGACAGAGGAGTAATTTTGTAACCATCTGGAAGCTGCACAAAAGGAAAAACATCTGTTGAACTTGGCAACTGCGGATACAGTCGATTAGGAGTTTGCTTTTGCTGACTCAGAGGGTTTCGCAGCGATTTCATATCGAGGGGGAGGCACACTAGGATTGTCAAGAGGTTTTTGGAAAAAGGTTTTCACCTCATTTATTTTGCCCTTTTCCGGTCCTCTATCCCAATAAGGCTTCATTTTTTCCCAAACATCATAAGATTGTTTCATATAATCATAGTCCCAAGTTGGGTCTCCCCAGCCCGATTTTATCATTGCTTTAGCTGCTCTCATATCTTCATCTTTAAATGACCCCTCACTAGGAAACGGATCCAATTGAACTTTTCCCTCTGACCACCCAGCTAAGTTACTAAGATATGGTTCAGTATTAAATCCCTTATTGTTTCTGTACATCCACTCCCTTGGCAATTCGCCAGGAAGCGGTCTCGAGATCGTCTCCCCCATCTGAGATCAAAGATGTCTTCTCTCTTTTAATGCACTTTTCACAATACTGAGAATGCCCAAACAAGACACAAAAAAAAGTCCGCGGTTTTATATTAACTTTTTTTGATATTTTTTTCCAAAAGAAAGCTTTCAATTCAGCATTATTAATAAAGACACTTAAAAGGACTGAGAACACTCCGGCAAATAAATGGATAATCTTTCACAAAGCATCTATTTCGAATTTTAGAAATAAGTAATGAAAGTTTTCAACAAAACATCCACTCTTCTTTCTCACATACGAAATGTGAGGATAACAGATTGAATGCCAAATATGGCTCAATCAAAATATCGAAACGAGAGTATCATCAATTTCTCTTTTAGACAGGGAGGAAATGATTAAATTATTTCTTACCTGTCTGTTGAGAAATCCCGGACGAGCCCCCAAATTGTTAATTAATATACAAATAAACTGATCCCGTCCTATCTCGTTTCCACCAAAGTTTTCTCAGTCCTCCAGAAGTGTTCACGGCCGTGGGAAGAAAAGGCAGAACAGACACAAAATCTGAGTATACCTTAATTTCAAATCTTTATTTGTCTTACAATGGGTATATATAAGGATAAAATGAGGGTGGTAAAGCCCTTTCAACCAATAGGATACAGATTACATATGGGTTGAGTATGAGCCAAAACAACAAGTTATATAAGTTATACATATGTTCAGGAACTTCTGGCCATATAAGGAATAATGCTGGCAGGGGGACTCTTCAACTTTCAGTAAAGGACAACCTAAACCTGGTAACCTGGGCCCACAAAGGTCCCCCACCATTCTTCACCGATTGAACCCTATGCATCAACTGCGCATGCAGGTATACATTGAGGTAAAGAGATATAGGAATAGAAAAGAGAGAGAGAGCACACAGATGGGAGGAGGGAGAAAACCAAGGGGAAAGGGAGGGTAGGAGCAAGGCAGCAGATGAGATCTCATATAATAGAAAACATCTGGAAGGGAGTGTATTTTTTCTAACAATGTTCAATTATAATATTGAAGGGTATCATGATTTTGATGTTTAAATGCAGAAAACAGACTCCTGATTTGATGACATTTTAAATTAGAGAAGTTACTCCTATTTTCCTTTTCCAGAAATGAAAATGATTAATTTAACATTAACTTCATTTTACAATGTATTCAAATATATTCTACTATAGTAAAACAAAAAAATAATAATAATATCAATCTGCAAATCAATTTTTTTTTTTTTTTAAATAATAATATTCTATTATTATCACAGTTAAAAAATGATTTTGTTTTAAGGAATGTTACACTTTAAAATCCAGTATGGGTTTATATTTTAGTTTAATTTTGTCAACTCTCTTTGTCTGAGTTACAAGGTGTCAGGTCCAGTGTTGGGAAGGTTACTTTAGAAATGTAATAGGTTACAGATTACAAATTACCATATTTAAAACAAAATATGTTTAACTGTTTCAGTGACTTTATTAAAGTAATGTAACTGATTGCATTTGATTATTTTTGATTACTTTTCTAAATTTCTATTGTTTTATATTAAAATTAATATAAAATATTTTATATTAATTTTAATTATTTTGAAACATTTAAAGAAGGCAGGGTTAACATCACAGTGGTACTCAACACTGATTACTGTCAGACTTTCAGAATCCTTCTTCACTTGAATTACAACTACCTCAAAATAGGACTTTAGCAGCTCTTTTTACTTTGCGATCTTTTTGAGGTTAAATACAGATTTAAAATCATAAGATATAGTTTAATAGCTATGATACTGTTTTTTGCATAGCTATGACAGGAAACACTGGCATCTAACAATGTCTTGGGGGGAAAAACAGTTAATCTTATAATAATAATAAAAAAAAAATATCATATACATAAACCAAAATAGGAAATAAATCAGTTATGGAATAAGCATGTGTCATATTCTGTGTCTTCAACTCCTGAAATATTGGTGTCTCATATTTTAAATATGTATATGTGTGAAAATATTCAGATGTAACTCCCTTTGTAATCATTAACATTTTCCTAAGTAACATTTAATTACACTTTTTTTCTCTCAGTAACTGTAACAGATTACAGTTACATTTATTTTGCAATTAAATAACGTAATTTAGTTACATGTAACTAGTTACTGCCCAACACTGGTCAGGTCTGATAATAAAGGATAAAGGACTGGATTTTTCAAGTGTTGTAATGGAAATGGCAGATGAGGGACGAAACGACATTCGCAAACTGGCTCGGACGAATGTCCTCCGAGCGTCCGCCAGCGAACGTCAAAAAGAGGACCAAATGCGGACGTCCTCAGAAAGTCCGCCAGCGAACGTTACACAGCGGACCAAATCCCTCCGCACGTCCGTCCGCGAACGTTATAAAGCGGACGTACTGCGGACCTAAACGGACGTTCGGAACGTCCGGGGGACGTCCCCTGTTTGCTGGGTGTCGGCTGATGCAAGCGTGACTAACGTGGCCTGACTGAACTAACGTGATGCTGAATGTGTGAAGGAAGGGACAGGATAGAAAGAAGTTTTCCTGCAGTTTCCACTCGTTTCTCAGAAGATTAAAGAAGCCTGTCTGAGGTTCTCCCAGTCTTACAGTGGTCTGTTATACAGCTTTGCTATTGACAACGGTCATTATCAGGAAATAACAATGTTGTGACTGACCAATCAGAATCCAGTATTCCTGAGAGCTGTGTAATAAATGATTTTAATATATGATGTAGAGGGAAAGAACCAGTCAATGTGAAGAGAGACACTGTGTGTGTGTGTGTGTGTGTGTGTGTGTGTGTGTGTGTGTGTGTGTGTGTGTGTGTGAATTACCTTCATCTGTGCAGCTTCTCTCTACTAATAGTGAAGCTTTGAAAAGAATTGCACCAGAAAACATCAATGTTTACATTTACATTTATTCATTTAGCAGATGCCTTTGTTCATGTTCAGCCATGGCCAAAAATATTGGCACCCTTGGTAAATATGATCAAAGGAGGCTGTGAAAATTTATCTGCATTGTTAATCCTTTTGATCTTTTATTTAAAAAATTGACAAAAATCTAACCTTTCATTGGATAATAAGAATTTAAAATGGGAGGAAATATCATTATGAAATAAATGTTTTTCTCTAATACACATTGGCCACAATTAACGGCACCCTTTTATTCAACACTTTTTGAAACATTTGCCACTTTAACAGCTCTAGATGTTCTCCTATAATGCCTGATGAGGTTAGAGAACACATGACAAGAGATCAGAGACCATTCCTTCATCCAGAATCTCTCCAGACCCTTTAGATTCCCAGCTCCATGTTGGTGCTTCTCCTCTTCAGTTCACCACACTCATTTTCCGTAGGGTTCAGGTCAGAGGACTGGAATGGCTATAGCAGAAGCTTGGTTTTGAGCTCAGTGACCCATTTCTGTGTTGTTTTTGAGGTTTGTGTTTGGGTTATTGTACGGTTGGAAGATCCAAACATGGCCCATTATAAGATTTCTCTTCAGTCGGTCACTTACAGATTTTTTATCTGTTGGTATTTGATAGAATCCATGATGCCATGTGTCTAAACAAGATGTCCAGGACCTCCAGCAGAAATATAGGCCCACAACATCAAAAATACAGCAGTATAGTTCATTGTACACATGGAGTACTTTTTATCCCTGTGTTCACCAAACCCATCTTTAGTGTTTGCTGCTAAAAAGCTCATTTTTTTGTTTCAGAAGCCAGTCCCATTTGAAGTTCCAGTCGTGTCTGATAACTGAATATTCTGGAGTTTGTTTTTGGATGAGCGAGGAGAATTTTTCTTGAAACCCTCCCAAACAACATGTGGTGATGTAGGTGCTGTTTTTAAGGTTTTCTGAACCCGAGACTCAACTGTTTTCTGCAATTCTCCAGCTGTGGTCCTTGGAGAGACTTTAGCCTCTCAAACTCTCCTTCTCACCGCACATTAGGACGATATAGAGACACGTCCTCTTCCAGGCAGTTTCGTAACATTTTCTGTTGATTGGAAATTCTTAATTATTGCCCTGATGGTGGAAATGGGAATTTTCACTGCTCTAGCTCTTTTCTTAAAGCCTCTTCACTAATTTGTGAAGCTCAATTATCTTTTGCTGCACATCAGAAATATATTCTTTGGTTTTTCTCATTGTGATGGATGATTAAGGGAATTTGGCCTTTGTTTTCCCTCCTATTTATATTTCTACCAGAAAGACTCAGGGAGGTAGAGATAAGACTGAAGTATTTATTTACAACAACACAAAAAATAGAATTATTTTGGCGTAGGCCCCATCCGTAGCGTGGATCTGAAGTTTGTAGATACCAGCTAATCCTGCCGAAGACGAAGGCAGGGCGGAGCCTACCCCAAAAGAAAGAAGAATAATGTAATACGCACCAGATGAAGTATTTCTTAGAGGATCCTGGAACATGAACGAAAGAGATAAATTGAGATAATTAGCCAGACAAAAGAATACAACATCAGATTATAGCTAAAGTATTAGCTTATAGGGCAATGAAGATAGACCACAGAGCCTTTGAGAGAGGCCACAATAGGCTGGACAGTGAGAGAGAGAGAGGCAGGCCACGATAGGCCGGACGGTGAGGCAGGCCACGATAGGCCGGACAGTGAGGCAGAGAGGCAGGCCACGATAGGCCGGACAGTGAGGCAGGCCACGATAGGCCGGACAGAGAGGCAGAGAGGCAGGCCATGATAGGCCGGACAGTGAGGCAGAGAGGCAGGCCACGATAGGCCGGACAGTGGGAACGGCCCCGGCGGGCCACAGTGGGAACGGCCCCGGCGGGCCACAGTGGGAACGGCCCCGGCGGGCCACAAAAAGAAAGCCACGAAGGCCGCAGAGAAAAGGCCTAGCTAGCCCGCAGAGGAGGCTGTCCAAGTTGACCATAGTGAGAAAGCCAAGAGGCCGTAGAATAAAGTGAAACGCTATATGCACAGAGAGGAAGGCCATGTAATTAGACCACGGTGGGAACACCACGAGATGGGTAACAGAGGGGAAGGCTACGAAAGACGGGCCACAAAAAGAAAGAACAAGTTAAGCCACAGTAATCAGAGGTTGTTGGGAGTGATATGAAGAGGAATTGTACCACCACCATTATTTGCATATAGATTACCTTGAGGACAGCTTGATATACCTTAAGATGTTTAGTATTTCAGGTCTAATGTGGAATTCCAATGCGGAGGATGACCATCTTCCCAGTAGCTTCATATCTGATGTTTGTACTCAGAGTTCAACAGCATTAGTGACCAGTGTATAGAAGCGGTGACAGACCGCAGCTTCTAAACGTGACTACATGGAGCTGAACCAGCCGCAGAGACAAAGGCCCCGATAGGCCGTGAAAGAACGCTACAAGAGGGCCGTAGAGAGTATAGCTGCTAAGGCCATGATGGAAGCCTGCGAGAGGCTGTGGAAGAGTAAATGTAATGAATAGGTGTAACACCACCACCACCAGTATTTGCTTAACTTACCTTAAACACACACATTACATTACGTTGATGGGCAATGTACTTTTCTTTAAGCTATGTGATGTGAAAGCCTTGTGTAGATGACAACGATAGACCATTGTGTGTGAAAAACCATGACAAACTGGACATGGGGAGCATGTGAGAAGTAGTCACCGCCAGTAGTTTGCTAAGAGTATTATACTGAACCTTGAGCATTACGTGAAATAAAGTCTGATCTTGACGGACATCCAATGAGGAGGATCATGAACATAGCAGCCTGGAGGCAAATTACAGGAATTCTAAACCACCTCACTGAGTAAGAAAGGTGATTAGGTTAATTGATAAGAGGTAGAATTAGGGTTCTAGCAGACATAAGAGCATATACACATATACAATTCTTTAGGTTAGACTCCTGCGCACTCTTGATAAAACTCCATCTAACTGCCAGAAACTGCAGAGCAACCTATCCTCCCCCCCAAAAAAATATTATATGAGCCAGATCAGCATGACCATAAAAGAGATACTCAATTTAAGCAAAGTCGTTGTGACAGGTGAAGGCCACAATAGGCCAAACTTCATAACTGTAATGGACACAGTCCCTGATGACCATCAGTGCAGAGTTATGCAAAGTGCCTCAGCAGTCTGTGTAAGGTGAAGGCAGCAACAGCCGGGTAAGACCAAACAAGCCTCGATTATAACTTAAAGTCTGCGTGAAATCAAAATTGACTTTACTAGCACACATGGCTAGTATTGATGTAAATGATCTGTGCAAGTTAATCCGCTGAAAAAGAAATAATCTTCTTTGTAATCCTTAATCAAAATCTGAACATTTACTTCCGCTGTGGAATGGCATTCCTTTTCTAATGACGTCAGTTTGACGGCATGGGCAGAATATCCTTAAACACACCCCTCCAGCCATTAGTTTGCGATAAGTGAAAGACAGAGACTAGAAGTGCAAACAAAAAACCATGCCCTCTATTCAATATTCCGTTTCAGCTGGAAATACCTCACCACACTGAAATAAAGTCAGCAGTGACCTCCAGTTCACGTGGACTTTAAAGATGAGCCGACTCTTACCTAGAACTCAATTGAAAGATGACCATATACATCAGCTTGATAGAGCCTGCTTCATAATAGCGCCAGTCCAGAGAGTGACCTGCGTAAAGATGAGGTGAGAGCCAAAGTTCTCTGCATCTGCAGCCATGGAATTCCCACAAAGCTTGATGACTCCATATAACCATGGGAACCCGACGAGTGACCCCCATTCCTATACGAGGCATTCAGAATTATTGTAGATAGATGCAGATGAAACAATGACTGAATAAAGACAAAAGCATATGATTAAGACAAAATACTTAAAGGTGTGCAAAACATAGCCCCTTTTTCAGAAGGAATAATGCGAGCAACGATCTTTATCAGTAGGCTAAAAAGATTTTAAGCCTTTAATAACAAGCCTTAAAATGCCTTAAGAAAGAGTTGTTCCAAACATTGAATGTATTAGTTTGATTAACATCTTGATCATGCAGCGCTAGTTTGCTAGATAAACCATCATGCAACACCAAACGCTTTATCTTAAACGTTTGAGCAAATAACCTTGCAGAGAATAAAATGTATGCCCAAGCGCATAAAACAAAATTGATACTTATAAGGTGTAGGCTGATGAAAGTGAGATGCCGAAAGAGACCGTCAGCAGACCCAGAGAGATTTCATGCGTGCAGGTTCACGTGAGCCTACAGATGAAATATTTTGTTGATAGAGACACAAGCCGCGCCGACAAGACAGCTCTGAAAGCACCGGCGTTGCCATGTCCTCGATTTTTCTGAGGAATTGGGATATTGTAACACTGTTGCTGCGGGTTGCTTTACATGTCCACGAGTTGAAGCGACCCCAATAATGTGCTATTTAGCGCCTGGAATGTGAATTTTTTTTTTGTTTTTTTTTTTGTTTTTTTCCCATCAGGGAAACGCGTTTTCCCTTCTCGAAACGCGATTGGGATAGTTTTGAGTAGCAATTGGCGGTTTTGAAAAAACCTGGCAACACTGGAAAGCACTCGGAACTCCGCCAATGTTTCACTTCCTCTGCCGAGGAAACTCCGAAGCCTGTGTATCATCCAACGCTACTAACGACCAAAAACATTCACGACACCAGAGCAAAGCCAACTATCTAATGTGCATCTTGAGAGGAATGTCAAACTCGCAATAGCTTGCAGGAGACGAACTTAACTGCAAGTAACCCAGTGAAAATCAGGCAATAGCCTAAACGACGGTTTGCTCAAAAATGACAGCGGCGTTATCTGCAAACACAAAATAGGATGTGAGTAGTGCGCTTTTATATCCATCGTGTTGAAAGCCGATTGGCTAGACCTTAATTGTAATGTGACGTGACATTTAGTCTTCCTAGTAGAACTTACGCTTACGCTTCCATTTCTGTCAATCAGGAAGCCATGGCTGGATAATTTCATGTTCATAATCATCCTGAAGTACTCAAAATTGTGAATAGGAATGGGAATATACTTCAGAGATATTTTACTTATAAGAATTTCTAGGGGTGCCAATAATTGTGTTCAACATGTAATTGAGAAAAACATTTATATTTCCCCCCATTTGAAATTCTTATTTCCAAAGAAAGGTTAGAATTTTGTGAATTTTTTAAAACAAAACACCAAAAGGATTAACAATGCAGATTAATTTTCACAGCCTTCTTTGATCATATTTACCAAGGGTGCCAATATTTTTGGCCATGACTGTATGTGTGTGTGTGTGTGTGTGTGTGTGTGTGTGTGTGTATATATATATATATATATATATATATATATATATATATATATATATATATATATATATATATATATATATATATACAGTATATACTATCAGTCAAAGCTGGATGGCATTCCCTCACCATGGCCAATTCGTTCAAGTACAAAATCCAATTGTAGTTTCACATCCTCAGTGTGTGAATCACATGAATCACAAAGGAGTATTTTAAAATAAGTGACTACGATTAAAAAAAGAAAATCAAATTCAAACCAAAATAGATGATTTCCTGTTGATTGGAGGGTGATTAAGAGCCCTTGCTCAACAGCAATATTTTAGGTTTTGTTAATGTTTAAAGCTGACAACTAGAGATTCATGAAATTTTAAGCATGCTAAGAGCCTCAAAAACACCAGAAAAGAGTATTAAGGTTAAACATGTTGCCATGGCAACACTGTTTAATATATCAAAAATCAGCCAGGTCTTGACGTCATTCTGACCAAATTTGAAGAGTTTGGGGTGAACAAAAGAGGATGATTTCAAATCATTTTGTAAGTGACACTTAAAAATTACAGTTCTGTCATCATTTACTCACTGTGTTTTTATCAAACTTTTATGATTTTTTTTTTTTTCTTTTGAACACAAAAGAAGATATTTTGAATAATGTTGGTAACCAAACATTTGCTGGTAGCCATTGATTTCAATAGTTTGGACAAAAATATGATACATGTCAATGACTACCAGAAATTGTTTGGTTAACAAGAAAGAAACTTGTGTAGATTTGGAACAACCGGAGGCTAAGTAATTTCTGACAGAATTGTAATTTGTGGGTGAATTATCCCTTTAAACAGATCAAAACACTGATGCAAAGTGAAGTCTGACTGCTAAATAAATAATAAAGAACATGAAACATTGATTTAAATGGTAATTATCTTAAGTAAGCTCATAAAGTATATGAAATAAAATTAGCACAGCTGTGTAAGAAATCTGTAGCCAGGGACAACAGTAATAAAAGTAATACAAATAATAATCATTATTCATAATAGTTACTGATTCATATCTCATAGCATTAATCAGTGTGTTTTCATATCTTATATAGATGTGTTGTTAACTTTGTGATACTCACACAGAGATTACATTCTGACACTGATACTGAAATGAATCTCCTCAAGCACCTCACAGAAGTGTTTGTGAACCTGAGACTGGATCTGTTAATCATGTTGTGGTTTCTTTCTGATTGTGAAGTTGCTGCTGATCTGAGCTGTAGATCCTGAACTGAGAGACTGAAGAGTGTCATTGTTCTCTACAGGTTGTATGATTGTGGAGTCACAGATGAAGGTTGTGCTGCTCTGGCTTCAGCTCTGAGATCAAACCCCTCACACCTGAGAGAACTGAGTCTGTCATTTAATAATCTAGGAGCGTCAGGAGTGAATCTGCTCTCTGGTCTACTGAAGGATCCTCGCTGTAAACTGGAGAAACTCTGGTAAGATGATATAAATCTGTCAGTATCCTCCTAAATTTTGCTCCTTTGTTGATTATGAACAAAATGAAAACCAAAACTGTGTCATAAAGAAAGTTTCCTGTCAGTTTAATTGAAAATGATGCAGTTTTAATCTTCATTCCATTCTTTCCAAAGTTTTTGACACAATGTTAAAATACTTATGATATTATAGGTTGAGTGGATGATCTAAAAACAGCTGCTTTATATCATACAGATGTGTGTTGATGATTTGGGGTATTTACAAAAGAATTAAACAGTTCTGACATTTTCTCTGATATTGAAACTAACCCCTCAAAACACATGTAGAAGCAGGTCTGAACTGAGAGATTGTGCTGTGTTTGTCTGAGCAGTCATTGAGTAGCTGTCAGTGTATTAGATTTCTTCATTACATTAAATAAATACGTTTGACCAAAGTTTTGTTGGCAAACAGATTTATTGGTTAATTTAAAAGGGTTTCTGCAGGATTTAAAAGAAGAACTGTAAAATTACTATAAAAAGCATAATTTACAATTCAGATACAAGTTTTCACAATAACAAAAAGTTTTGTAAAATGATAAACTTTACATTTCAGCCTTTAAACCACTTTTAAGGAAATGGATGAGTCAAAATTATTAATTATTATATTAATTTAAACAATTATTATAAAAAAATTATTATATCAGTTACATAACATAAATTAGGGAATTAGGGGTGTGCAATATTAACAAAAGGTTATATCAATAATTTTCTGGGATTTTATCGATAGCGATAATTAGACAATATTTTGATGAGTGTGTTATTGTGCTGACTTCTTAGGGACTGTCGTGGACAGCTGACTCCTGAATTATTTAATATTCTTCATATTCTGTGTGGTCAGTTCACAGCAGTGATATAAATTAATCATTTCCAACAAGTTTTTTATGGGCATTTTTGCCTCTAAGTCATTTTTTCTAAAAGTGTGTACCATTTTTAGGGTCAAATTCTTTCATTTGGGCTGCTAGCAAGCAAATGAAATCAGTATCAACAAAACTGATCTTAAATCTTTAGCTGCATCTGAAGTGGCATTTAGATGTGTTTACACACTGTTTAAAGCAGCTCTGAGGGACATGGAATACTTTAACCTGCAGTTACAAATGCATAAATAATGTTTTTATATATTAAACATAAAACACTGAAAACTGATGTTTGAAATTATTTAAAAAATGAAAAGGTATCTTAAATGTGAAATTAAAACCGCCAGCAGGTGGGAGCAAGTCACTGTTAAAGGAGTCATTACGACTGAACCGAATCATTTAAACAATTGATTCATTCAGGAACGAATCACCGTCCTGTTACTCAGAGACGCAAAACAGCGCTGTGGCTGTGTTTGAAATTATTTTTGTTGGAGAAATAGAGGAAAAAAAGAAAATCTGGCATCTAAAACGTAAGTCTCTTTGTTAAACTGTTGTATAAAATCAATATCACATTTGTAATCATGCTGACTTTTGGAGAAAAAAACGTCACTCTTCGTGTGATAGTAACTAAATAAAATGATATAGATATATAAATTTTCTGCCCCATATCTTGAGTTATGTGATAATTCTAAATGTATTTTAATAGACTGATTCATGCAGTGAAAGAACACACTCTAATTGCGCACAAGCACTAGTCTAACCTACTAGACTTCATCACATAATGTATGCGTGCACTCTGTAGGTGTGTTTTGTGTTTGCTTTTCGTGATATAATCGATAATATCAAACCACACATCGTTAAAACAATTACGATATTATCACAAACCATACATATCACACACCTCTATACTGTTTAGATTTTTAAATGCATTGTCTTCTTATCGATCCACCAGTTCACATTTAAAGCTCTGTGTGTTTGCAGCGTAAAAACATGGGTCCATTTTTGCATTTGTCTGAAATCTAAACAGAACAACAGTTTTATTGAAAATGCACATTCATTCTCTGCGAGCAGGTGACTCTTTTGGCAGAACTATAACTATTTCCCCGGTGACAGCAGAACACAAAGCAGCGCAGCACCGGACTTTGAACGTGCAGCACTCATGAAATCATAGCCTTCTGAAGTTCAATCATCACATTCAGCATATCGCAATTCTAGTCTTTCAATCTCCAAATTTAAAACCTCTTAAAATCACAATTAAGACTTTCTTGTACAATTTAAGACTTTATAAGACCCCGCGGAAACCCTGTTTAAGGTAGGATTGTAGCACAGTTCTTCAGTGCTGATGTTAACTGTCAGTCTTCAGAGAATCTAAATCCTTCTAAAACTTGGTTTATACATCCGCAAATTGGCTTCGTGTGTGGTTTTTTTTTTTTTTAAACGAAGCATTAACACTTGTTAGACTGCACCCCATAAACACAATCAAGCCTAGAAAACCAGTTAACCATCCCTTTAATATAAAGTTGCCAAGGCTTCAGTCTGGATCTGTTAATCATGTTGTGTTTTCTTTCTGATTGTGAAGTTGCTGCTGATCTGAGCTATAGATCTTGAACTCAGAGACTGAGGAGTTTCATTGTTCTCTACAGGTTGAGTTATTGTGGAGTCACAGGTGAAGCTTGTGCTGCTCTGACTTCAGCTCTGAGATCAAACCCCTCACACCTGAGAGAACTGAGTCTGTCTGGAAATAAACTGGGACACACAGCAGTGAATCTGCTCTCTGATCTACTGAAGGATTCTCGCTGTAAACTGGAGAAACTCTGGTAAGATTATATAAATCTGTTTAAGACCTTTTTTAAGACCTGCACAAATAAAATGAATACCATATGAGCGGGGTAGGGCAATGTCTCTAGAGTACCATATTAAACTGTAAAATTACTATAAACAGCATAATTTACAGTTACAAGCAAAAAGTTTTATAAAATGATAAACTTTACATTTCAGCCTTTAAACCACTTTTAAGGAAATGGATGAGTCAAAAGTATTAATTATTATATAAATTTAAACAATTATTATCAATAAATTATTATATCAGTTAAATAACATTAATTAGGGATTTAGGGGTGTGCAATATTAACAAAAAATTATATCTCAATAATTTTCTGGGATTTTATCGATATCGATAATTAGACGATATTTTGATGAGTCTGTTATTGTGCTGACTTCTTAGGGACTGTCGTGGACAGCTGACTCCTGAATTATTTAATATTCTTCATATTCTGTGTGGTCAGTTCACAGCAGTGATATAAATTAATCATTTCCAACAAGTTTTTTATGGGCATTTTACCTTTAAGCCATTTTTTCTAAAAGTATGTACCATTTTTTGAGTCAAATTCTTTCATTTGGGCTGCTAGCAAGCAAATGAAATCAGTATCAACAAAACTGATCTTAAATCTTTAGCTGCATCTGAAGCGGCATTTAGATGTGTTTACACACTGTTTAAAGCAGCTCTGAGGGACATGGAATACTTTAACCTGCAGTTACAAATGAATAAATAATGTTTTGATATATAAAACATAAAACACTGAAAACTGATGTTTGAAATTATTTTAAAAATGAAAAGGTATCTTAAATGTGAAATTAAAACCGCCAGCAGGTGGCAGCAAGTCACTGTTAAAGGAGTCATTACGACTGAACCGAATCATTTAAACGATTGATTCATTCAGGAACTAAACACTACGGATGGGTGATACCTCTTATTTTATTTTCAATCCCATACCAATATTTTCAAGCCCAGTATCATTGATATCGATACAGATATAGATACCTCTAAACTAAACTAAACTGATCTTTTAAATTATTAAAAGAATATAATCAGTAATTATACTCACTTAATATTAAATGTTAAAGCCATGTTTTTTAAACAATTCATTGGCCTTTTTTGTTTACACTGTCAGAAATAAAATATACTATAATTGTATTTTAGCCGTATACTGGGACAGTAACCTCAAAGGTGCAACTATACCCTTAAAAGGGAGCATATTCGTACAATACAAGTATGCATGCTTTAAGGGTAGATAAGTTACAAAGGTGCACCTTTGAGGATACCTCATGGAAAATAAACATTGAATTACATAAGTACTAAAATGTATTATTATTATTATTATTATTATTATTATTATTACCATTGTAAATTTGTGGTTACTGCAGTTTTACTACAAATACTGTGGTAAACTGTGGCTACTGTAATAAAACTATGGTTATTTTTTGTAAAAGGCTGCCAGGCTGTTGTACCCTTAAAGGTGAAACTTTAGCATATATATTTTTTTTTTTTCTGACAGATTTATTAACAGCAATTACAGAACATGACACAATCCATTTGAACTTTTAACAACCAGTTTAAATAAATTTGCTTGCACTAACCAAACAATTTAAAATAAATATTGCATGTACACAAAAGTTTGGGGTTAGTAAGATTCTGTAATTTTTTTTAAGTCTCATGCTCACCAAGGCTGCACTTATTTGAACAAAAACAAACAAACAGTAAAAACAGCAATATTGTGAAATATAACAATTAAAAATAACTATTTTTTATTTTAATATATTGTAAAATGTCATTTAAAATGCATCTGTGATCAAAGCTGTATTTTCAGCATCATTACTCCAGTCTTCAGTGTCACATGATCTTCAGAAATCATTCTAATATGATGATTTGCTGCTCAAGAAACATTTATTATTATTGCTGCTTCATATTTGTGTGGAAACCGTGATTTTTCAGAGTTAATTTTTTATATAGTAACAATGTAATGCAATGTTTTCTTAAGATGTACTTATGCCTCTGATGATTTTGGGAAAGCAGCACTATTTGAGGAAGCAGTGTTTATGACATGCGTCAGCAGCGAACGATGTCTGTGATCGATTGCTTCTGTCTTTCAGCATTTGTGTGTGTTCTGATCAGCAGGAGAAAAGGTTCTATCCAACACAATTATTCACTAATATAATCTATTTTTACACTTGGAAGCTTATTTTATGCACTAGATTTCTTGATAAATAAACAAAATTAATAGTTTAAAATGCACTTTAGAATCTATATTTTTATGTGAGGATCAATCCTTTCGAAACAACATCTTTCGAAAGTATCAATACTTAAGGATCGATCCGCCCATCCCTAATGAAAATACATTCAACATCTTCAAATATAGTCAGTAGTCATTGTATGGGATCAGAATCCCGCCAAATGTATTGCAGTCATAGATCGAAAAATAATAAGCATAAATAAAACATTTAAAAACACATGTAAAATAATAACGCACAAAACTGAAAAACAAATGCAATTTTTTTTTAAATAACAAACAATGCGGTCATTGATCGAAAAATAATAAGCGTGAATCAAAAATGTAAACACATTTAAAATTATATTGCACAAAACTGAAACATGAATTCAAAATTTTCCTAATCGCAAACAAAATCAGGTTTCCTGCTCGTATGTTATTTTTTTGTGTGCTTGTGGTCTTTTCCCCTTTGCTCTTGTTTCCACGTTCTGCGCTTGCGTTTCTAAATGTTGCGGTTAGAGTTTCATGTAAATCAGGGCGGGCTTCAGCGTCACCATTGGGCCACAAGTTCTAGATTGACAGCTGCTCCTCTAGCCAATCAGTCCAAGGGGGGGAGTTGACGTCACTCCAATGCGACTCGTGGCTGCTGTGGCAGGTGTGTGAAGCTGGATAACCAGATTCAGCAGGCAAATCCTGGACGATCTCAGGTAATCAGCCATAAATATTTTGTTAATGGGTGACAGAAACATTCCCTTTGTGTGTTATGATATTTTTTCTGCAAGCTCTGTGTAGTCCGATATGTAGCCCGCTAACACGTGTCTTGTTAGTTTGGTTTAGTGAGCAATACTTTATATTTTAGGCAGTAGGGCTGCACTATAAATCGCACGCGATATTTGATGCGCAGCTTGTCAGTAAAGCCGGTTCTGTAATCAGCGGTAAATCTCCATCACCTGCGCACTTTCATGGAGCAGCAATTACTACACAGAGCCGTTATGCTGCTCCATGTGAAAGCGCGCAGGTGATGGAGAATTACCGCTGATTACAGAACCGGAATGCAAATACAGTATTTTATGTGTTATATTTGTTGTTGTAGCTAGAAGGGATACAGCTACAGGAAACCAACATTAATTTTTTTTTTCTACCAATTAGATTGTGTTTTTATTAAAGTTAACACCTACCCCAACCCCAAACCTACCCTTACAGTAATGCAGATACATTAAAAATCATTGTTTAGCACGAGAAAAAGGACGCGATATTGATGTGCGTAAACCCTGGTAGGAAATGTCAGGACACCGCCTTTACTGACAAGACGCGCATTAAATATCGCGTGCAATTTATCGTGCAGCCCTACAGTGCCTAAAATATAAAGTATTGCTTACTAAACCAAACTAACAAGACACCTGTTAACGAGCTAGATATCGGCCTAGTCGGACTACACAGAGTTTGCAGAAAAGATCATAACACACAAAGTGAATGTTTCTGTCACCCATTAACAAAATATTTATGGCTAATTACCTGAGATCGTCCGGGATTTGCCTTCTGACACTGGTTATCCATTCTCACACTATATCTTCACACTGTTAATCACGGGATTGGGACGGCACAGGAAAAAAATGTCAGCGTGAGCGGGCGGGACCGGGAATCGTAATAACACTTTGATCCCCAACTTTATACACAAATATAGCCTACCTTTAAAATAAACTATAAATTGTAGGCTTATATTTTAACTTTGAACTCAATTCTACTTCCCCTGTGTCTTTATGTTCTCCTCCTGTCTGCTTTGGTGTGGCTGGTTCAGTGAATGACCTGCGCGTGAAGGACAGATTGTTAATGGCTGGTCTATGTGGTAATACAGTAGCCTACATCGGGCAGGACATCCAAAAGCCCAGCTATCATTCATAGACCTCAAATATAGCTTTTCATCTAAAAGATGTGTAGCCCTGTACAAAATTTATATAAGTTACAGAGTATAAAAGATCATTAACAGTGTAACCTATACATACACAAAGAAAAAAAAGAAAAGTTCATAAATAGTTCATGTTAGTTAAAATTGGATAAAAGGTGTGCTGGTTAAAAGTATAAATTATAATATGTAGAGTTTAATAAGACTATTTACAGTTAAAGTTAAATTCATATAAGTTTTTACGTTTCATCTGAGAGAAAAGTAGATAAGAAGAAGCTGTGTTTATCTGTGTAACCTAATCTGTTACCTGTCACCTGTCAATCATTTAATTCCCGTTTTGCTTTTGGTTGTGTTAGTGCTTGAGCCAATCAGAGTAACATCACTGTGTAAGGGGCGGGACTATTGGGACAGGTTTGTGTGAGGAGTAGTGAGCACGCATGAGAAACGGAGAACAGACGCTATGATGTGAGCGCTAATGAAGGAGGCATCGTGGTGTGGGAAGCATTAATGTTTTGTTATGAAGGTCGACTACTCGTGGTCCTTACAACAAGAAAACTTTGGTGTGACCTGCAAGAGGAGACGGACGTTGGTGAGAGAGAGAAAGGGAGAGAGACTGGTTTTCCAACCGAAGGCCCTGCTGTTTCTGCTCTGCTGTTTCTGTGTGCCCTGCCGTGATCGTCTGTGCTGTGCTTTTTCCTTTGCCATTACCATTACCATCGTCATCGCCATTGCCATTGCTTTTGCTGTACTGACTTAACCTGGATTCGTGAGTACTAATATTCACATGCACGTGCTTTTTTGTTTATGCTCAGTTTCTGAGTGAAGCGGCCATTCCAGTTTTTAGGCCTCACCGCACACAAAGTGTCATCGAACAGGCCTGCAACGGGGTTGGACATTTTTTCAGAGGGAATGAATAATTGTTTATTTTCAATATAACCACAGAAAGGTTTTTTTTCCTTTTGGGAAAGTGAAGTTTTTTTATTTTTTGTTTTAGTTTTTTTCCTTCCAACTTTTCATGCCTATGTGATTTGTTTTATTTTATTCTAAGATACATTTATCTTTTATTTAATGTTGTAAATAAATACTTGTGAATATTTTTGCAATCAAAATACAGTTGTGGTGGTCTTTATAAGAATAGCCAAGAGTATTACAAATATACATTTATTAAGTAACATATAAAACAAGTTGTATTTCCCTACAACGAGCCCAGGCCCAGTCTCATTGTATTAACCACTCTAGCTTTATTTTCTAACTACATGAGACCTGGGTTACAGATGTATGTAGTCACAACTTTACATGGCCGCTCAATCTAATGTTAACCCACAGAAATGTGCGCTATTGAAGTGTGTGCGCAAACTGAACAGCAGCGCGCTCACAGCAGGACAGATGGAGGCACCCGGTGCTCTCACTGGCTCTTAAAATACTCCGTAATCTTTGGTCATACAGATAAAAGTAATAAATCTTTCGAATCCGTATACGTTCATTTGTGTGCACTCAGAATAACAACGAAACGTGCTTCTGTAAAATAATTAAAGCAAACGATGTGGTTTCTGTCGTCTCGGTCATGTGAACTTGAGCGAGAAACTTCGAAACTCTGTGTATGAAAAATAAATCTATAGACAGTGAAATGTCTACGCTCAAATGAAAAAAATAAAAATAAAATAGAAAACGTGTGTGTTAGCATGGATGTTTTACATTAAATTTAATGTGTGTGCAATGCACAATGTGCATTAAGATGGCTTTCAGTTCAATGAAATAACAAAAAAAACTACATTTTGAATTTTTATTTAACTAAAGTGGGCATGCTGTGATCTGTACTGTATTTTATTTTTATTTTTTTGTGACAGATTCCGGCCAAAAAGAAATACAACATAGTGGGAGGGAACGTGAGTCATTCTTCCGGGATTGAAACGGGAAAGGATTTTCCCCCAGTTTTTTTGTGTGATTGGGACGGGATGGGATCTTTTTTTCTGCGGGGATGGGGCGGGAGAGATTTGAAAATCCACTCCCGTGTCGACCTCTACTTCCAACACCTGCCACAGCAGCCACGAGTCGCATCGGAGTGACGTCAACTCCCCCTTGGACTGATGTGGCTGCTGTGGCAGGTTTAATAAAAACACAATCTAATTGGTAGAAAAAAAATTTAATGTTGGTTTCCTGTAGCTGTATCCCTTCTAGCTACAACCACAAATATAACACATAAAATACTGTATTTGTATTCCGGTTCTGTAATCAGCGGTAATTCTCCATCACCTGCGCGCTTTCACATGGAGCAGCATAACGGCTCTGTGTAGTAATTGCTGCTCCATGAAAGTGCGCAGGTGATGGAGATTTACCGCTGATTACAGAACCGGCTTTACTGACAAGCTGCGCATCAAATATCGCGTGCGATTTATAGTGCAGCCCTACTGCCTAAGTATTGCTCACTAAACCAAACTAACAAGACACGTGTTAGCGGGCTACATATCGGACTACACAGAGCTTGCAGAAAATATCATAACACACAAAGGGAAAGTGTCTGTCACCCATTAACAAAATATTTATGGCTGATTACCTGAGATCGTCCAGGATTTGCCTGCTGACGCTGATTATCCAGCTTCACACACCCTGCCACAGCAGCCACGAGTCGCATTGGAGCGACGTCAACTCCCCCTTGGACTGATTGGCTAGAGGAGCAGCTGTCAATCTAGAACTTGTGGCCCAATGGTGACGCTGAAGCCCGCCCTGATTTACATGAAACTCTAACTGCAACATTTAGAAACGCAAGCGCGGAACGTGGAAACAAGAGCAAAGGGGAAAAGACCACAAGCACACAAAAAAATAACATATGAGCAGGAAACCTGATTTTGTTTGCGATTTGGAAAATTTTGAATTCATGTTTCAGTTTTGTGTTCAGAATCTGTCACAAAAAAATAAAAATAAAATACAGTACAGATCACAGCATGCCCACTTTAGTTAAATAAAAATTCAAAATGTAGTTTTTTTTGTTATTTCATTGAACTGAAAGCCATCTTAATGCACATTGTGCATTGTAAACACATTAAATTTAATGTAAAACATCCATGCTTACACACACGTTTTCTATTTTATTTTATTTTTTTTTCATTTGAGTGTAGACATTTCACTGTCTATAGATTTATTTTTCATACACAGAGTTTCGAAGTTTCTCGCTCAAGTTCACATGACCGAGACGACAGAAACCGCATCGTTTGCTTTAATTATTTTACAGAAGCACGTTTCGTTGTTATTCTGAGTGCACACAAATGAACGTATACGGATTCGAAAGATTTATTACTTTTATCTGTGTGACCAAAGATTACGGAGTATTTTAAGAGCCAGTGAGAGCACCGGTGCCTCCATCTGTCCTGCTGTGAGCGCGCTGCTGTTCAGTTTGCGCACACACTTCAATAGCGAGCATTTCTGTGGGTTAACATTAGATTGAGCGGCCATGTAAAGTTGTGACTACATACATCTTTTAGATGAAAAGCTATATTTGAGGTCTATGAATGATAGCTGGGCTTTTGGATGTCCTGCCCGATGTAGGCTACTGTATTACCACATAGACCAGCCATTAACAATCTGTCCTTCACGCGCAGGTCATTCACTGAACCAGCCACACCAAAGCAGACAGGAGGAGAACATAAAGACACAGGGGAAGTAGAATTGAGTTCAAAGTTAAAATATAAGCCTACAATTTATAGTTTATTTTAAAGGTAGGCTATATTTGTGTATAAAGTTGGGGATCAAAGTGTTATTATGATTCCCGGTCCCGCCCACTCCCGCTGACATTTTTTCCTGTGCCGTCCCAATCCCGTGATTAACAGTGTGAAGATCTAGTGTGAGAATGGATGACCAGTGTCAGAAGGCAAATCCTGGACGATCTCAGGTAATTAGCCATAAATATTTTGTTAATGGGTGACAGAAACATTCACTTTGTGTGTTATGATATTTTCTGCAAAGCTCTGTGTAGTCCGACTAGGCCGATATCTAGCTCGTTAACAGGTGTCTTGTTAGTTTGGTTTAGTAAGCAATACTTTATATTTTAGGCACTGTAGGGCTGCACGATAAATTGCACGCGATATTTAATGCGCGTCTTGTCAGTAAAGGCGGTGTCCTGACATTTCCTACCAGGGTTTATGCACATCAATATCGCGTCCTTTTTTCTCGTGCTAAACAATGATTTTTAATGTATCTGCATTACTGTAAGGGTAGGTTTGGGGTTGGGTGTAGGTGTTAACTTTAATAAAAACACAATCTAATTGGTAAAAAAAAAAAATTTAATGTTGGTTTCCTGTAGCTGTATCCCTTCTAGCTACAACCACAAATATAAAACACATAAAATACTGTATTTGCATTCCGGTTCTGTAATCAGCGGTAATTCTCCATCACCTGCGCGCTTTCACATGGAGCAGCATAACGGCTCTGTGTAGTAAATGCTGCTCCATGAAAGTGCGCAGGTGATGGAGATTTACCGCTGATTACAGAACCGGCTTTACTGACAAGCTGCGCATCAAATATCGCGTGCGATTTATAGTGCAGCCCTACTGCCTAAGTATTGCTCACTAAACCAAACTAACAAGACACGTGTTAGCGGGCTACATATCGGACTACACAGAGCTTGCAGAAAATATCATAACACACAAAGGGAATGTGTCTGTCACCCATTAACAAAATATTTATGGCTGATTACCTGAGATCGTCCAGGATTTGCCTGCTGACGCTGATTATCCAGCTTCACACACCTGCCACAGCAGCCATGAGTCGCATTGGAGCGACGTCAACTCCCCCTTGGACTGATTGGCTAGAGGAGCAGCTGTCAATCTAGAACTTGTGGCCCAATGGTGACGCTGAAGCCCGCCCTGATTTACATGAAAACTCTAACTGCAACATTTAGAAACGCAAGCGCAGAACGTGGAAACAAGAGCAAAGGGGAAAAGACCACAAGCACACAAAAAAATAACATATGAGCAGGAAACCTGATTTTGTTTGCGATTTGGAAAATTTTGAATTCATGTTTCAGTTTTGTGCAATATAATTTTAAATGTGTTTACATTTTTGATTCACGCGTATTTTTTTTGATCCATGACCGCGTTGTTTATTTTAAAAAAAAAATTGCATTTGTTTTTCAGTTTTGTGCGTTATTATTTTACATGTGTTTTAAATGTTTTATTTATGCTTATTATTTTTCGATCTGTGACTGCAATACATTTGGCGGGATTCTGATCCCATATCATTGCTTCAGTCAGTTAAAACTTCACCAAGATTTGACAAGTTTTTTAAAGTTATGTTTTGCAACTAAGCACCCATATACAGGAACAAGCAGTGATGTACAAACAAGGGTGTTTTATAAGTATTGAAGATAAAGTGAATAAATGAATTACTTCTCATCAGCGCAGAAGCGTGATCCACATACTATGCATAATGCATTACGATGTAGGCTATTTGTTATTAAATAAACTTACATTTCGCCAGATTGGTCCCCTCATTCAAGTCCTCGGTTTACCCCGCAGACTGTTCCCCCGCGCTCAGAGCATAGCACACAATCAGTTGTCCAAAAGAACTAGTTCGGTTCAGACTGGTGTCACAGACTGTCATGTACTGTTCAGCAGCTTCACGCTCAATCACGCATGCGCAGCAGGGGCGTCAGTTTGTGTTGAAAAGTGGTGAAAAAAAAAAAAAAAAAAAAAAAATTCCGCCCAATACGGCAACACTGCACAGGATAATAAATTGTAGAAAAATGCAGTAACTTAGCTAGCTAAACATTTAACCCTTTCACACGTAAGTTTAAAATATTCTGGCTGACCCCCCAGCATGAGTTTTTCAAGGCAACCGTTATTTAGAATGTGTCACTTTATGGTTTCCATGGTGGTGCGTCATTGCTTGTCACGTGACACACCGCAGCAACAATAGAGCTGAATGAATGAGGATCTGCTTTTATGTCATTTTTCCTTTTTTTTTTTTAAATATTCACATATTTTTTAGATATGGCATGAAATAACTGATATTCCGATTGTCAAATATATGCAAGTGGAAGTGTTTTGCTGTTTAAACACCTTTATAACGATCGCGTTATTTGAGCTGTATGCGCAGTTCAGAGAATCGGGTCTGTTGGATTTACAACACGTGAATTCATCCACTTCTCCCGAAATACATAAAAGTAAGTGGCTGGTGAACTGGGAGAAGAATACAGTAAACTTTAAAGTTACTTACACAATGTGTATCTATGAATAAAACGTGTCTAATTATGATTGAAAGGATTATTATTGCCTCTTCCTTTGACATAAGTGTGTATTTTACAAACTCTAAATGTAATGTTTTTTTAGTACGTATATGTCTGAAACCTAAAATAAACATTATGTGTTGAAAACACTGAAAAGTTGTGATATATGACAGCTCTGAGCGCGCCTGTCTCTGGCTCAGCGCCAGCCAACGCGCGAGAGCACATTTGAATTCAGCAGTTGATCACGTCATGCACTGACCGTTCTAATCACACCGGTGTGATCGACTGCAGTAGCCTAATTTACAGCAACCCAAACTCACAATGTCCAAGAGGAAGAAGGGAGGAGACATTAGAAACTACTTTAGCAAACAGCGCTGTACTGTAAGTGATGATCGTATTATGGAGGCCTACTGTAAAATCCAGCAATAAGAAATATGTTTGCAAAACTAACTATTCTAGCTGGCTAGCTAGTTAATCAGTCCATCTAATCAACGTTACATTATGATTTAACAGTAGGCCTGCTGATTACCTCTATTATCTAATGAACAATAACAGTTTTCCTAAACACCTTGTAGACTGTTGCTTAGCTGTAGTTGATAGTCAGGGGCGCCACCACTGTAAAAACTCTGGCCACCCCTAGGATGATCACCCAATTAAACAGTCTTTAAAATGGACCAGATGGATCCACCCCTAGGATGATTTGCAGTGGGTACTATTAATTTAAATGCAGAATGTAAATTCAAAATCGTTTAAGAAGTGAAAAAAAAAAGAAAAAAAAAAAAAAATTGCAGCACCGGCTGCAGCCATTAAAAAAATATTGCAGATTGGCGCCACCATAGTTGCTGCCCTTCGCCCTCGCCCTCCCCAGTCAAACAAAACACAGAATGCGCGCATACATTACGTGTTGGTCTAGAGTCTAGTTCGCATACACATTTTTAGTGCGTTCTTTCACTGGAAATTTAGAATTATCTCATTTTTTCAATTTCATATAGTTACTATCACACGAAGAGTGACGTTTTTCTCCAAAAGTCAGCATAACTACAAATGTGATTATTGATTTTATACAACAGTTAATTAAACAAGAAGTTAATATGAAGAGACTTACGTTTTAGACAACATATTCCCTTTGTTTTGCTCTATTTCTAAAAACAAAAATCATTCCAAACACAGCCACTGTTTTGCGTCTCTGAGCAACATGACAGTGTTTCGTTCCTGAATGAATCAACCGTTTAGATGATTCGGTTCAATTGCAATGACTCACTTATTAACAGTTACTCTCTGCCTGCTACTGGCAGTTGTAATTTCACATTTAAGGTACCTTTTCATTTTTTTTAATAATTTCAAACATCAGTTTTCAATGTTTTATGTTTTAAATATCAAAACATTATTTATTCATTTGTAACTGCAGGTTAAAGTATTCCATGTCCCATGGAGCTGCATTAAACAGTGTGTAAAAACATCTAAATGGCACTTCAGATGAAGCTTCTGTTTTCTCTGCATTGGAAAGATCAGTTTTGTTGATACTGATTGCATTTGCTTGGTAAAATCCCAAATGCAAGTATTTGACCTAAAAGATGGGGCACACTTTTACAGGGTGTCCGCGGGGTCTTAGAAAGTATTAAAAGTTGATAAATCAATTTAGAGAAAATTAAGGGCCTTGAAAAGTATTAAAAAGTCTTAAATGCCATTTACCAAAGTATTAAATTTTGTATCATCTTTTCATTATGTGTATTTGTCCGAATAGCGGGGTTTTGTGTAGTTTATTTATGGAATCCCGCAAGATTTGACGTTATCTGTTAGGGCGCTCACTTACTGAATGCACTGCTGCATGATAGCGCGAGGCATGTTGATCCCGCTCTCTCTGAATTTCTGACCATTACCGCATGCTCCCAGTCCCATCCGCTCCCGCAAACATTCTAATATTGTATATAATTTTAGCACATCATGGCGCCACTATCAATCTGTGGGGTATTTAAATCCCTTTTGAAATAAGCGTGGGCAGTTCACTTTCGATTTCGCAATTGCGCGTGCACTGTGTAAAGGGAGCACATCTATATTTGTCAATGAGCTCACGATCTGTTGAGGAGAAAATCCTCCACATCTTGTCAGTCATCTCTCCTTACTTTTGACCCATGATCAGTCAATCTGACTTCTGCAGCTCATGTTGGATGCAGGGTTGTTGTTGTTTTTTTTATGCGAAATTGGACTGCTTTTAAACTGTTGCAATGGGTTGATTTTTCCCCAGTGGGTTAAAGGTTTGAAATGTTGCATAAATTACATTTAGTTGAAATGCTTGCACTGAAACATTTTGCATTCTACCTGTAATAAAACTGTGCTAAATGTTTTGGGCCACACTAGTAGGAAGCATTTGAGCTGTGTTTATGATAAATGTGCATAGTAGTGACTGTAAATTATGTATTTTAGGGATGGAAATGACCTTTTTATTTTTGGGACCTGGTAATTGCGCTACTTTGGTTTTTTTTTTACTGGCATGGGCTTGGGATGCACATTTAAAAGGATGCAATAGTTGTGATTATTATTTTACCTTCCATGATCATTCACACTTGATCAGGTGCAGTACTGACACTATCATATCAAGCACTCTGTAATCACAGGTAAACTGTCTGATCAGTCAGATCTTTGTCATGAGAAGTGTTCCACAAAACAGCTATGGTTTGCAGACAGTTATAAGAGCTGATGTTACAAATACATCTTTTGAATATACTGTATGAACTCATTGTCCCGTCAGCTTGGAGAGCTTTATTTTCTCTTTTCAATACGTTTTGTCAGTTGTTTTGTTTATTGGTCTAATTCTTGTTTCTTGGGTTGTATTGGTTAGTCACTCAGGTAATTATCTTGTGCTTCGTTCCCACCCTTCTGAATTATGTTGTATTGATAAGGAGTTATCACAAAGTAAGTCTGTTTAGTTGTGCTATGTTACAATCAATATAGGCCTATAGTAAATGTAAGTTAAAGTGTCACCGTTGTAACCGGTTAAAACTTGGAGTGGCGATGAGGTCTTAAAATGTATGGAAAGAGTCTTAAAAAAGGTCTTAAAAGGTATTTTTTGGCAATGTTCACTGCCAATTACACCTACAAAACCTGCTCAGAAGTGACTTATGCATTTGTTGCTCGTTGCTCCTGCATCATCTGCTGAAGCAGAGAGAAGCTTCAGTGCCTTGAGTCGCCTGAAGACCTGGCTGTGCTCTTCAATGTCACAAACCCGACTCAACAGTGTGGCTGTTTGTCATGTTCACAGAGAGAGAATGTATAACTTGGACAAGAAGAAACTGTGTCAAGAATTTGTTCAAGTTACTGATCGGCGCATGCATGTTTTTGGGTCATTTTAGAATCAGTAATAGTTTATTTTGTACATTGTACATTGTTTCTTTCTGAATCTAAACTGCATTGCATGTTTTATTTTGTGCAAATAAACCTTTAAAATTTCTTGGTTCGCTTGATTTTTTAGAACATTTTAACCAGATGCTTTCAAAAAGTGGTGGGGACAAAATCAGCCATTTCAAAAAGTGGTGGGGACATGTCCCCAGCGTCCCCAGTGTAAATGACACCTATGATGGGGAGTTTTATCCGGTATTCGGTTTTTAAATGGGACGTGTCCGAAAGAAACGGTTCTCGGTCGAGTGAACCGGTGATCCAAAAACCGATGCAACCGGTTCTTGACTCGAGAACGAGAACCGCTCTAACGGCACACTGCACGCGCATTCAGTGTATCAGCTGCTCTGCTCGTGCTCATCATCGGTTCTGTTTAACACACTCAATCTGTGAATTGTGAATCTATAATTACTGTACAGGTATTTCATTAATCTTATTATGGTCCTTAACACACACACATTCATCTTTTAAAAATAAATAAAATGAGTAATACTTTAATTTGCTCCATCAGTTGTTTCAAAAACTGTAATGCAGTCGAGCCAAACACATCCTCATACAGTGACAGTAAGTCATAATCATAATTTTCAATATGTTTTGTATCATTACACTTTCTGATGATCAGCAAAATACTGGAATAACATGCTTTTCGTCCTCTTCAAATATTTGCACATTAACACATGTTAGACTGCACCCCATAAACACAATCAAGCCTAAAAAACAGTCAACCACCCCTTTAATATAAAGTTGCCAAGGCTTCAGTCTGGATCTGTTAATCATGTTGTGTTTTCTTTCTGATTGTGAAGATGCTGCTGATCTGAGCTGTAGATCCTGAACTGAGAGACTGAAGAGTGTCATTGTTCTCTACAGGTTGAGTGATTGTGGAGTCACAGATGAAGGTTGTGCTGCTCTGGCTTCAGCTCTGAGATCAAACCCCTCACACCTGAGAGAACTGGATCTGTCTGGAAATAAACTAGGAGTGTCAGGAGTGAAGCTGCTCTCTGATCTACTGAAGGATCCTCACTGTAAACTGGAGATACTCTGGTAAATCATCTCTCTGGATCAAACACACACACACACACACTGGTATTCACAAATAAATATTTACAGATAGTTTATAGTTGTAGTTCTGATGTAGAATTATCTGTAGAGTTTTATCCACGTCATAAAATGTACCAAGTGTAAACAGAGATAAACCTTTAGCACATGTTTGTTAATGTTTTGATGTATTAGTTTTGATTAGTACATACCTTAACACATTATTAGTTCATAATAAAGTAATATTTAACTTAGGTATTAGTACATTAGATACATTAGTATTAGGTATTAAATAAAATTCTTATTGTTTTTATTGCTACTTATTACACATTGCAAATTTAAACAAAAATAAATAAATAATATGTGATATAGTTCGTATAAATGGAGAAGGAAGAAGTCAGAGTCGGCATGACTAAGGCTCGTGGCAGTTTATTCAGCACAACAAAAATAAACAACATAAGCGTGATCACACGCATCAAATAAGATAAACTCTGAGTACGTTGGTTTCTAACTGGGTTCCACCAGCAACACGCCAGGAATTAGACAGCCACGAGTCCTGAGCCGCTCTCTCTCTCTGCCACTTCAGCCTCTGAGTGGCTCTTTTACGGTCTCCTCATGCCAATCACTGTAATTAGAAGCAGGTGAATGTCATTTTGCTCTTGACCTACTTACTCACCACTGGTCTCCGACCTCTCCCTCCCGCTGCAAACGCTGCTAAACCACGCCCCCCTCGCCACATAATAATAATAATCAAATCTGATGTCAATAGATTTTGGAGTGTAAATATTCTATATAAGGTTCTTTTGATCTTTTTAAAACAATGTTACCTAAGTGAAAAATATTTGAAGGCTGCATACTGTTTTAAAGTATTAATTAATTATTATTAGCTTAATTTTACTGATTTAATGTACTTAATACTTTATTTTCAAATATGGTATTGGTCGACAACTAAAATATTGCTACTGTGACGAGATTAATTTGTAGTATTATGAGAGAGTCAAATTGTGATTTCAAAATTGTGAATTGAACCTTTTATAGTTACACCCTTAATCTGTTTTCCCCCCATTATGAAATATACATAAAAATAAATTTTTCAAACATCATATGAGGACAGAAGGCTCATTAATATTCACAAGAAAAGTGATTTGGTCATCTGTGCCCCTGTATTTAAATTAAAAATTAAATTAACAATTAATTGAACAATGAACAGAAATGATAAAGGCTCACACTCAGCTGTAGGAAATATGTTTCCTTGTTTCAGTATGTTTTCACATCATACAGATGTGTTGAAGATTTTAGGGTTTTCATGTAAGGAAAAAAAAACATACTTTTTTATAGTATTGAAATGAACTGTCAATCAGAAGTGGGTCTGAACCTTAGACTGGATCTGTTAATATTGTTGTGGTTTCTTGTTATTGCATTGTGATTGGCTGAACACCTCAAGTGTGTGACGGAAATGTTACGCCTCTTAACCTACTGTGATGCTGTGTCCCGGTGCAACGAGACAAAACCAATAAAACCCATTATAAACGAGCCATTTGTTGCATCCAGTGGGGACACAATTACTGATTATAATGACTTATACTGTGTTTTTATGCGTTTGGTTGCGTATCGCGTTGCGTAAACATAAAACCATGTCTGCATTTGTGATCGGAGAAACGACAAACAACAAGCGCTACTCTACACTGCTCAAAACTTAGCGTTTGAATCATCAGTGGCAAATTATTTAAATAAAAAAATATACTTACAGGCTGTGAGTCAGAAGCGCCAGACTGTCCTTGCAAAGTTGGAACTGCCTCACTTTATAGAAACAGCCTTTGAGCACAGACCCATTGTAGGCTACTGGTTCAGTAAACAGTCCTCCATAAAATATGTCACACAGCGTCACACACTGCGGGCTTGAGTGAGGAGCGGCCAGCGGGCTACAACCACATGTGACGACCCCGTGCTGGACTCCGCTTCGTCCACAGTGAAGGTCGATTCGGACAACCACAGTGTGAAGTTGATGTATTTCCTCAGCGACCAGCACGGATCAGCTCTAGACATGACGAAGCGGATATCGTCCTTTTTTCAAAGGCCAAAAAAAGAAGTTTCACTTTCACAGTGAAACACACAGCATCTTCATGACATGGTGGTGAGAATAAAAGTTACGCCTTCTTTCTTTGCCTGAACATCTGGGCGGCATTATGCAAATCTTCCCACAAAGTGACGTAGACATGTGGGGCCATGTTTAAATGAGGCGTTTTAAGGGGGCGTGGATGAGTCTTAACTTTTATAAAGAATATATCTTTGGTTTTGAGACTTTAGTCTTTGCAACTTTACAGATCTTCTTTATACACCAAGAGCTTGTAACACTCCAAAGAGAAAGGAAATTTGTAATTTAATTTTGACTTTATGATTCACCAAACTACTACTAAACATAATTTCAGAGAATAGTACAATAGTAAGACTTTAAATGCAGATGCAGTCAGCAAGTCACAACAGTGCTGTGAAGGAGAAAGTATAGTTAACCAAAGCATATGAATATTAATGCTGTAGATAAATGAGTTACAATGAGCAGACAGCGGCATTCAGCTCAGAGCGCAGCCGAGCCCAGGACTCTGATAGTGGGTGACTCTATTATCAGAAACATCAGTAGCAGGACTACAACAACATGCTGCCTTCCTCAAGCAACGGTTTCTGATGTGAACAAGGAACTTCAGAACATTCTGATGAAGCACAAGACTGCAAATCGAATCATCATCCATGTGGGGAAGAATGATATTCGGAAAGAGCAGTCAGAACTCCTTAAGAAGGACTTCAGTGAACTCTTTGAAACACTTCGAAGACTCAAAGTTCAGTCGTTCATCAGTGGACCACTTCCAGCAAGGGGAACAAATATGTTTTCACGGTTGCTTGGGCTGAACACATGGCTACAAAGATCTTGCAATATAAAAGGAGTAAATTTCATCGACAACTTCAATCTGTTCTGGGGCCATAGACAACTGTTTAAACCGGATGGCCTCCACCCTAACAAACTTGGAGCTAGAGTGCTTAAGGACAATTTCTACTTCTGCTTACGCCATCCTTCAGCAGAGTATGTCAATTCATTCAGCACACACACACCAGGTCCGAGTCATCATGTGGTTGACATATCCCACAAGGACACTGATAACACCATCCAGCCACAACAAGCACTTCTGATGGACACTATCCCGGCTGAGCCCTGCCCACAGAGCTCCTCACAGACAGACTGTAATGTATCAAAACAGATATAAGACTCAGCACCCAAGGACGACCTTCTGGAAAACAGCCAGGGAAGCCAGGACAACATATCACAGTCACTGGAAACACCAGAGACACAGCCCCTCTCACCGGACACATTATCCCTCTCTCCAGCATCTCCACTTCTGTGCTTCTCACAGAAAATGGAGGAGTTGGTGTATGCTCGGACTAAACTCTCTCACTCATTCGCTGCAAGCCAGCAAATATCACCAAAAAAACGGCGGGCCCCCCAACCACCAAAGCCTGTGGGCCCTGCTCCTGTGAGAGCTCTCCGACCGCTGCCACAACGCCAGGGCCCAAACCCTCCATCTGCTGTAGGTGAACCAAAAAACAACTGATAGCAGCTCTCAGTGATATGTGTCGGGTCCCCGCTATAATAGCAGCAACATTCACAAATGTTTACAGAACAAGCGGGAACCCAGCGTGCCTTTAGCTTTCTATATTTCAGTTTTATCACGTGATAGAAAGTCTAAGGTCTTTTCAAGCTCAAGGGCAAACTCATCGAATCTGCGACCTATAATGCATCAAACTAAGATTGATATAAAGACACAAAGTACTGCCATCAAGTTGGCATTTTTAAACATTCGCTCACTAAAAAAAAAAAAAAAAAAAAAAAAAAAACAATCATTTCATGAGTGTCTGCAGGACTGTTAGGAGAGGTGGAGGTGTAGCTGCTCTATTTAAAGATGTCTATCAATGCAAGCAAATGTCATTTGGTCAGTACTTGTCTTTTGAATATCTAGGGATTGTGCTGAAAGGTGCTCCACGCATTCTGTTTATCATTATTTACAGGCCTCCAAAATACTCTCCAGCCTTTGTTGAAGAGGTCACAGAAATGCTATCAATGATTTCAAAGATTTTGACTGGTTTGCTATTGCAGGGGATTTTAATATTCATATAGATAATGCAGAAAACAAAATTACAAAAGAAATGATAACGGTTCTAAACACTTTTGACCTGATTCAGCATGTGCATGGACCCACACACAAAGGTGGACACACTCTAGATTTAATCATCAGTAGGGGTCTAAACATTTCATCCATTGTTATTAAGGACGTAGCACTATCTGATCACTTCTGTATTTTCTTTGATATATTGATCTCTGCTACCAATGAATCTAGATCTGTCTCTGTCAGAAGGAGATGCATTAACGATAACACTAGTGTGCGGTTTATGGAGGCTATATCTCTAACACAAAGTATTTCTGCAGACTCTGTTGATATTCTCCTTGATTCCTTTAACTCAAAAGTTAAGAATGTTATTGATGATATTGCTCCAATAATAGTCAGTAAGAAAAACAAACAGACAGAAATCAGTTTGGAGAAGATCAACAGCAGTTCAGACTATGAAAAAGACAATGCAGAAAAGCCGAGCGGATGTGGCGGAAGACGAAACTTGAAATTCACTATAGCATTTATAAAGACAGCCTTCATGCTTTTAATGTGAAAACTAGCCACAGCTAGACAGAATTTCTTCTCAAACCTTATAAACAGTAACTTAAACAACACTCGTACTCTTTTTGCCACTGTTGAGAGACTGACAAACCCCCCAAGTCAGATTCCCAGTGAAATGCTCTCAGTTACCAAATGCAATGAGTTTGCTTCCTTCTTTTCTGAGAAGATCATTAATATCAGGAAGGCAATTAGCACATCCTCAAGTAATGCAGAGGTCAGACAGATCTGGACGCAATATCAAAAAGATACTATGTCTATTTTTGAAGCAATTGATAGCAAAATTTTGGAAGAAATAGTGCAGCACCTAAAATCGTCAACCTGCGATCTTGACACACTTCCCACATCTTTTTTCAAAAGTGTGCTTAACTGTTTAGAAGCAGATCTCTTAGAAGTGGTGAACGCCTCACTTCTTTCTGGGACATTTCCAAACTCCCTGAAAACTGCAGTTGTAAAGCCCCTCCTGAAAAAGAGCAATCTTGATAACACCATTCTGAGCAATTATAGACCAATATCTAATCTTCCTTTTATAGGCAAAATTATAGAAAAGGTAGTTTTTAATCAGCTGAACAAATACTTAAACTCAAATGGATACCTGGACAATTTTCAATCTGGTTTTCGACTGCATCACAGCACAGAGACAGCGCTCATTAAGATAATAAATGATATTCGCTTAAATTCTGACTCTGGCAAAATATCAGTGCTGGTATTGCTAGATCTCAGTGCTGCGTTTGACACTGTCGATCATAACATACTACTAGAGAGACTGGAAAACTGGGTCGGGCTTTCTGGGATGGTACTCAAATGGTTCAGGTCATACTTAGAAGGGAGAGGTTATTATGTGAGTCTAGGAGAGCATAAGTCTAAGTGGACGTCCATGACATGCGGAGTCCCACAAGGCTCAATTCTGGCACCGCTCTTGTTTAGCCTGTATATGCTCCCACTAAGTCAGATAATGAGAAAGAACCAAATTGCCTATCACAGCTATGCTGATGATACCCAGATTTACCTAGCCTTATCGCCAAATGACTACAGCCCCATTGACTCCCTCTGCCAATGTATTGATGAAATTAATAGTTGGATGTGCCAGAACTTTCTTCAGTTAAACAAGGAAAAAACTGAAGTTATTGCATTTGGAAACAAAGATGAAGTTTTCAAGGTGAATGCATACCTTGACTCAAGGGGACAAACAACTAAAAATCAAGTCAGGAATCTTGGTGTGATTCTGGAGACAGACCTTAGTTTCAGTAGTCATGTCAAAGCAGTAACTAAATCAGCATACTATCATCTAAAAAAACATTGCAAGAATTAGATGTTTTGTATCCAGTCAAGACTTGGAGAAACTTGTTCATGCCTTTATCACCAGCAGGGTGGACTATTGTAATGGTCTCCTCACCGGCCTTCCCAAAAAGACCATTAGACAGCTGCAGCTCATCCAGAACGCTGCTGCCAGGATTCTGACTAGAACCAGAAAATCTGAGCATATCACACCAGTCCTCAGGTCCTTACACTGGCTTCCAGTAACATTTAGGATTGATTTTAAAGTACTTTTACTCGTTTATAAATCACTCAATGACCTAGGACCAAAATATATTGCAGATATGTTCACTGAATATAAACCTAACAGACCACTCAGATCATTAGGATCGAGCCAGTTAGATATACCAAGGGTTCACACAAAACAAGGGGAGTCCGCCTTTAGTTACTATGCCGCCCGCAGTTGGAATCAGCTTCCAGAAGAGATCAGATGTGCTAAAACATAAGTCACATTTAAATCTAGACTCAAAACTCATCTGTTTAGCTGTGCATTTGTTGAATGAGCAATGTGCGATGTCCGAATTGATTGCACTGTATTTTACATATTCACTATATTCTATGTAAAATCATTTTCTATTTTTAAACTGTTTTAAATTCATTTTAAATACGTCAATTTTTAAATCATTTCCAATGTTTTAAAATTGCCTGTTTTATGTTTTTTAAAATTGCTTGTTTTATTTTTGTTATTATTTTTCTTCATGATTATTTTACCTTCTTTTATGTAAAGCACTTTGAATTACCATTGTGTACGAAATGTGCTATATAAATAAACTTGCCTTGCCTTGCCTTGCCTTGCCTTGCCTTGCCTTGCCTTACAAACAATAGATAGACCTTCCACTCGAGATCCATGTGGACAAACCAGATTTATCACAGGAACTTCCTGAGGAACGCTGTTCCTTTATTATTCTCACTGTATGACCATTTAGTTCCCACATTTACAGACACAGATCTTCTGTGACCCTTGTGTTCTGATTTCATATAGACCCAGTTCTCTTATTTCATCTCTCTACATCACTTTAGCAGGAGCGCGAGTGTGATGCACCAATATGATTGAATAAATGAGTCTACTTACGAGTGAGCAGGAAAGGAAGTGAATAGATGAGATATCATTCATAGTCTATGTGTTTTGGCTCAACATAATAAAGTTTGAATGCATTTAAATGTGAAGTGTAAACAGGAGCACAGTTTCAGATGATTGCATCTGAGACACAATCACAATTCAGTGCATCTGACTAACAATAACTGAGACTATCATCTTTCACCTAAATCCTGGTTTATACTCACTTATTATGCTTTACAAAGAGACAATTGTTATTGTGCATATGGTGTTTTCCCAGTAAAATGATCATCTGTACGATATATTATACTTTTATAGTTTGTTGTTTATATAATACATGATAGCATTTATGGTATCTTTATTTTAATAATTTTTTTTGTATTTAACATAAAAAATAATGAAAGTTGCCAAGGCTTCAGACTGGATCTGTTAATCATGTTGAGGTTTCTTTCTGATTGTGAAGTTGCTGCTGATCTGAGCTGTAGATCCTGAACTGAGAGACTGAAGAGTGTCATTGTTCTCTACAGGTTGAGTTATTGTGGAGTCACAGATGAAGGTTGTGCTGCTCTGGCTTCAACTCTAAGATCAAACCCCTCACACATGAGATATCTGGATCTGACTGGAAATAAACTAGGTGCATCAGGAGTGAAGCTGCTCTCTGATGGACTAAAGGATCCTCACTGTAAACTGAGCATACTGAGGTAAGATGATATAAATCTGTCAGTATCCTCCTAAATTTTGCTCCTTTGTTGATTATGAACAAAATGAAAACCAAAACTGTGTCATAAAGAAAGTTTCCTGTCAGTTCATTGAAAAGGTTACTGTTTTAATCTTCATTACATTCTTTCCAAAGTTTTTGACACAATTTTAAAATACTTATGATATTATAGGTTGAGTGGATGATCTAAAAACAGCTGCTTTATATCATACAGATGTGTGTTGATGATTTGGGGTATTTACAAAAGAATTAAACAGTTCAGACATTTTCTCTGATATTGAAACTAACCCCTCAAAACACATGTACAGGTCCTTCTAAAAAAATTAGCATATTGTGAAAAAGTTCATTCTTTTCCATAATGTAATGATAAAAATTAAACTTTCATATATTTTAGATTCATTGCACACCAACTGAAATATTTCAGGTATTTTATTGTTTTAATACTGATGATTTTGGCATACAGCTCATGAAAACCCAGAATTCCTATCTCAAAAAATTAGCATATCATGAAAAGGTTCTTTAAACGAGCTATTAACCTAATCATCTGAATCAACTAATTAACTCTAAACACCTGCAAAAGATTCCTGAGGCTTTTAAAAACTCCCAGCCTGGTTCATTACTCAAAAACCGCAATCATGGGTAAGACTGCCGACCTGACTGCTGTCCAGAAGGCCATCATTGACACCCTCAAGCGAGAGGGTAAGACACAGAAAGAAATTTCTGAACGAATAGGCTGTTCCCAGAGTGCTGTATCAAGGCACCTCAGTGGGAAGTCTGTGGGAAGGAAAAAGTGTGGCAAAAAACGCTGCACAACGAGAAGAGGTGACCGGACCCTGAGGAAGATTGTGGAGAAGGACCGATTCCAGACCTTGGGGGACCTGCGGAAGCAGTGGACTGAGTCTGGAGTAGAAACATCCAGAGCCACCGTGCACAGGCGTGTGCAGGAAATGGGCTAAAGGTGCCGCTTTCCCCACAGAGAAGCAGCACTGGACTGTTGCTCAGGGGTCCAAAGTACTTTTTTCGGATGAAAGCAAATTTTGCATGTCATTCGGAAATCAAGGTGCCAGATTCTGGAGGCAGACTGGGGAGAAGGAAATGCCAAAATGCCTGAAGTCCAGTGTCAAGTACCCACAGTCAGTGATGGTCTGGGGTGCCATGTCAGCTGCTGGTGTTGGTCCACTGTGTTTTATCAAGGGCAGGGTCAATGCAGCTAGCTATCAGGAGATTTTGGAGCACTTCATGCTTCCATCTGCTGAAAAGCTTTATGGAGATGAAGATTTCGTTTTTCAGCACGACCTGGCACCTGCTCACAGTGCCAAAACCACTGGTAAATGGTTTACTGACCATGGTATTACTGTGCTCAATTGGCCTGCCAACTCTCCTGACCTGAACCCCATAGAGAATCTGTGGGATATTGTGAAGAGAAAGTTGAGAGACGCAAGACCCAACACTCTGGATGAGCTTAAGGCCGCTATCGAAGCATCCTGGGCCTCCATAACACCTCAGCAGTGCCACAGGCTGATTGCCTCCATGCCACGCCGCATTGAAGCAATAATTTCTGCAAAAGGATTCCCGACCAAGTATTGAGTGCATAACTGAACATAATTATTTGAAGGTTGACTTTTTTGTATTAAAAACACTTTTCTTTTATTGGTCGGATGAAATATGCTAATTTTTTGAGATTTTTGAATTTTGGGTTTTCATGAGCTGTATGCCAAAATCATCAGTAATAAAACAATAAAAGACCTGAAATATTTCAGTTGGTGTGCAATGAATCTAAAATATATGAAAGTTTAATTTTTATCATTACATTATGGAAAAGAATGAACTTTTTCACAATATGCTAATTTTTTGAGAAGGACCTGTAGAAGCAGGTCTGAACTGAGAGATTGTGCTGTGTTTGTCTGAGCAGTCATTGAGTAGCTGTCAGTGTATTAGATTTCTCCATTACATTAAATAAATACGTTTGACCAAAGTTTTGTTGGTAAAATAATTTATTGGTTAATTTAAAAGGGTTTCTGCAGGATTTTTAAGCTCAAAATTAAGACTTTAAGACCTGCACAAATAAAATAAATACATATGAGCGGGTAGAGCAATGTCTATATTACCATATTAAACTGTAAAATTGCTATAAAAAGCATAATTTACAGTTCAGATACAAGTTTTCATAAAAACAAAAAGTTTTATAAAATGATAAACTTTACATTTCAGCCTTTAAACCACTTTTAAGGAAACGGATGAGTCAAAAGTATTAATTATTATATTAATTTTAACAATTATTATCAACAATTTTTTATATCTGTTAAATAACATAAATTAGGGGTGTGCGATATTAAAAAAAAATGATATCTCATTTTTTTTTTGTCTTTTATGCTTCACCTTGTGCCTTCGGGCAAGGGCAGTCCTTATATCGAGTCCTGATACACGAGTTTGAGTGAGAATGCACGCATTGGCGGTAATGCATAGACGGACATTATGTGAAAATGTGGACAGTGCCAAATAAGGTGTCTATTAATACTATACAGATATCGATATTTTACGTGTGACATCGATGCATCGTATCGTCAGACATCGTATCGATGTATCGATCCATATCGATGAATCGTTACACCCCTAATTTAGATGTGTTTACACACTGTTTAAAGCAGCTCTGAGGGACATAGAATACTTTAACCTGCAGTTACAAATGCATAAATAATGTTTTGATATATTAAACATAAAATACTGAAAACTGATGTTTGAAATTATTTAAAAAATGAAAAGGTATCTTAAATGTGAAATTAAAACCGCCAACAGGTGGCAGCAAGTCACTGTTAAAGGTGTCATTACGACTGAACCGAATCATTTAAACGATTGATTCATTCAGGAATGAATCACCGTCCTGTTACTCAGAGACACAAAACAGTGCTGTAGCTGTGTTTGAAATTATTTTTGTTGGAGAAATAGAGCAAAAACAGAAAATATGGTGTCTAAAACATAAGTCTCTTAATATTAACTTCTTTTTTTATTGAACTGTTGTATAAAATCAATATCAAATTTGTAATCATGCTGACTTTTGGAGAAAAAAAAACTCACTCTTTGTGTGATATTTACTATATAAAATATAGATATATACATTTTCTGGCCCATATCTTGAATTATGTGATAATTCTAAATGTATTTTAATAGACTGATTCATGCAGTGAATGTCACGTCCGGGATACAAGGAGACACGGTGAGAGATCCAAATGCGAGTACGTCTTTTATTAAGGGCAATCCAAAGAATAAACAGTCCAGGCAGGGGTCAATACCAAACATATCCAAACATAAACAAACAAGGACACAAGGCTAGAGCACGACAAGAGACGGACGAGAATAAACAAGGACTCCGTGACACATACTAAGACAGACTGGGTATAAATACACAGGGAGAGACAAACGCTAATGGGGAATTGACTGAGTGCAATGATTAATAACCAGTGACAGGTGAGTGCAATGATTAGACAGAGAACGTGAGGAATGTGGTTCATGAAGTGACAGACACCGTGGGGAAGGAGGACATCTAGTGGATACCCAGGGAACACAAACCAGACACTGTGACAGTGAAAGAACGCACTCTAAATGCGCACGCGCACTAGTCTAACCTGCTAACAGCAGAACACAAAGCAGCGCAGCACCAGACTTTGAACTTGCAGCGCTCATGAAATCATAGCCTTCTGAAGTTCAATCATCACATTCAGCATATCGCAATTCTAGTCTTTACATCCCCAAATTTAAAACCTCTTGAAATCACAATTAAGACTTTCTTGTACAATTTCAGACTTTTTAAGACCCCGCGGAAACCCTGTTTAAGGTAGGATTGTAACAGTTCTTCAGTGCTGATGTTAACTGTCAGTCTTCAAAGAATCTTAAATCCTTCTAAAACAAGGTTTATACATCTATAAATTGGCTTGGTGTGAAAAATTATGCATTTTTTTTTTTTTAAATGAAGCATTAACACGTTAGATTGCACCCCATAAACACAATCAAGCCTAGACAAAGCCTGCTGATCTGAGCTGTAGATCCTGAACTGAGAGACTGAAGAGTGTCATTGTTCTCTACAGGTTGAGTGATTGTGGAGTCACAGATGAAGGTTGTGCTGCTCTGGCTTCAGCTCTGAGATCAAACCCCTCACACCTGAGAGAACTGGATCTGTCTGGAAATAAACTAGGAGCATCAGGAGTGAAGCTGCTCTCTGATGTACTGAAGGATCCTCGCTGTAAACTGGAGAAACTCTGGTAAATCATCTCTCTGGATCAAACACACACACTGGTACTCACAAATAAATATTTACAAATAGTTTATAGTTGTAGTTCTGACAAGGATGTAGAATCATCTGTAGAGTTTTATCCACGTCAGAAAATGCACCAAGTGTAAACAGAGATAAACCTTTAGCACAGTTTGTTAGTTATGTTTTGATGTATTAGTTTTTGATTAGTACATACATGAACACATCATTGGTAACACTGTATAATAATGTTCAGCTGTAAGGTATTTATAAGTGATTAGTTAATGAACTTATCATTTACAAAACATAACTGTTCATAAATTATGCTAATATTTTTAGCTATGTTTTGTAGATTAAGTTAAAAATAATTGACAAGTGATGAGATGATGATTACCTAATAATTTACAAAACATGACTATATGTTAACAAATTATTAAGTAATTTACTAACGATTTACAAATCTGTCATTATCTTTTATCTTTTATAAATGTTTAACAAACCTGCCGGTTACAGGTTGTGTGTGTGTACACACTGGAGTGAAAGATCTATGAATGATGAGTAGTGTACACTTTAGATTAGGGGATGCAGAAAGTGTTGTAAATGATTTATTCATGTGTTTTCACAACAGGTTTTGAATATTTTGTAGTGTGTACTGCAGTGTAAGTGCTGACTGCTGAGGGTCAGACAGATGTCTTCTCTGACACACGTGGAGTATTTTTAACACTGTGAGATAATAGTACAGTGTTGACATTTCAATGCTTTATAAGTGATTAATAATATATTAACTAGTAACTACTGAAAACAATGATTCATTGAATTTACAATTTTCTTTTTTTTAAATACGTTGTTGCAATCAGTTTATTTTAACTACATTTAAATAAACAAATTTAGTTGACTAACTTTCAGTGTAGTTAAAATATATTGTTTGCAACCACTTACCTTAAACAAAATTAGTATCTTTTTTTTAGTGTATGAACCTTTTACTAAGGATCTGTTTAATTATATCATGACGCTATTTTTTTAAGATAACTTAGGACAGATTTGTAAATCGTTAGCATATTACTTAATCATTTATGAATGCATAGTCATGTTTTGTAAATTATTAGTTCATTATTATCTAATCACTTGTAAATGAATTAACAAAACATACACAAATTGTTAGCACATCACTTATTAATTGCTTATGAATGTTTTGAAAATGATTAGTTCATCATTAATTAATCCCTTATAAATGACTTACAACTGAAGGTTATTATAAAGTGTTACCCTTTTGGTTCTTATTGTTTTTATTGCTAATTATTACACATAGCATATTTTCTGGAGTGACAACCATATTTAAATCATATTTACATTTTAAATCTGAATCAGAAATTGTGATGATTGCCACAGTGATAACCATAGCAATGAATGGGACTAATAATAATAATAATAAAATCTGATGTCAGTAGATCTTGGAGTGTAAATCCTGATTAATAGACTTATCATTTGTTCTATATGAGGTTTCATTTGATCTTTTTTAAAACAATGTTAACTAAGTGAAAAATATTTTAAGGCTACATACTGTTTTAAAGTATTAATGAATTATTATTAGCTTAATTTTACTGATTTAATGTACTTAATACTTTTTCTTTTTAAATATGGTATTGGTTTACATCTGAAATATTGCTACTGTGACGAGATTAATTTGCAGTTTTATGAGTTAAATTGTGATTTTAAAATTGTGAATTTAACTTTTAATAGTTACACCCTTAAGTTTGTTTCCCCTATTATGAAATATACATAAAAATACATTTTTCAAACATCATATGAGGACAGGAGAAGGCTCATTAATATTCACGAGAAAAGTGATTTTGCTCATCTGTGAGCTCTTATACTTGAACAATGAACAGAAATGATAAAGGCTCACACTCAGCTGTAGGAAATATGTTTCCTTGTTTCAGTATGTTTTCACATCATACAGATGTGTTGGAGATTTTAGGGTTTTCAGGTAAAGAAAAAAAAAACACTTTTTGATGGTATTGAAATGAACTGTCAATCAGAAGTAGGCATGGGCCGATTACTGGTTTCAAGGTACACCACGATTTGAAAATGTTACGGTTTCAAAACTACTAATATTTTCCATTATACCGTTCCTGCCGTATGCGCTGTTTTCCATTTCTCCTCAATGACTGAAAGAGTAGGAATCCCTCAGACTGAGAGCAGTGTAGAGAGTAACACTGACCCCTCCTCCTCCTGTTGGTGCAAGCGAGCGGTCAGTCACGTGTGTGTAGGATTACCGAACTTAAGGCCCAGGTACACTTCACATCTCGCGCACATCCCATCTCGCACATAGCCGCGTCCGCACAGCTTTCAAAGATATATCAACCACAGATGAGCGCGGACGGACGAGCTCGACACACACGCAGTACCATGGGGTGTGCGGCTGTGCGCGAGCCTTCCTGATGATGAAAATAACGTAATGCCGACGGTTAACGCCCTTTAACACAGGCCAGAGACGCTGAAGACAGACGCACAGAGAAAAATACTGTAGCAGGCAGATCACTCACTGTTCATGATGCACAAACTACTGGAAGAAAATCCTCAATATTGATTTGGGGTTTATATATATGTGTTTCTGAGGGGAGCTGACTGTCTTCTGAAAAGTTTACGTGGTATAATTTCACAAAGCTTGTCAGAACATTCTGTTTTTGCTTCAAATTGGGTTATTAATAAATCAAATTATGTGTATGATTATTATATAACTAAATGTTATTAAATTATATGTATATGAATTATATAACTTAAATGAAATAACTCTAATTACAGATTTAGGTTAAATAAAGATGTCGGCCTTTATTTTATTTATTTTTAGGAAACCAATCAAAGAAAATAAACTAATTCTAAAAAAAAAAAAAAAAAAAAAAAAAAAATTACCCAGTTATCTAAAAATAACACATTTCAGAGCTGTAACAATACCATGATACCGTGAAACCGTGATATTTTTGCTTAAGGTTATCATACCATCAAAATTTCATACTGGCCCATGCCTAATCAGAAGTGGGTCTGAACCTGAGACTGGATCTGTTAATAGTGTCGTGGATTTAGTTTCTTTCTGATTGTGAAGTTGCTACTGATCTGAGCTGTAGATACTGAACTGAGAGACTGAAGAGTGTCATTGTTCTCTACAGGTTGAGTTATTGTGGAGTCACAGGTGAAGGTTGTGCTGCTCTGGCTTCAGCTCTGAGATCAAACCCCTCACACCTGAGAGAACTGGATCTGACTGGAAATAAACTAGGAGTGTCAGGAGTGAATCTGCTCTCTGATCTGGAGAATGATCCACATTATAAACTGAAGACGCTTAAGTAAGTGATAATTAAAAATGTTGATTTTTTAAATTAAAAGTTAATATAGTTTCTTATTCTTAGGTTACTTTCTTGGTAAGTGTGATTAACATGTTTAATAAGAGTTTGATTCAGTTTATAGTTTAGTATCTTGATGTTTCTTTTTTATTTTAAAATAATACAGTATTTCACTAGTGAAAAATAAACATACTTGTATTTGAAATACATTTATTTCATGCCAGGTATAGTACAAATTAATTTATGTATTTATTTACTTAATAAAAGCACCCTACAATTGTACTTTTATGATACTAAACTGAATTGGAAGTTAATTCTGCAAGACAGATTTTTCAGGATAAGAGATTGACTAAAAATGAGCTCCTAAAACTTACTGCAGATTCTGGAAGATAAATTCTTCAAACAGTGGTATGAAAGGATGTGATGCTGGTCCTTCAAGAGTCACTCTCAACTTATCTGTCCATAAAGCCTATAAAAAATAGTCTTCATGTATTTCACAACACTTCAGCATGTTATTCTTTATTAAGTGAGGGTCATATTTCAGGATTTTTGACCCAAGCAAAGTCTCTGAGAACCTGACAGCTTGTGATTCCGGAGACTCCAGGAAGGCTGCAGTTCTGGAAAATGCTGGCGCTGGAGACTAAATGTTTCCTGATGGTTTTACATTTAATTCTTCACATTAATTCTTAATTATTTTGTAGTTAACGTGTCTTTTCTTCTCCACCTGTTTTTTCTGACCCCGCTGACCCAGCGAGCATTTCATTGTCCAATGGTCATGCCTTAACTTTGCAATTTCTGTATTGCATTAGTTTTGAATATTTCTCATGGGGATTTAATCATTTTTGACTTTTCAGTCTGAGTTAAACCTCTTTTTTGGCTCATTTTATCTGTAAAAGAAAACATGCCTAATAATTCTGCACACCTGAATATAAGGAGTTTTTCACTTCTAGCCTTTATGGACAATTATGTATCACTTATAAATGATAATATACAAAATTAATAGTAGTTATTAAGATTGATGTGGTTTGAAATTGGTAAAATCTGCTTGAAAAAAAAACATTTAATCAGAATATCAACGTACCTAATAATTATGCACACACTGTATAATCAATGTTTTTTTATATCTGAAATTATGAAATAAAATATTATGAGAGAATGTCAGTGTTAATGGAAAGATGGTAACTATTTATAATTACTTTAATTGTTATAAAGAAAACTGTGACAGAAAGAGAACAAAATTATGGTTTGGATGCGGAATCAGAATCTGAACGGTTAAAAAGAGCTAATCATACGTCACAGGGTTAGTTTATAAATCTGACTAATAATGCAGATAGTTTGATTTAGTTGTTGTAAAGTGGATAATGCAGTAATGTGACACACATTTGTTTGTGTTTTTCTTTCAGGTTTTAGATGTTAGTCTGATCTTCTCTGATCGCTGATGCTGAATAAAAAGCCGCTACAGACAGACATCACATTCAACAGAATCAACACACAAACACACATTTTGTACAGTTTTTATCATCTTTATTCTAAATAAATTGTCATGACGTTTCAGTTTTGATGTGTCAGGATTAAGCAAAAGCTTACAGACGTCTACGAGATCTCACACGACTGATATACATTAGATGGTACACTACATAACGTACTCGGTTACGAACGTAACCTCGGTTCCCTGAGATACGGAACGAGTACTGCGTATGGGGGAAAAGCTCCTTTTTTCCTCGATACTGAAAACTTTTTTCAATAATGCAGTGCAACTGCACTGCCAATGGTTTAATCTGTAAACTTTTTTAAACCAATGACAGCGCTGCGTAGCTGCGCGAGCCTGTGGTGATGCAGCGCGCCAAAGCCCGCCAAAATGGGCGGCACAAATGGCTATATAAGCAGGCAAATCGCCAGAGGGAATCAGGTCATACGACTGAAGCGACGACACTGAAGCTGCAGCCTCATGGCACGGCATATAACGCAGTACTCATTCCGTATCTCAGGGAACCGAGGTTACGTTCGTAACCGAGTACGTTCCCTTTCGATACTTCACTCATACTGCGTATGGAGAATGAATTCAACCGCGCCGTGCCATGGTAAGGAACGACAAGACTTACCTTGAACACCCTGGGGTCCAGGGGATAAGTGAGAGGGCCGGAGCCGTCGAACCCTTGACGCTACACTGCTAAGAGGGAGCTAGCTCCCTGGAGTTGGTATGATGACGGAGTCTGATAGAGGCCATCGTATCAGACTGAAAGAACCCGAGCGTGCAAGGTCGGGATGTCCAGGTTATAGAATCTGACAAAAGTGGATGGCAAGGACCAGCCGGCCGCCTCACAGATGTCCTTGATAGAGACACCACTAGACCAGGCCCATGAAGAGGCCATCCCTCTAGTGGAGTGGGCTCTTACTCCTATGGGGCACTCAAGGCCCATAGGGGAGTAACATAGAGTGATAGCTTTGACTATCCAACGCAAGAGGCATTGCTTTGAGACCGAAGACCCCTTGGTGCGGCCACTAAAGCAGACAAAAAGCTGGTCAGATTGCCTGAACGGCTGTGAGCGCTCAATGTATATCCTCAAAGCCCTCACTGGGCAGAGTAAATCCAGCTCTCGCTCACCTGACAATGGAGGCAGAGCTGAGAGGGAAATTACCTGTGCTCTGAACGGCATCGAGAGCACTTTAGGGATGTAGCCATGCCTGGGTTTTAAAATGACCTTCGAGTCATTGGGCCCAAACTCAAGGCATGCAGGGCTCACCGAGAGGGCCTGCAAATCGCCAACATGCTTGACTGATGCTAGAGCAAGTAGCAGAGCGGTTTTGAGCGTTAGGGGCCGAAGATCAGCTGACCGCAGCGGTTCAAAGGGAGGTCCTTTGAGCACTCCAAGGACCGTGTGAAGGTCCCAAGTGGGAACGGTAAGAGGACGTGGGGGCTTCAACCGCCTAGAACCTCTCAGGAAACGCACAATGAGGCTGTTTCGACCCACTGATTGGCCAGCGATAGGAGCATGAAATGCTGCGATGGCTGCTATATACACCTTGAGGGACCATACATGCAGAGCCCAGAGTTCTGGCTGTGGATGCCAGATTGTCCTGTCGCCTGAGAGAGGAGGTCCCGCCTCAGGGGGATCGGCCATGGGGCTTTCATGGAAAGCCTGAATAGCTCCGAGGACCAAACTTGGCTCCTCCAGAGTGGGGCCACCAGGAGAACTCTGTGCCTATCTTCCCTGACTCGTCTGATGACCTGAGGGATCAGAGCGATCGGGGGAAAAGCATAAAGAAGGAGGCTGGGCCAGTCGTGGGCCAGCACATCTGTGTCCTTCGAAAAATAAGTTGGGCAATGAGAGTTGCTTTCTGAGGCGAAGAGGTCGAACTCTGCCTTCCCGAAAATCTTCCAGATTTTGAGAACCATCTGGGGATGGAGCATCCACTCGTCTGAGGGGACATTGCTCTGTGAAAGCATGTCTGCTCCCAGATTCGTCTTGCCAGGTATATGCGTCGCCTTGAGCGATCACAACCTGGGTAATGCCCATTCCAAGAGGTGCTTTGCCAGTGCGCAGAGGCGGCTGGACGAAAGGCCGCCTTGGTGATTTATGTAGGACACCACTGTCATGCTGTCTGATCGGACTAGGACATGGTGCCGTTTCTGGATTGCCTGAAAGGATTGAAGAGCTCGTTCTACTGCCAGCATCTCGAGGCAGTTGATATGGAGATGGCTCTCCTCGTGCGACCACGAGCCGAAGGCTGCTCTGCCCTCGCACAAAGCCTGGTTGACCCTGATGCGAAAGCGGCCGTGCCGCCAAGCATGAGGTGGGACCCGGAGTTTCAGCCAGTATTGCAGGGGCCGCATTCGTAGGAGGCCGAGCTGTAAAACTGGGGAGGCGGAAGCCATCAGCCCTAGCATCCTCTGAAAGAACTTCAGAGGGAAACAGGCTTTGTCCTGATTGGAGGCCGCGAGCTGCTGAAGTACCAGAGCGCGCTATGGTGATATGACCGCCATCATATGGACTGAGTCAAAAACCGCTCCCAGGAATTTAATACGTTAGCCGGGGAGCAGTGAGCTCTTGGCAAAATTGACCCTGAGTCCTATGTGATCGCCGGATAGCGGCAGGAGATCGCTGAGAAGCGGACGGAAGCAGAAGCGGGCGGCCTGAAATCGGCGCTTAAGAGCGGCTGTCTTCGAGAGCGCTGGCGCTGCAGGCGGTTGGCGGTCTCAGCTGATCCGCTGCAGTGTCTCTTCGACAGAGAGAGCTTGTTCCTGCGAAGTCGTTCAGTCGGGATCCAGCGAAGTGAAGTCGTCGCTGAAGGAGTGAGATCTGATTTCCTCTGTCGATTTGCCTGCTTATATAGCTATTCGCCCCGCCCATTTTGGCGGGCTTTGGCGCGCTGCATCACCACAGGCTCGCGCAGCTACACAGCGCTGTCATTGGTTTAAAAAAGTTTACAGATTAAACCAATGGCAGTGCAGTTGCACTGCGTTATTGAAAAAAGGCTTCAGTATTGAGGAAAAAAGGAGCTTTTCCCCCATACGCAGTATGAGTGAAGTATCGAAAGGGAACAGTATTTTCTGTCTATGAAAACTATTTTATAAAACTTGGCCCAAAGTATATTTTTCTTGTTGAAGAAAGTCAATTCATTTTAAATTCTATTTTTGATCCAAACAAAAAAATATGAATTTAATAAAAAAAAAAAAAACATTTATTATGGGTAAGACTAATGGAACTTCCGGTGGGCGGCAACGCACGCACGCTATTTCGCTCTCATGTCGTTCTGAGTGTGTAAAAATAATTCCTTCTAAATGCCCTAAATTTAATGCTACAGTACCTCGTGAAAACTTCTGGGGAACAAATTGCAAGAAGCCCATCTAATGAACCTGCGCTCTAGGACAACCACACAGAAGTGTGTCCGTAAAACAAAGAGGAAGGAAGGCCACGTGACAAACAAATGCACAATGGCAGGGAGCGATATGGAGAGAAGCCTTAAATCAATGCTCATTGACTTCAAAGACGACATCTCCAAACAAATTGGAGGGCTACGCACAGACGTGGTCAAAATGATGACTGAGATGATTCAAATGAGAGAAGAACTGAAAGGTATACGCTCCGATCTGCGTGAGGCCCAGGATAACGTCAAAGAAGCTGAGCAAAGAATAAATAAATTGGAAGAACGGGAAGACGTTACCACAGAGCTGCTGAAAAAATTGGTGAAAGAGCAAAAGGAAATGTCTGAAAAAATAGAATATTTGGAAAACAAATCAAGACAAAATAATATCCGCATATATGGAATCCAAGAAGGCCTAGAAACAAATGATACAATTGGCTTTGTTACAACGTTACTTACAGAAAAGCTGGATATCCCACCTGACATTATCCAGATTGTTGCAGCGCACCGTTCGATGGCACAGTGACCTGCTCGGGATGCAACACCCAGGACCATGGTGATTCGGTTTATGCAGTGAAATACAAGGCAATGGGTTTTACAAGCAGCCTGGTCAAAAAAAGAGATACGGATTGGAGGAAGCCGGATCTACTTCTCCCAAGTTTTTCCAAGTAAGATACAAAAAGAACGAAGCCGATACTTTCAGCTGAGGAAAGTTTTGAAAGAGAAAAACGTTAAATCCCACATAATATATCCGTCAGAACTAAGAGTCTTTATGGATGGAACTGCGGTGACCTATGGTACACTCGAAGAAGCAGATCTGGACTTACGGAACAAGGGTATACTGCGAAGTGGAGATGAGATTGATCCCCAGCCGCCCTGTGCCACTGTGCGCAGAACATACACTGACCCGGAGTAGGAATGGTGAGAACGCACAAGGAGCAGAAGCGGAGACAGCGTAAGACACTTAAAGTATGGAGATACAAAACTTAAAAATTGATGAAGATTTTTACTCGTCGAGAGGCTCCCAGATTGGTCTTCGCTTTTTAAAAAACTATTAAAACTGAGCTTTTTTTTTTTTTTTTTTTTTTTTATGTATGCTTTAAATACTTTAATAATACAGCAAAGTCTCATCATTTGGGGAAAAAAAAGTATGGGAGCACTCAAGATAGTCAGTTAATGTAAATGGTATTAATAATCAAATAAAGAGAAGGAATGTAATACAGAGACTTAAAAAGTTAGGGGACATTATTTTCTTACAGGAAACACACTTGAGTCAAGGGGAACATTAGAAATTGGGGAGATTAGCTGGAACACATTTTTTTTCATCTTCATATACATCAGCTAAAAGAGGGGTAGCGGTGCTCCTCAATAATAATTTAAGATTCATTAAAGATAGGTGTTTCAGGGAAAAACAAGGGCTATTCGTTTTCTTACGGGGAGAAATAGATGGCCAATTAGTAACATTGATTAATGTATATAACCCACCAGGAGAGGGGATTGCCCTCATGAAAAGAATCCTCTATCTGTTAATGTCTGAGGCCAAAGGATTAACTATAATGGGAGGGGACCTTAATTTAGTGATGAACCAAAAGATAGATACTACGAGTAGAATAAAACATAAATCAGAACCATCAGCCAAACTACTAAGGGAAGCGAAATTAGAAGTGGGACTGTTAGATGTTTGGCGTTATCTCAACTCAAAGGATAGAACCTTCACCTTTTACTCTGATGCACATAAAGTATCTTCAAGACTGGACTATTTTTTTATGTTAAAGCATGATCTCTCTAAGGTGATTACTTGTGAGATTGTTCCTTTTCTATTGGCAGACCATTCCTCAGTTGTTATTGAACTAAATTTGAATAGGGCATCAAAAATAAGTGTCTGGAGATTTAATAATTCATTACTTATGGATCAAATGTTTAAAGAAAAAATGACAGAGATTATTAAAGCATTTCTTGAGATAAATGACAATAGTGAAATAAATCCGGTATTATTATGGGAAACAGCTAAACCAACCCTAAGAGGAGAGATAATAGCATACTCATCTTGGAGGAAAAAACTGAGAGAGAATAAACAAATGTTAATAGAGAAAAAAATACAAAAGTTGCAAGAATTAAAAGGGAGAGATAAAACAATAGAAAAAGAACTGAATGATGTAAAAAGAATTAGAGAGTATTAATTCAGAGGATTTGGTAAAAATTTTTACATTTGCTAAACAATTATTTTATGATAATAGCCCCAAAGCTCAACGAATCTTGGCCTCCAAAATAAAAAAGAACAAAGAAAAAGCTGCAATTAATATAATTATGGATAATACAACGCCAAGGAGAGGAGGACAAGAAATTTTATCTTGTTTCAGAAATTATGAAAACCTTTATAATTCAGAAGTAAATAATTTGGATAAGCAGACAATTGAGAGTTATTTAGATAAATTAAGCTTAGTATCGGCGACTGAAGCTCAGAATGAAAATTTAGTAAAAAATATAACCCAAATGGAAATAATAAAAACTATTGAAAATGGAAAATTGGGTAAATGCCCTGGAGAAGATGGTTATACCTATGAATTCTATAAAGATTATAAATACTTTATTGTACCAGTTTTACATAGAGTGTTCAATGAGGTGTTACAAACAGGAAAATGGCCAGATACTTGGAAAAATGCAATTATAACAGTCATAGCTAAAGAAGGGAAAGACCCAAAACAATGTTCATACAGTAGTATAGGCCAATCTCACTCTTGAATGTTGATCAGAAAATATTTACGTTGATTATGGCAAATAGACTCTCGGATATTTTACCTTTTATCATAAATCTGGACCAAACAGGATTTGTCAAAAACAGATTCCTTAGTGACAATGTACGTCGAACTCTTAATGTTATTGATTACCCTAGAAAAAAACAACAACAAATGATAGTGCTTACATTAGATGCTGAAAAAGCATTTGACCGAGTATCTTGGCCTTTTCTGTTTGCAGTTTTGAATAAATTTGGCTTCCACAAGAAATTTATTAATTTAATGATGGGAATGTATAATGATTCAGCAGCCAGAGTGAAAGCCATTGGTTCGCTATCGAAACCTTTTCAGATAAAAAGAGGGGTAAAACAGGGTGACCCGCTCTCTCCAAAGATATTTTCCTTGTGCATTGAGCCATTGGCAGAATGCATAAGGTCAAGCATGTGTATAAAGGGCGTTAAGATACAAGATGAAGAACATAAACTTGCATTATATGCGGATGATGCTATAATATTCTTAACTGATATATATAAATCATTACCGGCGATTCTGGAGGAAATTGGAAAATATGGGGCCATCTCGGGCTATAAATTAAACTCAGCTAAAACTGAAGCCATGGAAATAGGATGCAATCTCCCAACAGAATTTAAGAAAAGGTTTAAGTTCAAGTCAAGTCAAGTCACTTTTATTGTCACATCACCACAGCACATGTGCCTTGGCGAGTGAAATTCTTGGGAGCGTGCGCCAGAAATTGCAGAAACAGTTAACATGTAACCATACAGACTTCAACAGGTGAAAATATGCAATATGCACATACATATAGTCAGTACACACAGTGTACTATTGGACATACTTACAGTTAGCACTACACATTTTACGCAATATGTACATACATACAGTTAGCACTACACATTATACACTATACACAGAATGTACACATTCTACATTATGTAGACATATATACGCATGAAAATATGCTAAGGTGCAACAGAGTGTACGTGGGCTGGATACATAAATGTTATGGATGTGCATTGGATGGAATCCAGTGGTAGCAGGTAGATTATTGTATTAAATAGTTCGGTGTTGAACTGTTAAAGTTAAAGTGCAGTGTGTGGCATACCATATTGTGGAGTATGCTGTAGGGTGTATTAGTTGTGACTGTTCATTAGTCTGATAGCCTGAGGGAAAAGGCTATCCCTCAGTCGGCTAGTGCAGGATCGGATGCTGCGGAGACGTCTTCCTGAGGGCAGCAGAGAGAGCAGTCTGTGGGACGGATGGCTGGAGTCACTGATGATCCTCCGGGATTTCCTTATACACTGCCTGGTGTAGATGTCCTGGAGGGAGGGAAGCTCACCTCCAACAATGTGGCTGGCAGTTTGCACAACTCTTTTCAGAGCTTTGCGGTTGCCAGCGGTGCTGTTTCCAAACCAGGCAGTGATGCAGCCCGTCAGGATGCTCTCTATAGTGCAGGTGTAGAATGATCTGAGGATGCTGGGGCTCATTCCAAACTTCCTCAGCCGTCTCAGGAAGACGAGGCGTTGATGTGCCTTCTTCAGCACTGCATCAGTGTGTGTAGACCAGGTGAGTTAAAATTCTAAAAAGTTAAAATGGGATCAGAACAAAATAAAATATTTAGGCATTACAATTCCCAAAGAAATTGACAAACTGTATTTATGTAATTATAAAGTTCTGGAAAACTCCTTAAAGCAGGATTTTAAGCATTGGAAAATTTTGCCGCTTACGATATTTGAAAAAATAGTAATTATAAAAATGAATGTATTGCCACGTTTTCTTTCTTTTTTTTTTCAGAACCTTCCCTTGTATCTAACAAGTTCATGCTTTAAGGGAGTGGAAAGAATGCTAGGAAAGTTTATTTGGGATGAAAAGAAACCAAGGGTTAAACTCAAATTTTTACAACAAAATAGGGAACGGGGTGGTTGGGTTTACCAAATTTGAATCTTTATTATCATGCAGCCCAAGTCAAAAGCATTTTAGTTTTGATGAATAATAAAATTAATCCTAAATGGAAAACTATTGAGAACAAATTGGTAGACCCATCTCACTAATTTTCTCAGAGCAAACGGCAGAAAGGGTTAAACATTTGAATCACTCTATCTACCATACATGGAAAAGCTGGAAAAGATTAGGTAAAATTATGAAAATAAAATCATCTGATATGGTTTGCCCGAGGGAAATTAGTCAGGACCCAGACTTCATTCCAAATCGTATGGATGAGACTTTCAGGATATGGGAAACTAAAGGACTCACAATATTCCATAAAATGTTCAAAGATCATGCAGTTGATACATTTGAAAATCTATCTAAGGATTATAACCTTCCAAGTAACCATTTTTTTAGATATCTCAAAGTAAGGAGCTATATAATAACAAATATACAGTCTTTTCAAGACCCTAATCCTATCGTGGAACATATCTTCAAAGTCTATGAAAAGCCAAGTTTTAAAAATGTAACGGAACAAATTTAAAATATTCTAAATAATAGTAATGATAACCAAAATAATAATATTTTAAACTCTTGGGAGAAAGACATTGGAATAACAGTGACTGAAGAGGAGTGGAGTCAGGCATGTAAAAATGTTTTCTGTTATGTAAAGTCCCCCTATTGGCAGGAATATACGTGGAAAATATTAGTTAGATTCTTTAGAACACCCCTGAAAATTAGTAAATATATAAACCAAACACAATATTGTTGGAGAGAGTGTGGTGAATGTAATGTTGATTTGGCTCATGTCCTTTACACTTGCTCAAAAATCTAGCCATATTGGATTAGTGTGTTGGAATTAATGAAGCAAATTTGTGGTAAAAATACTAATTTTGAACAACTACATGCCATGCTTGGCATACAGCCGAAAGGTTTAAACAAAGAAAATTATTATATCTTTCGGGTGTTGAGAACTACTGCTATTAAACAAATAACTCGTGGTTGGAAAAAAACTGATCCACCCAGGTTAGATAAATGGATTGATGCTGTTGAAAACTTGTATGAAAATAAAATTATAACGCATAAGATGAGAGGCAAAATGAAGTTATTCAAGATGATATGGTTTGCATATGCTAATCAAATGCATTGAAAAACAAAAACCAAGCATGGACTGGGACTACAATTAGAGGAGGTATGGAAGTAATCTCTGTGATATATGATGCAGCCAAATGGATATGTGTATGTATGTTTGTTAACAAGTATATATGGATATATGTATGTATGCATACGAATGTACATAAGTTAGTACGTATGTATATATAGGTGTATATGTGCTATACGTCTGTGTAAGAATGTATATATATATATATATATGTATGGGGGTATGTATGTGTATATATTTCCTTCCTTAGTTTTTTTGTTTTGTTTTGTTTTTTTCACTGGGTGTAGAAAAGGAGAGAGAATGGGGAAGGAAAGGGGAGGGGGAAGGGGAAAGGGGAAATAGGGAAAAAAAAGAAAAAATAGAAAAATATTGTGTCAATTCTGATATGTTAAATGTATGATTGCAATATGAAAAATGCCACAATAAAAAGTATAAAAAAATAATAATATATTTTTATAGTTTTCATAGACAGAAAATATTGTTTTGGGCAAGTTATTTATTTTTCATTGGTTCAAATTAAAAAAATATATATATATATAGATGTGAAATCATTACCCTACATTTTTTAATTGGATGAATGAAAAATATTTCAGTGTAATTTCCAAGTTAAATCTATATCATGTTACGTTCCCCCTTTCTAATCTAGGGGCCGGAAAGAAGCGTAACAAAAAGTTGCGTGGAGAGAGTGAGAGATCTCCCGTCTCCAGGTCCCAGGACAAACACAAATCATCACACCAGTTTTAAATATAAAAAGACATACAAGGTTTATTTTAAATTAATCAGTGGGATACAAACATAAGGCTTCAGGAGGGAAAATAGCCAAAATAACAAACAAAAGCAACTCCTGAGTGTTTGTGAAAATACCTTACCTAGCATTAGAAGAAAAATTGAAATAAAAGACAGACTCTTCCCTTAATCCCTCTCTAGTTAAACACAGGAGAAAATATGATTTCAAATTAAAGGGCATCCTCCTCCCTACAAGTGATCTCACAATAAAAAGAGAACAACGCTGACAAACGTAAGCTTGAAGGTAACTGGCCACACAGGCTAACACAGCCCAACTGCGTACAACTAGGGCTTTACTGTAACACTCTCCAACTATTTAATGGCAACTGTTCACACAGAGTTGCCAAACTCACATAGAAGTTAGCACACAGCATAACTTCTTTAGTGTTCACACAAGCCAACAAGGTACGACACACTGAAAGTGACAAGTCCTGGGTTCAGAAGACAACAGTCTCTCTCTCCCTCCGTTTGGAAGTTTCTGGGTCTTTTATATAGTGCTCCACCCACACCTTAACGAGCTGGAACACAATTCAGGTGGCACTCCAAACCTGTGACGTGGATAAGAGGAGCAACAGAGAAGCGCAACAGAAAACATACCAAGACAAGCACTACCTTTTACACCAGCAAATGAAAATACACAGACGTCCCTATGGATGTAACACCCCCACCGATAAGATTTTTCTTGGCATTTCACAAAATTACAAGAAAAACAAATGCAAGTTAATCCACATGATCAAAATATTACATCACATTTTTAACAGTGCATTAACAACAATGTTTGGGCACTGGACAAGTGAAATCAGGGGACTTATGTTTTGTGAAACTACCTCTACAATTCAGTTAAGGTTTCTGCACAATTTCACATGCAAGCCACCATATTTGAGGTCGGTACATGCGGTCTGTACTACTTGTTGACTTCCACAATCAGAGAAATCATAATTGGGCTTCCACTTCTTTGTTAGCACGCCATTATCACAGAAGCAGTTCTGTCCTCAGGCACTTGCCCAGAAGAACACTGACCAAGAGAAGGGTCGGTTTTCTGCACACCACTTAACTGATGCTTATGCTTATGAACATCAAATTCACGATTTTGTTCAACATCTGCAGTGTTATGTACCTTAGGTGTGGAGGAGGAAGTAGAAGGAGCACTAGAGCGCAGAATAAGGACAGGTTTTCCACTCAGGTCCCTTCCCTGCAAATCTAAACAGCACAATTTAATAATGTCACAGTCTTCTTCTACAACTTTGAGTCAAGTACATATTTTCATTCTCCTGTTGTTTAATTTTGAGGTCTAGTTCTTCTAAATGAAATGGCCAAAACAGGATCATAATTGGCAGTCTCATTAACATCTATACCAGGAAGAACCACTGTGATGGGAGAAAGGGTAAATGCGTTCAAATCAAACTCCAGTTTAAAAATCACAAAAGACTTCACTTCCTGTCACTATCACACTATCGTTGCCTAAATTAATCTGCAGCAGTCAGGTACAGTCACGTGATACAAGTAGAAGCTCTCAGAAAATTTCCAGATTACAGACGGTAATTATGAGTTCTACAAGAACATGAATTATTTTTCCAAGTTAGAATCCTGTAATTATGGCAAATACAACATGGGATGAATGCACTTCTACACACCTGGTTTACTGTAAAAAGAGCCTTTGAGTGACGTCAAGCTTGTCATTGACAACTTTTCTGTGACGAGCAAACATTAAAGTTACAGTCTTCATAAGGGCATCTGACTTAAGGGTTTAGATTTAATTGTGCAGTGTACCGGTCAATAAAGTGATCCTCCTCAGAACAGGTCTCAGTTAACACACATGACATACAGCTGATCTGGAGTTCTGCTGTGAGGTGGCATGAGTGTACATTTTAGTGCATAAAGTAATTAAAATGCATGTACATTGTTTCATTCTTGTATAACTTCCATGTTTGAACACAGAGACAGGGTTTCACAGACAGGGCTCAGTTTAAGCCAGGACTAGGCCTTGGCTAAATCAGGATATTTAATAACTAATATATAAATACCTTAAGAACTTTACTGGTGTGCATCTTGAGACACGACAATGACACTGACATATTTTAAGATGTTTCAGTACAAGATATTTTCAGTCAAGACAGCTTGAACATGTATTTTAGTCTGAGACTGGCCTGTGAATCCGGGGATAATGTTTATATAATGTTAGCTGTGCTCTCTTTTCAGTTATGAGGACCATACTTACACTTCCAAAGCATCTCTTCCATTTCTTCTTCCTTCAAAAACAAGATAGTCGTTAAGAGGGCTCTGAACCTAGATAGAGCAGAACTATATTCATCCGTTTTTGTATTTATACCGTTAATTAATTTAAACGTACTCTTTCAAACAACAGCCATGTCTATTAAACGTGGTCGTTACATTATTGCACTCGCTGTGTTAGTGCCACCATCATCTCTCCTCCGCTGCAATCGACGCGATGAAGCCTATTAGAATACAGCTAAAATAACCTTATGATTCAAGCAATTAAAGAAAAAATACCATGTGTGAGTTTTTATGTTTTTATATTCATTGCACAAGCAATGCACTTTTCTGAATATCAGTATGCCTACATGCGCGAGCACAAGTTCAAGTTCAAGTTACTTTATTTATACCCGAAGGTAGATTTTGTTCGCAGTAGAGTCCTCATACACACATATGAAACAGAGCACATATCACACATCATCAAAAACTACATCATCAAAAAGTTCTTATCAGTCCAGAATAAATAATACATACATAAAAATGAAAAAAAAAAATTGTTTCAGTAGACTCCTCATACACAAATAGGAAGTAAAATACATAAAAACCAAGTACACAATAAGCTATAACTCATTCCTTAAAGTAATGGCTGCAGGAACTTTTTGTTCTACACCTGGGGATTATAAACCTACGCCCAGAGGGTAGAAGCTGGAATTCTGTGTGCAAAGGATGTGAACTGTCATTTAAAATCGAACTAGTTATGCGCTGTAACTGTTTTGTGTACAAGGTCTCCACATTAAGCTGCGGGTCACCTATCAGCCTGCTGGACCACTTTACTATTTTATTGAGCGAGTTTTTATTTTTCAAAATAAGGTTCCCAAACCAGGCTGCTAGCGCAAATGATAAAATTGACTCAATAAAAGGGTGATAAAAAAGGGTCATGATGGATTTATCAATGTGAAATTGATTCATTTTCCTCAAACAAAACAAACGCTGATGCCCTTTTTTACAGACTTGTTCACAGTTAGTTCAAAATGTAAGTTTAGAGTCTATTACCATCCCCAGGTATTTATATGATTCGACACATTCAACAGTTTGACCTTTGATTGATGTAATTTCTTGTGTTTGGATTTTTTTTTTTCTTTCCTAAAATCAATAAGCATGTCATTTGTTTTAACTACATTTAGTTGAAGGTGAGACGCCTCACACCATTCAACAAAGTCATTGATGACTGGACCGTGACCTGTTTCACTATCTTGGAGCAGGCTAACAATTACTGAGTCATCTGCATATTTAATTATAGTCCTGTTTTCCCACCTGCTCTGGCACATATTTGTGTACAGGATGAAAAGAAGAGGTGAGAGTACGCATCCTTGTGGGGAGCCTGTTGATGAACAGACTTTTTCTGAGATACTGCCATTCACTCTCACTCTCTGTGTCCTGTCCGTTAAAAAGTTAAGGATCCAACCGACCAAGTTATTACTTAGATCAAGCTGTTCCAGCAGCCTTGTGGTTAAAATATGAGGTTGAATTGTATTAAAAGCCGATGGGAAATCAATAAATAAAAGTCTGACATGAGAGCCATTGTTATCTAAATGCTTAAAGAGTAAATTAATTAAGGTGACTGTGGCGTCTTCCACCCCCCTTTGGGGTCTATAAGCGAATTGCAGAGGGTCAAGTGAATGCTCCGTTTTCCTCAATATTTCAGACCTCACTAATTTTTCAAAAACTTTCATTAGGCTACTATTGATGTGAGTGCCACTGGTCTGAAATCATTAAGATTTTTGGTGTTGTTAGATTTGGGGACAGGGATAACTACAGCATCTTCCAGACATCAGGTACTAATTGTGCCTCTAAAGATTTGTTAAAAATGTAGTGGAAGGGAGTACTCAATTGCTTTGCACAGGTTTTGAGTGTGCGCCCACAGATGTTATCTGGACCATGACTTTTATTAACTCTTATAGAGAGGAATGCTTTGTGCACTTCTGTTTGTGTTATATTAAAATGTTGAATGTCTACAAGCTGTTTACTCAAATTGTCGATCTCATCGCTAAAATTTAACGATTGTAAAACTGAATAAGAGCACTGGCCAGCTCAATATCTGAGCTGAAGCCATCCAAGGTGACTGGGCTGCTGCTTTTTAGATTCTGGAGGCCTGCTACGGTTTTCATACTGTCCCAGGCTGATCCAAGATTGTTTGTTGCCATCTGGTTCTCCAGTTTATATTTATAGTCATGTTTTGCTTTGAGAATTCCTATTTTAAATCCTTTTTTGCTATTTGTAGTTCAGCAATGTCACCCCCCTTAAAACATGATGTTTTTTTCTGTAAACTATCTTTAACAGTTTTAGTTATCCATGGTTTGTTATTAGGACAAATGTGCTATTAATTTTATACAATGTGCATACGGTGTTTCTTCCTTGAATGAATCTGTTTTTGAATGAATCAAGTGAGTCAGTGAATCAACAGTCCATTCAGATGAACACTTTCCCTGTGTCTCAATGTGCATACTATCCAGCCTGTCTGCCCTAAATAGTATTGAAAATTACTAATATCATAAAGAATTTAGGATAGATAGTATGCACATTGGGACGCAGGCTTGTTTCGTTTCTGATTGAATCAGCCGTTTTGAACGATTCAATAAATCATTTATCAAAACAAGGCCTTGCTGCCAGCTACTGGTGGTTTTATTATCATCATTATTTATCCATGACGGGCCTAAACCAACATTGTAACATTATAAATGTATTTATCGTAACTTTTGAATGATGTATGTATAATGTTACAAAAGCTTTTTATTTCAGATAAATGCTGATCTTTGGATCTTTCTTACTGTTCAAAATCTTTTGACTGGTATAGTGTATGTAAAGTCTGTAGCATAAGTATCACACTCATATCACATCTTGTTTTGGATAAGAATATTACATCAGGTCCGACAAAATCGTGTCCATGGAAACCTCTATGAACACACTTCAGTTGACTTGGCCCAAAAAAAGAAAAATTACATAAAGATTACAAAATTTGTCTAATTTTTTAAAAAGGTTTTAAGTTAATGAAATAAATATCCTTATTAAATGAAATACTTTATGAGAGTCTATTACCACAATCATCAGACAGAGCTGGAGCAACAAATCAGGACGTACCAACTTCATATTCAGGGTAAATTCAAAAAACATGTGTTTAGTCTAGTTTTCCTTTAGTAACAGTGAGGTGTTGAATGTAACCAGCAGAGACTCTGAATGGAACAGGCTTAATATTCAGATTAGTGTGTTTATGGCCTTGACTGATTGACAGCATTATAATAATGATTAATGACTTTGTTTCTCCTCAGATGATGTTTCTGTGAAAACAGGTGAGGAGCTGGAGTTGGATGTTCTGTTGTCAAACGCTGATGAAGTGCAGCATCAGAGCAGAAGAAGCACAGAGTGGATGAAGATCTGGAGAAGAACTGATGGAGTTCAGAGAGAACGGATCTCCATCAGAGATAGAAACCTGATCATTAGTAATTTCACAGCCAGAGACACAGGAACAAACAGAGTTTTGGACCCTGAAGGAAACATCTTGATCACAGTGACACTCACAGGTGAGAAGATCAATGGATATGTGGAAAAATAAAGCGGACAGCTGAGGTTTATTCATCATGATTTTATCAGCAAATTGATGCAGAACTGTGTGACTAACCTCTCAATATCCTCTACAGAATCAAAGACAAAACTGGACAGCACAGATAAAGACAAAACTGATGATATGGAGCAAGTTCGTAAGTAAAACTGGATGCACCGAGAGCGTTATAAAATTTATATGCTGTGAATAAAAAAAAAAATAAAACATTAAAAAAAACTGTGCTTTCTTCCCATCTTCCCCTTTTCCAGCTGTGATCTATTGGATTATGAGTGCTGGACTGCTTGTGTATGCAGCTCTGCTGGTTTCTACTCTGGTTACGCTTCATGACTAAATCAGTATACAAGCTATTTCATGCACTGCTATAGTATCGTGGAAATATGGTTTCTTTATTTATTGTTTTCTTATGGCACTACATTGATGAGCAGGAATAGCTTAATGTAGCACTTTATTTCAAAAAGTATTTATAAAAAATATTTCTATTGTACATTTTTTTTTTTCAGTTGTTTTATATGAAGTCCAGGGTTTTGAAATTATGTTAATACTGTATGGTGCTGACTAATAGCAATGAGAAGTGTTGTTTAACATGTTTAAATATGATATATTTACAAAGACACCATGAATTGTCTTCATCATTATAATCTACTATTAAAGAGTCTCTGAAAAGAGTCTTTCTAGTGCTTAATCAGGGATTTGCATTATTCTTTGAAAATCTTCTTTTACAGAGCATGTACTGTGAAAAACGAAACAAACTGAACCACTTTTGTTAAAAAAAAAAAAAAAAAAAAAAAACCTTTTTGTTGATATTTTTATGTTAGTGCACTTGTTAGTGTAGGTGTAAGATTTGCAGGTCCACATAAGAAATGTACATGTCTAACTATATCTTTACACATCATATATTTACATAAGAATTATTATAAGCTACATAAGAAAATATAAATGCCATCAGTTTTGGGCACATAAAGGTTGATTAAATAAAATGTTTTGAATGTTAAATGTGTTGTTGAGATATCTGATGAAATAAAAAGCAGTAAAACTAAGAAACTCTCATGTTGTGCATTTTTGGTAGAAATTCTGATCATTACCAATGCTGAACCTTAAACCATAACTGCACTTATGTCAAATCTACACTTTCAGAAAAAAATATGTGTGTATACTGCTCATACAGATATTATGGGCAGAGGCGTGTCTACGTGGTGCCCCCCCCCCCCCCCTGAAATTTGTCTGGCCACCCCAGGTGCCCCCCACCCCACCACCACCAGATGTCTTGCGATAGACTTGTTTTTAGTAAATTTCTAACTGCATCTGGGAGTGGCGGATCCTGGCATGTTTAGCTGCCTAGGGCCGCTTTCTTCTCTTTATACTTAATTTTAGGCGGTTTCTATAGCGTGATATTTGACAGATATCGAGAGCGCATAATGTTACGTGATCCATGTAATGCGCGAGCACGAATCTCCACTCGCAAGTGGTTTTCGTTTTCTATAGCGTGATATTTTGTGTGTTTTTAAATATACATTGTTCTTCTATGAATTGGCTCTGCTTTTGTTCAGAGATTACGTGTAAACTCAAACGTTCTTGCATCACTGAAGAGTAGAAGCGCTTTTTTTTTCTAATTCAGATGAGGAGTAGGCTTATCTCATTTAATGGAAGCAAGCTGATTATAGTCAGTCATCTTTAGTTATTTATTTTATGAATAGCCTACTCATTTTAGTTCGGTGCTTAACTTATAAATATGCATTTATTCAATTGTTTTATTAAGTGCATTTGTATTTTGTTGTTTTTGTATATAGTTTTGCAATAAAAGCGTATTAACCAGGTTCCAGAAATAATCACTGAGGGTGCTTCTAAAATTAGTGAGGGTGCTCAAGTCTTAATGCCCATTTTCACATATTTTCTCCCGTCTATTGCTTTGGTCATCATTGTGTCAATCACTGCTACTTCGAGAGTGAATCCCACATAAATATGCAGATGTCATTCCCGAAACTTTGCAAAATGTGTGTGGCTGAAAAACATAGTTCTACATTTTAAATGGATCATAGACTAGAAAGCTTGCAAAGAGTGCTCATTACCACTAAAAAAAAAAAGCTGTCACTCTTTGTTTAGTGAGTGTATACACGATGTATTTTAACATACATCGTGCCGCAAACTATAACCAACACCAACATTGGCCAAGTATGCATAACATATAATATTTTTTTTGCCGGTATGGCAGAATATACATCCAGTTTTATACATCCATTATTCCATTGATGTATGGTTTGTTAGTAGGATAATATTTGGCTGAGATACAACTATTTGAAAATCTGGAATCTGAGGATGAAAAAAAAAAAAAAAAAAAAAAAAAATTGCCTTTAAAGTGTCCAAATGGAGTTCTTAGCACTGCATAATACCAAACAAAAATAAAGTTTTTATATATTTACGGTAGGAAATTTACAAAATATCTTCATGGAATATGATCTTTACTTTTTGGCATAAAAGAAAAAATCAATCATTTTGACCCATACAATGTTTTTTTTTTTTTTTTTTGGCTATTGCTACAAATATACCTGTGCTACTTAAGACTGGATTTATGCTCCAGGGTCATGTTTGGGATGGACCCCACACTTCAGGAACCAGTTTGTTAACTGTATCTGCGTTTAGTATTTATGGAAAGCTTCCTTAAAAGTCTGGACTGGTTACAATACTAGTTCATCAACTATGAATTATAGTTCTTATAAATAAAAAATAGGAAAGTAATTATAATATAAACATGCATATCTGTGCCAAACAGACAGTGTAATTGTACACATGTATACTTTATACAATTTTCAATTTAAAACATATGTTTAAATAGCATGTATATGTATATTTTGCTTTTGTCTGCTGAATAGAGGATGTGTATTATTCTTTGTAAATCTGCTTTGGTGCAGCAAGTTGAAGGATCTGAGGATCTTCAAATGCAAATTGTGTTCTGCTTCAAGAGAGCAATCATACATTTGTGTTATGTTTTACTTCTTTCTTTTATATTTATTTATTCTTCATTCTTTCATTCATTTTACTATTCCTGCTCCTTTTATCATCACTTCATCTCCTGATTCTGCTCTTCACCGGCTTTTCTCAGTCAGCTTCTTGGCTGATAGAAGACTGATATAGTTTTGGGTATTTTGAGTACAAAGCTCACTGTTAACAGGTTTTGGGTATTAGGCAGTTTTGCTGACTAGTTGTTCTGGTACCAGACAAAGGGGATATTTTCTGACAGGATCTGGCAACCGGGGCTGGCTCCTAATTATGTGGCATAGAGGCACGATCTAACGATATTGTGAAAATAAATAATCAAATAAAACACATTTTTGTAAAAAATAATTTGTTGGTTTGTATTGTATATGATTTAAATAATTTTCCAATTATTTTATCATGTTCAGGAAAATAATGTTTTATTAATGAAATTATGATGAAATATGAAGAGGCTGTTTGGATACATTACGTCTGCTTCATTTACAGTATGTACAGACTAAACAGAATGTGAAGCTGAATCCGGTTCAGACACAATCAGAGCTGAAAACAGACTGAATCCGAATCATCAGAGATCTTGTTGAAAATAAATGTCTGTCGGTCTAAGCATCATGCAGCCGTATGTGGAACCACACCGCCAGTAGCTGCACAATGTTTGGTGGAAATGTTTGTTTTATTATTACTTATGTCCTCATTAATTGACTGCATCTGGACTCACAACAGTGTTTTGTTGGCCAAGTGTCTATGCAGCTACTAGACCATACTGCATATCTTACAGCTTCATCTGCTTTGACAGAATAATCCAGTAGAGGACAATAAAAGACCAATCATACTCATCATAGTGGGAGGCTCCATATAATTCCCATACCTGTGTGGGAATTATAATTTCAGTTTTATCTTTACTTAGATCTTGCTAAAGCTGCAATGGTTTACAAAGTTTAGACACAAAACTTGTAAAAGTTAATGCAGAATGCAAGTAATTATCATTTTCAAATATAAAGCTTCCTGAACTGGAACTAAACTCATATTACTTTTTGCCCCGCTCACCCGACCTGTGAAAGAGTGTGTATAACCATGAAATATATTTGTTAATTTTTTTGCACTAAATCTTTTTTTCCTATGTGAACGTGCTTGATGTTTGATCTTTGAGTTTAGTGATGCTCTGTGTTTTTGTCTATGCTCCTAAAGCTGCTTTGCTAAGCGCGCGCTTGCAGTGTTGCCATGTCCACTTATATACATCTTTGAGCTTATTTGTTGCAAATTAAGAGCTGAAGCGAAAACATAGTGCAGTTAGAGTGTGCATGTGGCCTTTGTGCCAGTGTCTTATATTTGAGCAGAGAAAAGTCATCTGTTAACGCGGTCAAAATGCTTGAGCAACAGATAAGTTTTAATTAGGGGTGGCACTGTCCACCCATGACCATCACGGAGCTACGCCCCTGAATTTAAGGATCATTCTGCAGTTTTGCATGTTGATTCAGAGTTGGGATCATCTGAAGTCCCTGCAGGGATTGCTGTCATCTCTTCACAGGTGTAAGGCAGGGCCGTAGCTGGGGTTTGCGGGCCCCGGTGCAGGTTGTACCAGTGGGCCCTGTTGAAATTGTTTAATTTGTATGTTCGTTCTATTTATTTATTTGTGCTGTTTACACAGTGTTTAAGTGTTTTCAAGTTTGTAGGTGTCCAGATACAGAAAACAAATAATAAATCTAAAATAGCACTGCATAGTCTTCACTATATATATATATATATATATATACAGTCAAACAAAAATGTATTCAGACACCTTCAACATTTCTCACATTATCAGTTTATTTGCTATAGTTTAGAAAATGATAATAAAATATGAAAAGAACTCAGAGTTAAACTGTGTCAGAACAGATTAATCTTGATAATGTCAGATAACTTTGATAGAAATGTAATGGATTACAATCAACCAAAAATTCAGACAGCTGTTAGTATGACAATATTTACACAACTATCAATACTTTGTTGAACAATTACCAAGCAAAGCTTAATTTTGTTCAGTCTGTGGTGTGAAAAGTTTGCATTAGCAATTAAAGAAAAAAAAAAAACATGGTCAGGACAAAGTGTCTGAATAATTTTTGGTCCCAAATTTTTAATCAATTTTACTGGTAGTCCACTGTATCAAGAATTTTTGGGTATAATATGTGACAGTTTACTTTATTTTGTTATACTCACTTACATAAATGAACTATAGTGTCCTGCACCCAAATATCAAAAAATATATCTGGTGTCTGAATATTTTTTGGTTTGACTGTGGATTCATTCTTGTTAAAACTAGAAAGTAATTCAGCCAAGAGCAGTGAGTGATTTTCTTTCTTTCATTTTCTTGGATTAACATTACAGCAGCTGGTAAATTAGGCACAGTCACTTTAAGAGACAATGCATCCATTATAATGATACACATCCGATTTCTTTCTCCAGTTTACTTTCACTTAAAACATAACAAGTAATTGTATAATTTACAGTGAAAAACTGTAACACAGAATGCAAAATGTTTCAATACAAGCATTTCAGTTAAATGTAATTTATGGAACATTTCAAACGGGGAAAATCAACCCATGGTAACAGTTTAAAAGTAGCCAAACTCCATCAAAGAAAAAAAAAAGGTGCACTTGACAACCCTGCATCCATCACGAGCTGCAGGAGTCAGATTTGACTGATCACGGGTTGAGAGGAGAGATTACTGAGCTCAGTGACAAATATCTGATCTTCCTTTACACAGAGCACGTGATCGTTAAATCGAAAGTGAAAGTGAACCACGAGCGCTCATTCAAAGAAATGTAAATACTCTGTATATTGATAGCGGCTCCCTACTGCGGCAAAAATCTATGCAATATTAGAATGTTTGCGGGAGCACTGGGCACAAAAATCACGGGAGAGGGAGATAATGGTCAGAAATTCAGAGGAATAATTTTCTGAATTGCTAAAACACAAAACCCCAATCTCTGAACCAAATTCTCACTATCTTAAACCAATTTGTCGAATAAAGCTCTCTTTCTGCTAAACCTTAAACACGTTCAGGCAGTTCGGCTCTATTCGCAAATCTCTAAACACTTCCTCCTTCTCTTTAACACTTGTCACACTGTGATGCATTTGTGCTGCAAAATGCTGAACACAAGCAGCAAAAGTTAAACACAACTCAAGTACAGTTGTTATCGTTTGCACACAACCATCAAAATTGTTCACACTTGTTTCTAATGATGTAATCAAACCAACTGTACATAATATGAGTCAGTTCAGAGAGCACAAGTGGCTCAGGTGACATCTGAATCTTGACCTTGTGAGATCTGTGGCAGGTGTTTGTCAAGCATTGTAGTTGGTATGATCTTAATTTGCCTCTATGAAAAGGGCATTTTCTGAACAAAATGTTGCAATACAATGTTTTTACAATGTTACAATTCATAATGAATTTGCAATTTACTCTTTTACAATGATTCTTTTATACTACGCTACGTTTACATCAATAAATTACATTTGTAAGACGGTAACGACGGTTTGTTTATTTATTTTTTAATAATGGAGTGAAACTTGTTTATGTCAATAACTTTGGAGACACTCCCTTTTAGCTCGACATTGTTCAGCAAACGAACGTCAGACTGAAAATGTTCAATAGGTTTGTGAAAATAGCTCACCAGTGGAATACTTTCGGTTTGTTCATTCTTTAAAGCTGGCTAAACACGCAGTGCTTTTCAAACCTGAACGCAGCACTCATATTTAATTTGAACCATGATGTAAGTGTTCGTGTTTTTAAATATAAACACAGCTGTGTGTTTGTGTGCTATTATACTATACTGTTGTTTATTTCTGGGGAACTAACCTAATTTATGCTAAATGTGTGATTATGACGATGTTTTGTATTAGCCAAGTTACTAGGTTATACAACAATTAAATATATAAAATGTAATAATTGTTAGTTTGTTACTGAATCTCTAAAGCCGGTTTTTGTGTATAATAAATTTGACTGATTTTTCATTAATTATACCAACGATTAAGATTATAGTTTGATGTTTATTGTCCCTTTTAGACTTGCACTCTATTCATTTGCTGCTTTTTTCCCTTAATATATATATATATATATAAACTAACACTAGCGTTCTTATCTTTTTGTATTTATAAATTTATCTGTTTTCTTTTCATTTAAAATACAATTAACAAAAGCAAAAAAGACCTCTAACACTAGCTTGCTCTATCATTTTTCTATTCTATCTGTTTTCTTTTCATTTATTATATTTAAAAAAAAACTGTACTGTATTAAGCTAACTGAGACTTGTTATAGCACTTGTATATCATTTGCTCTTTTGTTTATTTTGATTGCTTCTATTGTCCTCATTTGTAAGTCGCTTTGTATAAAAGCGTCTGCTAAATGATTAAATGTAATATAAATGTGCATGTTTATAAACTTTTTTTTAATCATGTCACAACAAGATCCAAATATTCAGACAGAACGATAATGAATGTTTAGATATTTTACCAATCGGGGGGCATTTCATAAGTATTTCTGTGATGTATGTATCTGTCACATAAATCAGCACTTCTGTTTTCTCATCAGGTTTTCAAATCTTCTGCTGTTCTGCTTTGTCTATTACAGTGGTAAATATCAGTTCTGTTTACAAATCGTAATGAATTATTATTTTTTTTTTTTTTTTTTTTTTTTAAGTTGCATGCAGAGATGTTGTAGTTGATTGTTTCACTTTCTTGTCATTTAGTCAAGTGACTGTGGGAGATTGATTATGAAAATATCCCACCATGGTATATTGTTATAGTTATTATTATTGCAGGAATTCACTACAACTGCACTGATACACTGATACAGTTTAGTATTTTTGTCATCAACATTTGAAGTTTTTGAAATGTGGCACAGCTAATATTAGTGGCTCCCTATTACTTTTATTTATATACATTTTTAAACCAGCTAACTAAAATAAGAATAGTTTTGATGACCTTGATTACAGAGAATAAATAGAAACACATGAAATGTTCAGTAATGATACTTTGTATTAAAATCATTTTATACTGTCTGTATTTGCGGGAACCCCTCGAGCAGGAACTGAACTTGTACATGTGACAGGAAAAAAGGGAGACAGCGTCATCCTGCCGTGTGAATTTAAGGCCACACATATTTCTCATTATCATTTAAGCAGTTGGTCAAAAACGATCTATGTTTGTCAGAATGAAGAATGTGAAAGTGAAAATGGACGAGTAATTAAACAAGGAAACTGTGACGTCGTCATCAAGGATCTGAGTTTCAGTGACGCAGGGAAATATGTTTTGAGAGTCAATTACAATAATGCTCAGTCAGTGCTGGAGCGACTAACCCTGGAGTACTATCTTCATATTCAGGGTAAAGTCCAAACTGATCAAAGCATCAGCATGTGTTTTCGTAACAACAGTGTGATAATCTTGGTGTTGCATGCAGGGCCATAAGCAGCAAAGACATTTAAAGTGATGCATCTAATCCAATATTCAGATTAGTTCATTTAAATAGAGGCTGTTCAATGGCTGATTTTTAAATGATTACATTTTGTCCCCTAATATGTGTTTATGGTGTGGATTGATTCCACCATATTAATAATGAAAGATGAACTGTCTGTCTGTTTGTCTGCTCAGATGAGATTTTCTGTGAAAATGGGTGAGGAGCTGAAGCTGGATGTTCTGTTGACCAATACTGAAAAAGTTGTGCATCAGAACAAAATCAGCACAGAGTGGACGGAGGTCTGGAAGAGAAGAGCTGGGGTCAGGAGCGATCAGTTGACTGTCAGAGATGGAAACCTGACCATTAATGCGTTAACAGTCACTGATGAAGGAACATACAGAGTTCTGGACTTTGATGATGAAATCTTGATCACAGTGACAGTCACAGGTGAGAGACACTCAGTGGATGTTTAGAAAAAATTTTATTCTTAAAGTGGACAGATGAGGATTATTCATGATTTGAACAGCAACTGTATAACTGATCTTTGATATTCTCACAGGATCCGGTACAGACTCAAAGGAAAACCACACAGATGATGACAAAACTGACACTAAACAAGTTTGTAAGTAAAACAGGAGACAGTAATAAGGGATTCATTTTCTGACAAATGTTTTGTGGTCACAGATCAAAAAATAATAGGTGTTTATCAAAACTTTAAACAAATTTAAAATTATATTTCACAAAACCATGCTTGTTTTAATTTTATTATTATTTTTTTTATATATATATATATATATAAGACTAAAGTAGTCCATACGACTCCAGTGGGTTAATGAATGTCTTCTAAAGTCTAAAGTCTTTTTTTTTTTGTAAGAAAAATATCTATATTTAAAGCTTTATAAACTATCATCACTGGCTTCCGGCAACTGCCCCTTTTATGAGAGAGTGACCTCTGACTCAATGTAAGACATAGCTAATACAAAACCTACAGTACAGCCAAAACAACTCACTCCAAAGAGACGCATCAGTTCTCACCTTAGCTTCTGCTACACCTGCTTATTTTTAAAGAACCCCCCTGTTTCAGCACCAGTTAGTTCTAGTTTTGAAAATGCTACAAAAGTTGGCACAGTAAAGCTGCTGACTGAAGGGAGAAGAGGGGAGACAGACACACAGTTTTATTTCACTCTCACTGAGTTAAATTAATCATTTTTTCCCCATAAATGCACACTGCAATTTACCATTATATGCATCAAAATTAACATATACACTGCCTGGCCAAAAAAAAAAAAAAAAAAAAATTGTCCACATTTGAATTTAAATAAGCAAATACTGAAGAGTTTAGGATTGGATCATTATTGCCGTGATGTATATGTTTCTGGCATGTTGTATATTTGGTAACAGTTCTTTTAAGAAACATGCAGCATGCCAGAAACATATTAATCCAACATGATCTCATGATAATTCGTATGTATTTTACGTAAAATGTGGTTCTACAAAACGTACATTTACTAAAGTTTTCACAGGCACTACAATACTGATGTATTTACAGCATCTAAACGTACAAATACTTACATATTTTCAGCATTTTAGTACAATACTGACGTATTGACGACACCTAAAAATGAATCCTTATGAATATTGAAATCGCTGCATTAATTTTATTATTATTGTATTCAGTTGTCATATTAATGGCTATATTGTTTTCAATTGCAATATTAAATTGTTTAATCGTTTATTTAATATGAAATGATAACATTTTGTTCTGTGTGATATCTGCTGGCAGCTCGTTACGAAGAATAGGTCTACATAATGTTAAACAAGACACTTTAAACCCTTAAAATGAATAACATTTCTACAGTCGTTTAACCATTACTTACTATGTAATATTTACTTTGTTTCCCATGAGACACAAAAGTATGGGATGATATTAGACTCAAAATGATTAATAGATGTGCGCACAATTATCCATGTACTGCATTAATTTTATGCATGTATCTTACTAAACAAATGCCTTTCAATTTGAGTCTGTGTAATTCAGGATTAAATGATTGTGCAGCGATTTGTATAAATACAGACATGTTTGTGAATAAAAAAGTTCTGTTCTGCATTAATATATCATAAATTTCTAATGCAAAAAGCAATCCAGGCATTTGTGGATCAGGTGACGCGTTCATTTTTTGAAGTCTTGTTCGAGTCAATCTTGTTCAGTTCATTTGGATTTTGAGACTTCATTTAATGCAGTTTACAGCATTTCACGACACCCACAAACACAGCTACCAACAAAAGTTAAGACTGAATGTACCTGAAAATGTCAAATGGTGTAACTGCCAAAGAAAGAGAAATATTGAATATTTTATCCACCTAGATCGCATGTAAACTTACTCATATAAATAAATGCTTCATTTAAAAATATTACACAAAAATAGATTTTGTTAGAGTTATCTCTAAATGTAAATTTTATTGTGTTTCTGCAATATTTGGCAGGACATATGCTGAAAACACAGATATTTTCTGAATAATATTTAACAAATTATGTAAAAAATGTTAAAAACCATGTTATTATACATAACTGTGAAATTTACAGTAACTTGCTGGCAGCAATTGACAAGTAAGTTGCTGTAATATATTCCACAGTATGATGATTGTAATTTTAATCACAGTAACTTATTAAATACTGTATTTTTATTACAGTAAAAATCACAGTACTGTAATTGCAGTCAGAGTAATAGAATGCTGTATATTTAACACAGCAAATATTATTTTAATATTACTTTATTAATTGTGTGTAGTGTAAAAGGAAGATGGTTTTTGCCACAAAAATAACATTTATCAACTTTAACATGTGAAAATACACACAAATAGCATAACATATATTTCAATTTTGTATTTTTCAGTCAGTAAACACTTTTTATTTTGCATAAATCTAAAAAATGTATAGTTTTTTAACTATAAAATCTTTTGTGACTGACTTTGTTCCAGTAAAGGGTATATGTCAAACATCACATGACAAACCAGAAAACTCATTACTGCCGCTCGTCAGAGAAAGTGTTAACAGCATTACAAAATAACAGCGATAATGTTAATTATTTTACCAAAATAAGAGAGATCATACAAAATGCGTGTTATTTTTTATTAAGTACTGACCTGAACAAGATATATCACATAAGAGATGTTTACATATAGTCCACAAGATAAAATAATAGTTGAATTTATAAAAGGTTCAAACACTCACTGATGCTCCAGAATTTAACTTTTGTCTTCTTTGAAACATGTAGCTTCTGAGCAGGGACGGACGGGGAGTAAAAATGGCTCTACATTTTCCCCAAATAGGCCCCAGCACAACTACAAACAGCCACTAATATCTCACAGTATATGACAGCAGTCAACGCATCGCATTTATGGCAAATAACATCACAAAACCAACAGTGATTGAAATAAATTCTAGAAACCTGAAACAACAGAACTTTTCTACAATTTGAGTATTCGTGTGTGTGTGTGTGTGTGTGTGTGTTTGTGTGTGTGCGTGCGTGTGTGTGTGTGTGTGTGTGTGTGTGCGTGTGTGTGTGTGAAATAGCAGTTAACGTTTGGACTATGGAAGTGGTTCTCAACTTATTTTTTATTCCAAGGCCCCCCTCCTCTCCGAATCAAAACTGCAAGGCCCCCAAACCTTATATTGCCCCTTAAAATTCATTTTTAAATGCCTGATGCCAAAATGTATTTATTTATTTTTGTTATTCAATTTTGCATTTGTATTTCAGTTTTGTGTAATATATATATATTTAGGTTTGTTTTCACATTTTTGATTCAGTGATTTGATTATTTATTTATTTTTTTGATCTGTGACTGCAATAACTTTGCTGTAAAATTAATCCCACACAATGAGAGCTTTAAGAGTTTAAAGAACATTAAAACATGTTTTCTCTTCTAATTTCCCTCTTCCAGCTGTACTTGACTGGATTATGTGTGTTGGAATGGGTTTTTCTGTGCTTCTGCTTGGTCTGGTTCTGATTACATTCATCATCAGGAATCCCCAACCGGTACACTATGCATTTTACGGTTATAATAATTTCAGACAATATATGTTGTCGAACTAATGTGGTTCAAACGACGGGGATGTGACCGTGTTCGGGAAGTCGTTACTAGTTTGTTTCCACAACAACGCATCATACTGTGCTGGTTAATCAGTGAGTTACCTCGTTACAAGAAACACACCCCAGATCAACAGCTCTGCAAAGGATTCTGTCAACATATGTCTGAAATATTGAAGTTTGTTTGCATCAATGTTTACTTCTTTTATGTTTATCACTGTAAAGTTGTTTTGAAGTAATGTATATTATATAATCTGTATTGTATCTGTAATTTTACATTTATATTTAATATTGCATGAGGAAGAGTCCCCACTTTTCCTAAAGTGTCTTCTTCATCATCTACAACTGTTTACTTACCAATTTTGCTTAAGTTTAATAGAGCATTTGCATTATTCTTTTTAAAAATGCTTTGAAGAGTTATTGTAAAAATAAATAAATAAATTAAAAAAGTTTAAGAGGCCACTTTGTTGATGTTGTTTGTCCACGATATGTTTGCACAAATTAAGTAATTTATATATATATATATATATATATATATATTAGTTAATTTCTGCTGCATTTACTAACAATCTAAACAGCTGCATGACAGATTCAGACACAAGTAGAGCTGAAATCTGCTGCTCAAACTGTTATAAACATAAACATATCTCTGAAACTCTAGATGCTTCTTTTTTCTCTCTTTCATGCACTGAAAACCAACTTGCTGAACCAACTTGAAAAAATTAATTTGTTTATTATTTTACAATTTATAAAATTAAGTTTGACCAAATCAAGTTTCTAAAGTCAACTGAAACTAAAAATTCACTTTCAACAAAATATATTTTTTATATAATTGTATCACAAATTATCAGTATACATCTATTTGGATTAACTTAAATTTGTACACATTTTTAAATCAAATATCCAGATAAATACAAATCTAAATTGTACCTTGTTTGGAGAAAAAAAAAAGAAGAAGCTTTTTACACTCTTGAGTGTCAAACATTATGTTTATTACATCACAGTAAAATCTTCAGTACTCACTGACACAATTTCCACTTTTTTGCATAGAAATCTGAGAAAGAATCCTGAAAGCTTGCCTTCCCTTCAGTGACAGTCCATGTAACCAAAACTTACAAGATCCAAAAAAAAAGTCATAAATGTGTCATAAAATGAATCGGTAAGAAATGTCTGTGTTTATATGTGAATAAAAGCATAAATTAAATCTGTTCATCATAGAAAGCGGTTGTATCTCTTCACAAGAAAAACATAAAACAACAACCTTCAATTCATATGGAATACTTTTAAAACACATTTACGACCTTCTAGGATATTCTAGTTTTGGTTATCTAAACTTTCTGGATGGACAGAAATCTGTCAAGATTCATTAAAAAAAAAAAAAAAAAAAAACTACTGGACATGTTGTCACATGACGCCGCAGCAGCTTGAGGCTGTCTACACTGGACGCGACACAGTGACCTTTACAAATCATTTTGAACTTTGTGTCAGTACGTCATAAACAGAGCGAGGCATCAGTTTACTGTCAGGATTTGTCATGTCGAGTCGAGCCAGCGCTAGTGTAGACAGCATCACTGATTATAATGGACACAGTGAAAGTCTTATGGGTTTGGAACAACGTGAGGGTGAGTAAATCACAGATTTTTCCTTTTAAATGAAATAACTCTTAAATCTCTGTGTCCAGAAACCAACAAACAAACAGGGCTGTTTTTCCTGTACTTTCCTGTACTTTTATCACCTTCCCTAAAGTGTCTGTTTTTCCTAAAATGCCATCCCTGTCATAATTATAAATAAATATTTATCTATTGATAGTTATGTTTTATTCCCTGTAAAGTAGGAATAATAAATGTTTGTAAAAATGTTATCTATTTTTAAAGCCCAGTGGTATTTTTAAAGATCAGTAAGTGCAATTTTCTATCAGTTGAAACAGCTCAGAATTACATTTTAGTCTGGGGCTGGTCTTAAGCTTTGTCTTTGAAACCCGGGGTACAAGTAACCCACTTTGGTAATGTTTTACAATAAGGTCTCATTTGTTGTACATGGAATGATAATTTTCTTTATTTATTTTGTATTAAGTGTGTGTCTGTTTGTGTGTTAATAATGTGTGTTAATAATAGTCTGTTTGTGTGTTAAAATGTTATGGCGACCAAATGACTCCAGAAGTATAGTAATACCAGTAAATTTTGACTTGTGGACATTTTTAGGTCCCCAATGAGGAAAAAGGTTTATACATCTCACAGAATGATGTTTTCTATGATGGTGAAAATAGCATTGTTCTCCAGACTCTTTCTAATAAGTGAGTTGAAGTGTTGTAACTGTATAGTGTTGGGTTTTTCTTGTGTATCAGCAAAAAGCATTTTTGTGTATTTGTTTTAGAGATTATTTGGTCAATAAATGTAGAATGTTTTAACTATAGGTTGTAACTATAGGTTATTAAGAGGTTATTATTATGATTATTATTTTTAATATACTAAATTTCAACTGCATTACCAGAGATATATGACACTGAATTATATTTTAGTTCACATTAATTGCTTATTCTGAAGTACATATTTACCATATTTCAAATCACATGTAAAATATGTGGTTCAAAAATATCACTCAAAAGTTAAACTAATTGCAATTAATGTAATTTTAAACTGTAATATATTTGAAATTAAGTACAAATAATATGCATTAATCTGGTCAAAAAAATTTCATTTAATTCACACTTAAGTGTATTGTTAACTGACATTAAAGTGTATTTTAGTTAACATTAATTGCTTGTCAGTACATTAGTAGTACACTTTAACCATATTTTAAAGACACTAGAAGCAATTATGAAGATATAATTGTACATATAAATATGTACTAAAAAGTCCCACTTAAGTTGTTTAAAAAAATCACTCAAAAGTTCAACTTATTGCATTTAACATAACTTTAAAATATGATACATTTGAAATGAATTACAAATACAATGCACTTAAGCGGCGAAAATAACATATTTAATTTGCACTTATGTGTGTTCTTTTAAAGTATATTATTTTTGCAATAAGTACACTTTATAAAAGTATACTTAAGTGTACTTGTTTTTCACAAGGGAAATTAAATTTAGCATGAATGCATTTAGACTGCAAAATTTTCATAGCATAAATAATGTTCTGGGATTGGTGTTTTAAAATAGTTTTTATGAAAAATCCAAAGATAAGTTACTATGAAAGTAAACTGCCAGTAGGTGACAGCAAGTGTCTGAATTAATGAGTCATTGAAGCATGCCTTCAAATGATTTGTTCAAGAATGAAGCAAGTGCCTGACTTTATAAATGGACCAATGAGTCATTGACTCAAATGATTCAAAATTCAAAAACCTGCTGTGATCTTTGTTTGGAACTATTTTCATTTACCAAATCAAGCAAAAACAGTCAACGTTGACAATATATCCTTTCAATAAATTCAAATTTGTCATGTGACACACAGCAGCCACAACAGCACTTATGTTTTTTTTTTATTTCTTCCTTTTTATTTCGAAACATTCCCAAATGCATAAACTGAATTATCATATCATGTTATAGATTTTGTTGATCTATAATGGGCGATGGTCAAAGTAACCTAATAATGTAATCTATTATCTATGCATAAAAACCTGTCTGTTTACTTAATTAACATATATGGGTGTCAGGCCATTTTTAAAATGACTGTATTTATATTTAATGTGAACTTAACATTGAAAGTTAATGTGAATAAAAACATTGCAAGTTAGGCTACTAATCATAACACTCTTATTGTACAGAAAGCAAAGAACATTTACATTATCAAAGAACATTTTCACTGACAGTCTAGTTCGAGCACTCTCAGAATCTCCCATTAAAATCACTGAAGCTGTTTACACTATGAAATTAATATCTTACAGATTCGTAAACACATTTGCACTTTGTTGTTACTGACGAGATAATGTTCCTTCAGGCCATTTCTTCTTTAGTCATACCTGCTCGTGGTCTCAGCCAACCCAGCGCTTCATCACATCTTCTCTATACAGCTGGGTTCATCAACCATAACTCCTTCCAGGACAGCCAGGAACCTAGGAGTTGTGATTGATGATCAGTTAAGCTTCAAAGACTGGATTGCTACACCGGCCCGGTCCTGCAGGTTTACCTTATACAACATTCTATTCTATTCTATTCTATTCTATATATATATATATATATATATATATATATATATATATATATATATATATATATATATATAAACTAGCTACGTGTACTGTGTTAGACTAACTGAGACTTGCCATGGCTCTTGTATACTGTTGTTCTCTCGATCTCATTGCTTCTATTGTTCTCCTCATTTATAAGTCACTTTGGATAAAAGTGTCTGCTAAATTATTAAATGTTAAAAGAAAAATGTTAAACCCCTACTTTGCATGACACTAATCTGCGGTGATTTGTCCAATAACCCAGTCTGGTTGTACACCAACGTATTGCTCTATTCTTTACCATAACTCCAAGTAATAACAACGACAAACATTCACTATTATTCGACACATTTCTAGACAGTTGCAAGCGAACAGATATTGCTGTTAGCAAGAGACCTAAGTTACAAGCTGCGCAGAGCGAACACAACACAACACACTTAACTAAATATGTATTTTGCATGCTCCAGAGAACATGAGAGCAACAATTTTTAATCATACTTACAGATTATGATTCGGAGGAGGAAGAAGCTCGTCCAAAAAAACTGGGTACTGATCCTTCCTTCAATAACAGCTGGCCTGCGAATCCCACGTTGTACACATTTTTCTGTTGCTGTAGCAGTCAATAGTAAAATGAGGGGACACAACACAAGTTTGGGCCTATACTGCTGTGGTATTGCTGAAAAATGAACTTTAACCATTGATTCTGCACAGCCTCGTCATTTGGCAGAAAAAAAAAAAAAAAAAAAAAAACTGATTTATTATTGCCCACCACAGTGTTTGACAGATATGGGGTTCAAGTTTTCCCAGGTCTGCGCGTGCAACAACTGGGCGGGCAATATGCTAATGATTCATGTTGATGTCACCATGAAGTGGCTTGGGATTTGTTTTAAAAACGACTCATTTAAATGACTCTGAGTCGACTCTTTCTTTAGAGAAACAATAACTTTATACAAGGTGCACTTTCAGATTTAAGACTCTCAACTGTGTGGTTACAGAGTATATTACAATGGCATTGAACACAGCTGAGCCAATTCTAATCAAGAACCGGAAGTGTCCATTTGTGTAATGTGTTTTGATACTTTTGTCTGGCTATAGCATGAGAAAACTGTAGCATAATGCTGCCATCAAGGTAATGTCTTTTTTCAGAGACGTCCCTGCTTATTTCAGCAAGACAATGCCAAGATCCATTCTGCACGTGTTACAACAGTGTGACTTCATAGTAAAAGAGTTCAGGTACTAGACTGGCCTGCCTGCAGTCCAGACCTGTCTCCTATTTAAAATGTGTGGTGCATTATAAAGCAAAAGATAAGACAACACAGACAGTGGCACAGAAATTTTCATTATTTCAATATAAAAATGTGTTTGACTATAAAGTCCTGGACTGTTTTAGTGCCTAAAACACAACTGAATACAATTAGATAGTAATACTGAGTGAATATGATTTTTTAATTTTTTTTTCTCACTTCCAGGTATTTTATTAAAGGGGCTCACAATAGCTGTATTACTCAGTCAGTTTGGTTCTGGTTCTCAACACCCCCAAAACTTTGTTCTCCAACATTGCATAATCATGGATGAGACATGCAGATTTTATGCATTTATATATGGTTTCATTTTCATACTATATTTTCTGCACAAATGTGCTCACATTTACTTGTGCATTAAATTACATATAAAAAACTACACATCAGCTTGCGCCTTATATTGTGATCTCAAATTGCAGAATATTTTAGTGCATGCACGTTGTTAAATGCGCTGCATATAAACATACCCTACATGCACAGTTTTTGCAGCTTCAATCCGGATGGCCTGTTAGTCTGGGGCTGCCCACTTCTGCACGTGTGTGTGGACTCGAATGCCGTGACAACATATCATGATACCATGATATCATGACACACATAAAATCAGTAGTAACAATTCGCAATTAAATCCATTTCCTACCTTTTCTTTTAACCTGGTAAAATCCATGGCAATGAACGTCATCGGAAATGTTTAATCCACAAGCATTCTGAGCATTACTCCTATTTCCTGGTGTTCACATCAGTTTATGTCATTCTTTTAGGTTAGGCTATTTTCATTGAATTCGATGTAAAAGCAATAGGCTAAGTATATTTTGCATCCTTTAACGTCAGTGAACATTGTAAATAAATTGGTTGTAATACAGTATCCATTCACATGTTTAACTTTTTTGTCTTGTTGTTACGATCAGAAAAAGATGTATATAGTCACATTACTATGAAATAGCCCATGATCACTAGATTTTATGCAGGTGTTACCATAATGTTTTGTAAATGGTGATCAGCAACCATATATTGTATATAATGTGGAAGTTACTGCCTTGTGCCTTGGCGTGACATCTCACTTTTTCAAAGTCAGAGTACAGTCATTTCAAAATAGTGGTAAAAATCAAGTTTGAGCTCAATTTTTTTTTTTTTTTTTTTTTTTTTTTTATGCAGATAATTTCCATTACTTAAACATCTAATTTCCAGATTTCCAGTGTCCTAATTATAATTAATTTGTCTGGACAAATAATTTTTTTAGGCATTTTTCTCAGTTTTACACTCTAGTTAAGGTCTTTTGCCTTTGTAGGGCATTCTCGGCTTTGTTGTTTCTTCCAATTAAGTCTTATTTTGTCTTCTGGAACTCCAACTTTGAATATTGTTTGCAAGACCTAGAATATGTTTCTCTACTACAGTATCAGGTTGGTATTTTCACAAAGTTTTTAAAAATATTTTATTTTGGTAACATTATTATAATTATTATTATTTATAGTAGTAGTAGTAGTCTTGTACGTGTGGTTTCTAAAACATTTTTAAAAACTTGTACTAAACATTACCTAACTGCAACCAAAATAATTTTTATAAAATAATAATGTTTTGTGTTTTCTGGGAGGCATTTCCAAGCAGCACCTAAACTACAGTAAATGAAAGGACAAAGTTCATATATTCAAACAAGCAAAAGCAAAAGCTTGTCCTCTCCTTTTAACTTGCTGATATCTCATATTTGACATTATTACTAATGTTTTATTCTATTTTTTTTTTTTTTTTTGTGGGGGGGGGGGGGCATTATTTTATCTTATGTTTTATTTTCTTAGCAATATAAAATAAGTAATAAGGGTGTTATAATAAGAATAAAACAATTTAATGTTTGTTGAAAAATAAACTTTGTTTGCATCAAGCACAACTTTTCAACAAAACACCTGTTAGCAAAACTGTGAATTATCAACATGCAGGAGAAGACAATGTTTGGATATACAGAGGCAAAAATAAGTTTGTGAACCATATACAATCTATTACTAAATCCAAGGGTTCACTTTCATTCTCCACCCTGAAATGTAAATGAATACTCACTGTATTTAATAAAAAAAATTATGAAAAGTTAAATTATTTGTGTTATTATGTCAGATAGTGTTAATCTACAGTTGTAAGTTATATTAAGATCAGACCACATTTGAGTAATCAGTGCAGAAAACCAGTTACTTAAAAAATAATTTTTACCACTGTATTATTCAAAATAGTTTACTCTGAGATTTAAAAGATACTTTTGACAGTCAAACAGGAGTCCCATCATATTTCTACATCACATTTTCAACATGCATTATTAGCTCTTACACAGCCATTATTATATTGATTTAATGAGACATTCATTTACTCGTAATATTTCTGTGTTTAATACACATTCACTAGTGCTATTTTTGACTACTAAAAAAAAAGATGGCACAGTTTCAGCCTTGAGTACGTATAAGGTCCAAACATGGCATAGAGCGGCTGAGTGAATGTGGTCTGGACTCTGTGGATGAGACTCATTGTGTCCGAGATGCTGTAGAAGGACAAAATCCCTGCGCTGTGATCCACATACACTCCTATTCTACTGGAAATTTGAGTTACAGGAAGGACGGTCTCGATGTTATTGTGCCAGAATGAGCAATAGTTTGGAGAGCAGAACAATCTCCAGGACTGATCATTACGTCCAGCATCAATCTCATCTTCCTTTCCCTTCCTCCTAATGCTCTTATATACCACTGATATATCTACTCCTGATTCCTCATCACTGCTGCTCCACTCCACCTCCCAGTAACAGCGTCCAGTCAAACTCTCTCTACACAAGGCATGACACCAATAATCAAATCTGTCTGGATGATCAGGATAACCCTGATGTGTTTTAGTGTAACTCATCACTGTGTTTCCCTCAGACAGATGAACCCCATTACTCACGGAGTTTAGATCCAGAGTCAGCTGACGGAAATCTGATGGAAAACACATAATCATTCATGACCTTCCATCATTAATATTACACTTTAGCTGGTCTGTTTAAGTTTTATAATGATAAAGACACGTTTAAAAAAGTTTTTCATTTCGTGTCAGATTCGTTTACCATTATTTTCATCAAGCCAATGTATTTTAAAAAGCTACACATAGTAAAATGAAATTCTTTAATATTAGCATAAAGCAGTCAGACTCAAGTTTAGACTTGTGTGAATTATTCAAAGTAACTCACACTGTAGAAACTCCTCTCTGGTCTGATATTCAGGAGTCAGAATGACCTGGATGGTTTTCACTACAAAACATCTGGAGATTAATTCTCATGTCAAGAAGAAATTAAACTTATAGCCGTTTATATATTTAATGAATGGTGTTGAACTCATTTCTGAGAATAAATCAGTGTTTACCTCTTGTAGATATCTTCTTTATGTCATCAATGCAGAACTGCTGCAGTTTGTCTCTGAGCTGAGAGACTGATTTCACTGCATCATCAAAAGACAGATGAGAACTGACCTCGAAGCTGTCTGTAGATCCAGAGAGAGAGACAGACTGCAAACTCTACAGTAACAAAGACAAAAACAGTCTCTCTAATCACAAACGCTTGTTGAAGTCCTCAGTCCTGTGTTTAAGAAGATCTCTGTTACCTGGAGGAGATGAACATGATCATTTGTCTGTGAAATCTGCTTCAGCTCAGCGTCTCTCCTCCTCAGATCATTGATCTCCTGCTCCAGTCGCTCCAGTTGTTCTTCAGCTCGACTCACTGCAGCTCTTTCCTGATCTCTGATCATCTGCGTCACCTCAGAGCGATGTCTCTCAATGGAGCGGATGAGCTCTGTGAAAATCCTCTCACTGTCCTCCACTGCTGTCTGTGCAGAGCGCTGTTATAAAACACACATTACAACAACACAGTGGGTTTCAGTGGGACTAAAAGCACTGGAGGAGTCACTCAAACTTTTCTTCTTCTCCAAACTCACCTTATGAGACTCCACAGCCTCTCTCAGCTCCTGGAGATCTTTCTCTTTCTGCTGGATTATTCTCTGCAACTCTCTCTGCAGAAAACAAAACTATGATTAAATCAACACTACCATTCAACAGACTGGGGTCAGTAATTGTTTTTTTTTATTATTAGATCCAGTAAGGAGCAGTACCTGTTTCTCTTTTCTTTCTGCTGCAGTTGATACAGTGTCATGATTTTTGTGTTTGTCTACTAAGCACAGCATACAGATACACTGCTGGTCGGTACGGCAGTAAATTTCCAGCATTTTATCATGTTGAGGGCAAATCATCTCCTGCAGCTGTCCAGTGGCATCCATCAGATTGTGTCCTTTACCTCTGAAGAGATTCTCATGCTGTTCAAGGTGATTTTGACAGTAAGAGATACGACACTCCAGACAAGATTTCACACCTTTCTGTTTAATTCCAGTGCAGGAGTCGCAATCCACATCTCCAGATCCAGGGTGATGAACTGAAGGAGCAGCAGCTTGGAGTCTCGTCTTCTTCAGTTTCTCCACCATTTCAGCAAACACCACATTTTTACCTAAAACTGGTCTTGGACTGAAGGTCTGTCTGCACTGAGGACAGCTGTAGATTCCCTTCCAATCCTCCTCGTCCCAGCAACCTGAGATGCATCTCATACAGTAACTGTGTCCACATAGAATCGTCACTGGATCCTTCAGGAGATCCAGACACACTGGACACATGAACTGATCCTCAGCCCACGAGATACTGGCTTCTGCCATTTCACTGTATGAACACACACAGAGATCCACAGAGAGCTTATATATCCTCCTGATTGATTACATACTTATCAAACAGGTTTTACTGTAGGGAGTGAAGACTGTAAATTGTTCATTTCTGGTGTTTTTTAATGACTACACTGTTTAGATGACAAAATTGCCTAAAACACTAAAATAGCCTGAACTAAATATAATTTATATCTTTGCATACTGATTTCTGTACTAATACTAGCATTAACCATGCCACAAAATATTACAAATCACATTACATTACAATATCATAACTGGATTATGATAAGACGTGAGAGATAATCACTGTTGCCTAGTATATTGACTCAAAACAGGCGAATATGCATAACCAAAAAAAAAAAAAAACATGGAAACACATAATGAAAGTTTAAAAATACAGAAGCTGAGTGACAAATCTAGCAGAATAATTAAATAAAGTTATTAACTGTGATTACATTTATATAAGAATAATCTTTTTTCGACACAAACAAGCACTATGTAGAAAAATGTTTAATGAAGTTATACAAGCACTGAACTTTCTACAGGGGTTTAGGAATGTGATTGGATGGAAATGTGGTGAAGAAACCATGTTCATAATGTTCCAGTAGGAGTTAACATTGTAACCACCTATAAACACTTTATATTATTGTAATGCAGTGCAACAGTGCCACAAAAAAAAAAATAGATGATTTTTTTTTTTAAAAAGACTTAAAGTTTTTGTTTAAAAGTTGAACCAAACCATTTAATTAAACCATGAACCAAAGTCCATTTAACTTAATGTTTACACTTGTAGTGCATTATTATGTTTTAATGTGTTGGAAGCAGGCTGATTAGTGACAAAAAATGGCATGTATTAATATTACTAAAGACATGCTTACAAAACAAACTGAGTACTTCTATTTTCTATATTATAAATTAAGCGTTCTGTGTTTACTTTCGCTTTGTCGAATTCAGCAATTACCTACATTCAGAATGCGATAACAAAACACACAAAACAGCTATATAACTCGAATATAACCTCAATAAAGAACCCAATACCGTCATATTAAAAACTTAGCTGTGAACTTACACGAGACTCAGTCAGACTCTGAACTATCTCTCTGAAGAAATCGTCTTTTATAGAGAAACTCACCACGATCAGCGCGTTCTGTTAGTGTTTACAGTCTGTTTTGTTTGACTCTTTAGTTGAACGATGGGCAAATGATCCGTCGATCAATCTGAAGGTATTTGCGGTGTTTCAGATCGGTAAATAGAGGCGTGGAGTCTGACACGTTCCGCTTTCAGGAGAGTCACCTGATCTACATTAAATGAAAGTCATGCCAGAGCCCGTCTACGGAGAGCCTTCCCACTCCCTATTAAGTCCTATTGTACCGAATTTTGGTTGCAGTTCCACCAGAGTTCCACTGGGGGCGATCGCCATGAGTGCAAAATGAATGGGAGTCTATGGGGCTAGACGGCTAAATTTGTCCCTTTCACCCGATTGCCGTTGAGAAATTTCAGATGTGATTGTAGGTTTTGCAAGTTCAACATGGATTATAGGTCGAAAGTTAAATGAACGAGTACTTATGTCCTTTCGATTTCTTACAGGTTGAGTTGTTGTTGCCCATAACACGCTAGAATTCTGCTAATGAACGCTGATTGGTCAGTGAAGGACTGATTACGACCAGAGATACCGCTTGATGGCATCCGAATCAGAATCAGCGGGATCAGAATGTTAAGGCGGACTTTTTCGCCCAAGTTTTTCTTTTAAACGCAGCAACTTTTTTTTCTGGTTGCTGGCACTTTTATCTGCCTATAGGGCTTGGGCGCCGCGTTGCATTCTGGGACGTGGCGGCCATGTTGATGGCGTCGTGAATGTAAACATACAGCAAGTCGAACGAGAAGAAACAGAGTTGGGAGAAAGAAAAAATATGTTAAAATCGCGAAAAGGTTGTGGGATTTACAGGGATACGCTAAGTAGGGATGCCAGGGATCGGTATGTGGACAAAATCGGCACTATTAACGGTTTGGATCAATATGAAAATCCCAACAAAGAGTGGAGCACCGACGACGAGTTGCTGCTGCACTTTTGCATTACAGATATCTTCGGCTACCTTGTTTGTTTTGTGAGCGCCTACACTTCAGAACAGTTCCGAAGCTACAAGTCATTGGAGTCTCATGTGCAGTTCACAAATGGATGGGTTAAGGAGCTGCAGATCATAAAGCCGGCAAACAGTATACAATAATCCGGACAAAGGTAAACTGCACTCCGCCTAGTTGCTAGTTTAGTAACCGTTAGTACTAACAACCATTCACATGTACTTTTAACTAACTTATGTGTTTCAAAAGTTTAGTTAGTAGCTGTCAACCCTCCCGTTTTTTTCCGGGGTTCTCCTGTATTTGAGCTCTTTTCCCGCTGTCTTCCCGTTGTAGTATTTTCCTGTAAAATATCCCGTTAGCCCTTCCATCGGACCTGTCAGTCTCTGTGCTGTTGTCCTGTTGCTACACAGTTGCCCTTCCAGCAAAACAGATATTTTCAAACCATCGTTTTGCTTAACGTTACTTGAAAGCAACCTTAGCGTGATATTTGCCTTTTTAAGATAACAGCGTGGTTGTTGTGAGAGCACGATTTCACACCAATGTAAGCAAAGTCACGTTAGACATAGCTTCACAATCTCGCTTAGTTAATGCAGCAGTTTTGTAGTACGAATTTTTGCTGTCAACAGAGGGACAGCAACAGAAAGATGAATGTAGAAATTTTCCGGTTTTTTGGATGAGTAGCCCAGGAAATTTCCCTTATTTTTCAGTGTTTACTTAAGCTATATAAATTAATATTCAGATATTATACCTCACTTGGTCTCCGTGGTCGCGCCTCCAAGCAGGAAAGCAGTGGCAAGTTAATCCATTTTTTTTCAAAGGGCGATTATGTGTTGCGCTATTACACCCCACAATACAGCAACGGTTTACCATGGTTGAAATAGATTTTTAATTAATCAAATTAAGACACACGGCTGAGGGGGAGTATGTCTAAACACTGCGCAGTAGTCCGAGTAGCAGTAAAGGAGGCCATCAGCATGGCGGCCACGCCAAGTAATGACGTCACGACGCCCAAGCCCTATTGTTATGTATGTACTGTGAAATTTACATGGAAAATAAATTGAATTTGAGTACTTGTTGTGTTATTCTTGTGTTAAGAAATACCGGATACATATGGTATAGTATTGCCACCTTAAAAAACACAAACAAATGTCACGCTCAATAGTGCTAAATATCAATACAAATTGAAAAAGGAAAAAAATGCCTTGCAGGTGTGCAATGATAAATTGTTCTAATAGTGGGCAAGGGTTGTCCTATTTCTCATTTCCCAAGGACGAAAAAATATGGAGGTAAATCAGTAGCTAAACTCGAGAGGTTGGACATCTGAATGTGAGAACTTGTCATATTAACATTCGTATTTGTAAGTTGAAATTTACACTCACAGCTCTGATGTGAAAAGCTGAATCTTTCAATTTGCACACACATACAATGATCAACACAGTTTTGAATTGGAAGTTGTAGATTAATAGTCACAAATGTGTAAAATGACATACACAAATGTTTCACGACATATTTACTTTTGCACTTTACTTCAGTTTCGCTGCACAGCGTCAAGTCGGCACTTACAAGCTCTCAGATCTGTTCAAATCCTAGCGCTCTGACTTTTGCTACTCTTTTTGCAGTATTCCCTGTTGCAAAACTCACTTGTGCACTTGTATATGATGTGAGAGCGCAGAGCCAGGGGCGGGGCTTTGGTGCGAATGAAGACATTTATATTGGTCGATGCCTGACCAATGAACAACGCCAGCCATCGCGACTTGCCAAGAAAGAAATTTGTGTTTTATTTTATGCATATGTATCAGTTAGGCCTATTTGTATATCCTTAGCTTTTACATGATTTTAAGACACTGCATTCATTTTGTCATTCAGTATTATCTAGTAGACAAATAATGCAACATCTTTCATATGTATATCCCACTGCATATTGTAGAGTAATATCGCTGCACCAGAGCAGCTGAGAAACAGTTGTGACATACTTTGATCTCACCGCCACGCGGTCATGTGGAGCTATCAATAGTACTAAACACATTTCGCGCTGTCAATCTATTTGAATGGGATTAATCAGGACAGACAGCGGTTTCACTATATTTGCGATTTTTTAGTAATTATGAACACATAATGTACATTGATTGTGCATGGCTGTCTATGCTTTACAATAGCATTTTTATTCTGGAGATGAAACAGTATTATATTCGCATGCTCCTTAGCAGTCAAATGTGATCAAACACCTTAAGTGGAACTTTTAACCAATAAAATAACTGTACTACATAGCTCTTACTTAGCTCAGTCCTGTTTAGTTAATTTGAAGAGATTATGATACTAAATAATATGCGCAATAATTATGATCCATGAATGACCATTTAAAATATAACAATTTCTAATATGCGTATTATTTATATTACAATAAGTGTAGTTTTTGTGGTTTGTATTGGGATATTTTTTTTAAATTCCAGTGCAAAGAGGCAAATTAGAGGCATTTGGTGTCCAGAAAGATAATATTCATATGTAATGCCATTTGTTTAACCACTAATGGCCTTATTGATGTTTAATAAATAGATGTATTTAGCTCTAATCTAGTTGCTCAAAAACAGTATTGCTGGTCATAACTGCTTATTTTTTAGGTTTTGCTTTTTAATGTACATTTAGACATTATCAAAACACTCGATTTTTTATAAGCTTTTTTTATGTTGCATTTTAAAATGTTCATTACTGACAAGCAAATTAGGAATTTAATCCAATGAAGAAGTTTAAATTATTTTTACAAATCATAAAAAAACAAAAAAAAACAACAGAGTTATGTTGCAATTCTGGTACAGCGATATGCAGTGGGATATACATATGAAAGATGTTGCATTATTTGTCGACCAGATAACACCTGAATGACAAAATGAATGCAGTGTCTTAAAATCCTGAAAAAGCTAAGGATATTCAGTGAAAATAGTTTGCAGTGTTTTACAAATAACTGATACATATGCATGAAATAAAACACATTTCTTTCTTGGCATGTCGCGGTGGCTGGCGTTGTTCATTGGTCAGGCATCAACCAATAAAATGTCATGATTCGCACCAAAGCCCCGCCCCTGGCTCTGCACTCTCAAATCTGCATATACAAGTGCACAAGTGAGTTTTGCAACAGGAATACTGCAAAAAGAGTAGCAAAAGTCAGAGCGCTAGGATTTGAACTCGTACTGCCAGATCTGAGAGGTTGTAAGTGCCGACTTGACGTTGTGCAGCGAAAAACTGAAGTAAAAGTGCAAAAGTAAATATGTCGTAAACATTTGTATATGTCATTTTACACATTTGTGACTATTAATCTACAACTTCCAATTCAAAACACGGGTGTTTGATCATTGTCTGTGTGTGCAAATTGAAAGATTCAGCTTTTCACATCAGAGCTGTGAGTGTAAATTTCAACTTACAAATACGAATGTTAATATGACAAGTTCTCACATTCAGATGTCCAACCTCTCAAGTTTAGCTACTGATTTACCTCCATAAAAAAAGGTAACCCATGTGGACTGTGTTAACTGTCAAAGCCTACCTGAATTTACGGTGGTTCACGTGGGAGAGAAAGTTGGCCAAATGCCAAGTTGGCTAATGTCCAAAATCGGCCAGGTTGCGCGGGCTACCACAGATCGTAACGATACGTGTTGTTGGGAGGGGGACTATTCCCTTATTGTATTGCTACATACAAATTGTTTTGTTAATATTTTAACTATTTTAACTACTTCACTGAACCACCTTCTACAGACTGAATGGGTTTTTTAGGAGTTACCCAATGCTGTGGCTTAATGGAAAGCACCATAGACATTCTCTGAAAGTACCAAAGTGACTGAAGGATTGCCGTAAAGCAGTATCTCTGGTCGTACGATGTGTATGACGTCAGTGACATTTTAAAAGAGTTTTTAAAGCAAATAAGTGACTCTAAAAAATCTAACACCCAGCAATGTGTAATTTCTTTGCATTTCCTTTCGAATACAACATTCAAATTACTAGACAAAAAATTATATCCTGAGAAAAGTGGATTTTGAGGGGTATACCACCATTTACCTCCATTCATTCTGCACTCGTCCTGTGAGTGCCCTCATATGGAATCAGAGTGGAACTGCAACCCAGTTCAGAAGCCGGAAGTGTAGTGAGAGTGAAACTTCTCGCCATATTAGACATTCTCTGGTCATGCCTTGTCCAAATACCCAGCCTGCATCCTAATGTGTATACTATCCATTCTAAATTTGATGTGATTTTCAGTATTATTTAGGGCAGATAGAGTGGATAGTATGCAAATTGGGATGCAGGGTAGCAATTACTGTTTTTATTAAATCCACCATTCAATGTCTAACGTGTAATACTAATAATATTAAAGACAAACTCACCCTGTCTATCTAGTCAAAAAGATGTATGTATTTCAATTTCAGCAGGCAACTATTTTTACAGCTACATTATTGTTCCAGCCACAATTAATCACAACGTATATACAATTACAAACGATTTTATGTAAATCGTCAGTTTGCTGTTTTACACACATGCAGACATTATTTCATACACGACATAGTCGTGAGATGCAAGAAACATATTGCAAGAAATCTGTAGATGCGTCCATAACAATAGCGCTGTGACGTCTGCTGATCCTAGTTACCTGCGATTGGTCTGGCCGTGCGTCACTTAGTAAACAACAGGCCAATCAGAAGAGAGGCTCATGAATATTAATTAGACAGGCCAAAATCGACCTATTCTCAGCAGAGCTCCTGAGAAAGGAGCTGTACAAATAAATTGAGATGGTTTTTGGTATTTATACCGCAAACATATATTCTTAAGGACATCAAAATCTAAAATAAAACTCCAGAAAGGTGTACAATATGGGACATTTAAAGGGGTCATATGATGCTGCTAAAAAGAACATTATTTTGTGTATTTGGTGTAATGAAATGTGTGTATGTGGTTTAAGGTTAAAAAAAACACATTATTTTCCACATAATGTACATTATTGTTTCTCCTCTATGCCCCGCCTTCTGAAACACGTCGATTTTTACAAAGCTCGTCGCTCTGAAAAGCTAGGTGTATAAATATTCATACATTTTTACTGTATAACAAACATACATTTTTGCATTATACAATGCATCATTTGTTAATATTAATTAATGCATTAACCAACATGAATGAACAATATATTTAAATCTTTGTTATAGTTAATAAAAATAAAGTTATTCATTGTTTGTCCATGTTAGTTCAGTGCATTAAGTAGTGTTATCACACACAACTTGTGATTTTAATAATGCATTTGTAAATGCTGAAATTTACATTAACTAAGATTAATAAATGCTGTAGAAGTATTATTCATTTTTAGTTCATGTTAATGAACCTTACTGTAAAGTGTTACTATTGAAACACAATGAAACTTTGTATTCTGAATATTCTGTCTGTATTTGCAGAATCTTCCACTGTATCTGTGTCAGGAGAAAAAGGAGGCAGCATCACACTGTCATGTGAATATGAGGACAGAGAGATTTCTGATATGAGTTTAAACAGTCAGACAGAAATCATCCCTGTTTGTGAGACTGAAGAATGTAGTAGATGAGTATTTAAACGAGGAAACTGTGACATCTTCATGAAGAATCTGAGCTTCAATGATGCTGGGAAATACTTTATGAGAATCTATTACAATAATAATCAGACATAGCTGGACGACTGATCAGAACGTACCAACTTCATATTCAGGGTAAATAAAAACTGATCATCAGCATGTGCTTTCTGGTTTTCTTCAGTAATAGTGTTGATATGGCATGCTGGACTGGAAACAACATAAACTCTGAGTGAAACAAGCTTGATATTCAGATTATGATTACATTTGGTTCCGCAATCCAAAATATATGTTCATGGTTTTGATTGATTATAATAATGATTAATGACTTTGTGTTTCTCCTCAGATGATGTTTCTGTGAAAACAGGTGAGGAGCTGGAGTTGGATGTTCTGTTGTCAAACGCTGATGAAGTGCAGCATCAGAGCAGAAGAAGCACAGAGTGGAAGAAGATCTGGAGAAGAACTGATGGAGTTCAGAGAGAACGGATCTCCATCAGAGATAGAAACCTGATCATTAGTAATTTCACAGCCAGAGACGCAGGAACATACAGAGTTCTGGACCCTGAAGGAAACATCTTGATCATAGTGACACTCACAGGTCAGAGAAACTCAGTGATGTTTAGAAATATTATGTTTAAACAACAAATTAATAATAATTAACATTTCAACATTCTGTACAGAAGCAAAGGAAAAACTGCATGACACTGATAAAGACAAAACTGATGACAGTAAATATTGTTGTAAGTACAGCAGAAGGCATCGATAGCTTTACAACAATCTTAAACAGTGAACATAAAAATCTGTCAAATCTGCCAGCTCTGACTGATTAATGAACAACGTATAGCACCATAGCAAGGCACATAACTTTTTTTTTTTTTTTTTTTTTAATTGGTACAAAATTCATGCAATTTATTCCATGGATCTGCAGAAGATACTGTCAACATATTTCTGCAATATATTAAAATTTTCAGTATGTATGCACACGTACGTGGGCTAGACCCCACATTTTATGGAATCCCACATGAAAAAATACTATAATATAGTAATTTATAGTAAATTGTTTTTGAACCATACTGTAGTAAAGTGTATTATACTGTATATATTATAGTATTTACAACACTTTGCTAATGAATGCTACAGCATACTGTAGGATTAACTATAGAGAACTGATAAACTATAATAAATACTGTAGTATACTTCAGTTTTTACTACAGTAAATTGTAGTGTATTGTAATATAATATATCTATAGATGTATAAAACTTACAGGAATACCATATTGGGTAAAGTAATTTGTTTATATTACTGTAGTTGTTATATTACCAAAGCAACTATAGAATTACCACAACAAATTCATTCAAGTATATTCACTATATATGGTTCAAAAACACTATAGTATTTATCATAAATTACTAAAGTATTTTTTCATGTCTTATTATTGTGTCATCATTAATTTACTGTATCTGGACTCACAAATCTCACAGAGTTTCGTTAACCACGCGTTTATGCAAGATTATAGACTACATTAGAGCTAGATCTGCTTTGACAGAATCATCCAGCAGAGGACAGTAAACACCAATCATACTCCTCACAGTGTAGGCTCCACATTCCCAGACTCAGCTCATGCGTGGAAATCATTTGTTTTTACTGTACTTAGATCTCACTAAACGTGCAATGGTTCACAAAGTTTAGACACATATCAGGCTACAGCTTACATTAAGTAATCGGGTAAAATGACCAGGAACATGAATCATAATATTTGTCTAAATACTTTTATTTACATGCACGTAGATTAAAAACGAATATGTAATAGTAAATATGCGAAGAAAATGTAAATCTATGAATTACATTACAATAATGTAACAACAATATTATTATTCCAAGGGAATGAGCCATTAACGCCTTTAAAATATATATATTTGTGTATACTTTTTATACATACACTTGGTTTAGACTACACCAATAAATTACATTTGTATGACGGTAACTTCAAATAATATTTTCATATTATTATGGACATTGCATAAGGACATTGCATATTATTATTATTATTATTATTATTTTGCTCAGCGAAACGTCAAACGAGTGTGCAGTATAAAAACAAGTAGCTACCGCCCGCTCACGAGACTATAGCCTATACTCTCGGTTTTGATTTTTTTTAAAATGTCGTCGAACACGCAATGGTTTACAAAGTTTTGACATCTGAAAATTAGACCCCTGCAGAACTTTCTCCATGTAAGTGTTCATGTTTGTAAATATAAATACAGTCTGTGTGTTTTGTTGTTATCTAGATTGTTGTGTTTCTATTTGTGGGAACTGTACGCAGTGAGTCAACATGTTTATTCTATGCGCGATTATGACGATGATTTTAGCGAAGTTTTTAATATATTACATATATATATAATCTTATAGAATCGTTACAATGTTAGCCTACTGAATGTGTAAAGCCTGTTGTAAATTTGACTGATCATTTTGAGGAATCATTAATTAATTATTCATTAATTATCATTAATTACACCAAAGATTAAGATTATAGTTTGATTAAGATTATATACTTCTTTTAACGTCACATTAAGATCCACAGGTGTTAAATATTCAGATAGAATGAAAGTGAAAGTGAATGTTTATATTTTACGATCAGGAGGGGTTTTTTTTTAAAAAAAAAAAAAAGAAGGTGTTTGTGATGTGTCTTTATCTTCACATAAACCATCTTTTCTGTTTTCTCATCAGGTTTTCAAATCTTCTGCGGCTGCTGTTCTGCTTTATCTGTTACAGTGGTAAGTATTTGTGTTTACAAATTGTAACTTTTATTTATTTATTTCAGTAGCATGTAGAGATGTTGTAGTTGCTTATTTCACTTTCATGTCATTTAGTCAAGTGACTGTGGGAGATTGATTATGAAAATTTCCCATCATGGTATCATCACACACAATGACATAAATGTGTTATCAATGCAGTTCAGTCCTGTTCATTAATTAATAACTGCACTGACACATCTGATACAGTTTAGCATTTTTGTCATCAACATTTGAAGCTTTTGAAATGTGGCACAGCTAATGTTATTGGCTCCTTATTACTTTCATTTATGTAGTCTTTAATCCAGTTAACTAAAATATTTTAGATGACCTTGATTACCGAGAATAAACAGAAACACATGTATTGATACTTTGTATTAAATTAACTGTCTGTATTTGCAGGAACTCCTCGTGCAGGAACTAAACTTGTACATGTGACAGGAAAAAAGGGAGACAGCGTCATCCTGCCGTGTGAATTTGAGGCCAGACAGATCTCTCATTATCATTTAAGCAGTTGGTCAAAAACGATCTATGTTTGTCAGAATGAAGAATGTGAAAGTGAAAATGGACGAGTATTTAAACAAGGAAACTGTGACGTCGTCATCAAGGATCTGAGTTTCAGTGACGCAGGGAAATATGTTTTGAGAGTCAATTACAATAATGCTCAGTCAATGCTTGAGCGACTGACCCTGGAGTACTATCTTCATATTCAGGGTAAAGTCCAAACTGATCAAAGCATCAGCATGTGTTTTCCTAACAACAGTGTGATAATGTTGGTGTTGCATGCAGGGCCATAACCAAAGACATAAAGATTGACACGTCCCATCTAATATTCAGATTATTTCAATTCAATACAGACTTTCCAATGGCTGATTTTTAAAATAATCACAATTTTGTCCCCTAATATGTGTTTATGGTCTGGATTGATTCCACTATAATAATAATGGTGAAGGATGAACTGTCTGTCTGTTTGTCTGCTCAGATGAGATTTCTGTGAAAATGGGTGAGGAGCTGAAGCTTGATGATCTGTTGAGCAATACTAAAAAAGTTGTGCATCAGAACAAAATCAGCACAGAGTGGACGGAGGTCTGGAAGAGAAGAGCCGGGGTCAGGAGCGATCAGTTGACTGTCAGAGATGGAAACCTGACCATTAATGCGTTAACAGTCACTGATGAAGGAACATACAGAGTTCTGGACTTTGATGATGAAATCTTGATCACAGTGACAGTCACAGGTGACAGAAACTCAGTGGATGTTTAGAAATATTATTCTTAAAGTGGACAGCTGAGGTTTATTCATGATTTGAACAGCAACTGTATGACTAATCTTTGATATTCTCACAGGATCCGGTACAGACTCAAAGGAAAACCACACAGATGATGACAAAACTGATGACACTAAACAAGTTTGTAAGTAAAACAGGAGACAGTAATAAGGGATTCATTTTCTGACAAATGTTTTGTGGTCACAGATCAAAAACAATAGGTGTGAATCAAAACTTTAAACACATTTAAAATTATATTTCACAAAACCAGGTGTGTGAAGTAACAAATTACAAATACTGCTGTTACTGTAATTGAAGCTGCAGTCCATAAAATTTTTTGGTTAAAATGATTTAAAATAGATTTTGGGTCAAATACATAACCAGCCACTGTTCAGTCTTCAGTCTTCTTATTTTAGCCTGCGATTCACAACAGTAAGCTTGTAATAATGTTTTCTAATTTGAGTGGTACAGGTAGATTTTTGGGGGAAATTCGAGCATGCTTCCGTGTCATTATGTCACATCTGTAAACATAAAGAAGTTGAAATTGAACTTAAAATTGACTGAAATTGGGTTAAGTTCCAGTTTTAAATGTGCATCTGATTACAGATAGCCTATGCAGGATTACACAAGATTTGTATTTTAAAGAGAAGCAGTTCTAAGAAACAAAAATTTGATTTTAGTGTTAAACGAACGATTTCGTTATATAATTTATTTATATTGGTTTGGAATTTTGTGAATATTATGTATTGGAATTTAAATATATATGATTGTATATAATTCACACATGTAGTCACACAATGCTGATGTTGTTAACATTAACAATTTGAGAACAATAATAATAATAATAATAATAATAATAATTTGCACGGTTTGATGCGATGCTTTTTTCCAAAGTTGATCAGAACATAAGCGGCAGACTTATTACTTGTTCAGATGACAATATCCGGTGAAAGTTCATATTTGGGTAAAATATTCAAAGATGTAAGCTTTAATCTGTGATTCCAAAGTAAAGTATCCACTCCTGTGTGATGACTGACAGCCACACATTCACCTCAAAACATTAGATTCATTCGCACTGGAGCCGAGCCGCTGCACAACCCTCGCAAAGATGATAATTCTGCAAATAACTGCAATTGCAGGTTTCAACACAAAGAGGGTGACAAAGAACAAAACTTACCGACTGCAGCTTTAAGTAGATTTTATTAGAAAATGTCAAAATACTTTAAGTAGTTTAAAAATTGTGTACTTTAACTTGAGTACATTTTAAATGATGGAACTGTACTCCACTATTTCCATTCATTTGTGGTCATTGCATGCTTGTTTTAATTTTTTTTTTTTTTATATAAGACTAAAGTAGTCCATAAGACTCCAGTGGGTTAATGAATGCCTTCTAAAGCCAAGCCATGTTTTTTTTATTTGTAAGAAAAATATCCATATTTAAAGCTTTATAAACTATTATCACTGGCTTCCGGCAACTGCGTATGCACTTTTTACGAGAGAGTGACCACTGACTCAATGTAGGACATAGCTAATACAAAACGTCTCAGGTTACGAATGTAACCATGGTTCCCTGAGTAGGGAACGAGACACTGCGTCCTCTAGGGGTCGCTATGGGGAACACCTCGTCGTGACCCGTGTCTGAAGCATACAAATGAAAAAACCAACGACGAGTTGGCCGGCGACAGCCTCTGACGTCACTACCGGTGCGACTCTAAAACAGGCACTAGGAAAACACGTCATTCACTTCTTCGTCTGAAGCTTGCGTCCGAAGCATGGCAGGGAGCTAGAGGTCGCAGTGTCTCGTTCCCTACTCAGGGAACCATGGTTACATTCGTAACCTGAGACGTTCCCTTTCAAGGGAACTTCGAACTGCGTCCTCTAGGGGTCGCTATGGGGAACAGTATACCCACGCCGCCATGCTGAGGGGAGTGCAGGCCAGAATCATGGCGAACACTAAGTACCAACTCTACCATTTCAATGGGAGTTGCCCCCGGGACGTTTAGACGGCTGTCTGTGACAATACCCCTTACGGCCAAAGGCCTAAGCTACATACCCAACTTAATTGTTAGGGCCTCGGCCCGGTGGTAGAGCTAAAGGCTTGGAATCAGGAAAGATTCCTTTAAAGGGATACGGCTAGGAACCTAGCATTTTATACTAAGTCTTGCCTGTCACACAGGGGCTACAGCTTGTTTCCGCAAAAGCTTGCTGAAGGAGCTGTCTCAACAGATCTCAAGTAGCAACACCCTGTTTAGATAGGTATCCGAGGATACATAGGTGGAGTGGCGCCCAAGATGAACGGGGCTTTTTACCAACTCAAGAAAGGGCACGAAGCAACCGCGCGAAGCCCTCACCATATAGGATTTTAGAAAGAACGCAGAGTACTAGCGTGCGAACTTACCACAGTGTGGATTTCAGTTGCAAAGACTTCACGTGCACACTTACCATATCATGGATTTTCAAATACTGTTCTAAGGAAGGGCTCTCGTGGCACTCTGATAGAGCAGCTCATAGATGGAATGGTGCATCTCAAAAAAGTATGTTTGAGAGTCATCAACTCGATCTGTGGAAATAATGCTGGAGCGCTCTGGGAAAAACAGTTAACTCAGTCTCATATGAGAGGAGAACTCCTAAATCCAGAGTAGCACGCTCATAGGCGACCCTTCTTGGAAAAGGGGAGCGCTGCTAAACTACCACGAGAATCGCCCGAATAGCCCCTCATGTTGAGGGAAGCGATGCTTGAAGTGTATAAACAAATACACACTGGCTGAATGGAGCCCAAGGAACCAAGGTCTAATCATCTCAAGAAAGAGAACGAGGCGGAGCGCGTAACCCTTACCATACAGGATTTCAGAAAGTGCGCAGAGTCTTGCGTGCACACTTACCAATACGTGGATTTTTAGAAAGTGCGCAAAGTGTTCACGTGCACACTGACCACCATGTGGTTTTCAGAAAGTACACAGAGCTTAGCGTGTGTACCTAAAAGTTCCTAAGCATCGCAGAGGCGCTGAACCGCACGGGAGAGGCAAGCTCAAATTTTATAAACCTCTGGCGAGGGGAGCATCACCTGAGGCAGCATATACAAAAAGACTTCTGTAACTGCCACCTTCACTTCCCGCTGGATGCGACAGCACCTAAGCGGCCAGGAGACCCCTCAGAGTGACCTGGCCGGACATCCATGAAATTCCCTGCAGTGCTGTGCCAGGCCTGATGATCAAGGAGGCTCCCGCAGAAACCTGTGATCTCAGCCGCCTAATACCGGAACATGAAGCCGGATGGCTGGTGCTGACGAGTGTTTAGTAAACACTGTAACTGAGCACTGCAAAGGAAACTCACAGAGTTTATTAGTAGACATAACCACCAGAAATTTACACATAAGTATATACAGAAAGGGTTATTTTTATACTCCCACCCTCCCGCGCTGGAGCCCCGCTCAAGGGGCGCCTCCTTTTAGTCCGGACCATCAGTAAGGTGGTTGCTATGAACATAGAACCAGCCAAAAACATTATAGGTCCAGCATAGGAGACTGTTATGCGTTAGATGTTTCCACCTAACCTCGATCAGGTGGAGAGCTGGTGGTTACAGGGGAATTAGGAAGGGGAGGATAAAAGCAGAGGTTAAAAATCCCTAAAGGGAACGAGTAGATACCTCAGTATCACTCTGACTCAGACGAGAACGCTGCCTCGTCTGGATCACATCCCTTAGGTTCTGCTTACCCCCTTGTGACCCACAAATCCTCTTAACCCTGCCCGCAGGTGGGGGAGGAGCGTGAGTCGCGACACTAGCCTTCTGGTGCCCGTCTTTGATCCTCAGATCGAGACAGGCCAGGACCACTATGTTGTTAGGGCTCAGACCTGAACCTTTGTGGAACGAAGGATCTGAAAGCAGCGGAGTGCGCCTTCATCTCCCCGAACTTCTCGATCACCGTCTCAACGGAAATACCGAAAAGTTCAGAAGGCGAAACCTGAGCATCAAGAAGAAAGCCTTTTCTTTCTTCCCGATGTCTGCCAGGTTCATCCACAGATGTCTCTCCGCCACCACCATGGCCGCCATAGTCCTGCGCTTGGCAGAGGCGGCCTGCTTGGTAGCCCGGAGAGAGGCCTGTGGTGCGGCGCAGCTCGGCTACCTGATCAGGAAAAAGGCTTTCGCCTTTATCCAGGTCTCTTAGCAGATCAGTCTGATATGCTTGAAGCATTTATTTTGTAATAAAGCCACAGCCTGACCTGCTGCTGCGTATGCCCTGCCATTTAAGCAAGATGCATTGCTTGAAGGGGCTTAGATGGCAAGGAGGGAGATTAAGAGAGGATGTCTCCCCCGCAGAACGAAAGCTCTTTCTGCAGGGGGCATCCTCTCATAGCCGTTTTCGCGCATCGCCTCGATGTCGGCAAAACTCTTATGCTGAAACCGATGGATGCGAGAAGAAAACGGCCTCTTTCATTTCCTTTTGATCTCTGTATGGAGATCAGGCAGAAATGGAAGGCTCACCTGAGCTGGAGGGCTATTGTCGGAAAGATAACGCTCATCGAGGCGCGATCCATAAACTCCAACAGCTCTACATACGCAGGGCAGGAGAATTGAGAAGGCTCAGCCTCAGCTTCTTCACCATCCTCAAATATCTCCTGCTTTTCCTGGGTAAAAACCCAGCAGAGCACTAACCTCAGTATCAGAAAGTGTTAAAGATATAACATCGTCCTCCCGAGGCTCTCTCTCGTCCGATGCCATTATGAGCGCGAAAGGGAAAGTCCCTCTCTAAACCATTCAGACAGATCCACCTGAAATTCTCACGAGCTCATTCTCCTCCGTGCCTCAGCAGCGGCGGGTCCTGAACCGGGGGAAGCCGATGGCTGCCTTTTTTTTTTTTTTTTTTTTTGAAAGAGAGACGAACGAGAGCGGAGCTTTTTCCTTGAAAAAACGCTCGCAATGCACGCAGACTGCCTCCTCAAAGACATCGCGTGCGTGCTCTTTACCCAAACAAATCACATAAAGATCGTGTGTCATCGGGTGTCAAATAATGCCGACACGGATGCATACATTGTCTAAACGCTTGCTAGTAGTCGCCATGATAGACAGAGAAAGAGCGCTCTTACCGGTTCTTTCAGATGCACGCTTCAAACAAAACAGTCAGTGAAGACGAAGAAGAGAATGACGTGTTTTTCCCGGTGCCTGTTTTATAGTCGCACCGGTAGTGACGTCAGAGGCTGTCGCCGGCCAACTCGTTGGTGTTTTTTCATTTGTATGCTTCAGACACGGGTCACGACGAGGTGTTCCCCATAGCGACCCCTAGAGGACGCAGTTCGAAGTTCCCTTGAAAGGGAACCTACAGTACAGTCGTGGCCAAAAGTTTTGAGAATTACATAAATATTAGTTTTTAAAAAGTTTGCTGCTAAACTGCTTTTAGGTCTGTGTTTCAGTTGTTTCTGTGATGTACTGAAATATAATTACAAGCACTTCATACGTTTCAAAGGCTTTTATCGACAATTACATGACATTTATGCAAAGAGTCAGTATTTGCAGTGTTGGCCCTTCTTTTTTAGGACCTCTGCAATTCTACTGGGCATGCTCTCAATCAACTTCTGGGCCAAATCCTGACTGATAGCAACCCATTCTTTCATAATAACTTCTTGGAGTTTGTCAGAATTAGTGGGTTTTTGTTTTTTCCACCCGACTCTTGAGGATTGACCACAAGTTCTCAATGGGATTAAGATCTGGGGAGTTTCCAGGCCATGGACCCAAAATTTCAACATTCTGGTCCCCGAGCCACTTAGTTATCACTTTTGCCTTATGGCACGGTGCTCCATCGTGCTGGGAAATGCATTGTTCTTCACCAAACTGTTGTTGGGTTGTTGGAAGAAGTTGCTGTTGGAGGGTGTTTTGGTACCATTCTTTATTCATGGCTGTGTTTTTTGGCAGAATTGTGAGTGAGCCTACTACCTTGGATGAGAAGCAACCCCACACATGAATGGTGTCAGGATGCTTTACTGTTGGCATGACACAGGACTGATGGTAGTGCTCACCTTTTCTTCTCCGGACAAGCCTTTTTTTCCAGATGCCCCAAACAATCGGAAAGGGGCTTCATCGGAGAATATGACTTTGCCCCAGTCCTCAGCAGTCCATTCACTATACATTCTGCAGAAGATCAATCTGTCCCTGATGTTTTTTTGGGAGAGAAGTGGCTTCTTTGCTGCCCTTCTTGACATCAGGCCATCTTCCAAAAGTCTTGGCCTCACTGTGCGTGCAGATGCGCTCACACCTGCCTGCTGCCATTCCTGAGCAAGCTCTGCACTGGTGGCACTCCGATCCCGCAGCTGAATCCTCTTTAGGAGACGATCCTGGCGCTTGCTGGACTTTCTTGTATGCCCTGAAGCCTTCTTTACAAGAATTGAACCTCTTTCCTTGAAGTTCTTGATGAACCAATAAATTGTTGATTTAGGTGCAATCTTAGTAGCCACAATATCCTTGCCTGTGAAGCCATTTTTTTGCACCGCAATGATGGCTGCACGCGTTTCTTTGCAGGTCACCATGGTTAACAATGGAAGAACAATGATTTCAAGCATCACCCTCCTTTTAACATGTCAAGTGTGCCATTCTAACCCAATCAGCCTGACATAATGATCTCCAGCCTTGTGCTCGTCAACATTCTCACCTGAGTTAACAAGATGATTACTGAAATGATCTCAGCAGGTCCTTTAATGACAGCAATGAAATGCAGTGGAAAGGTTTTTTTTGGGATTAAGTTTGCCTTCTTTGCAAAGAAGGACTATGCAATTCATCTGATCACTCTTCATAACATTCTGGAGTATATGCAAATTGCTATTATAAAAACTTAAGCAGCAACTTTTCCAATTTCAAATATTTATGTAATTCTCAAAACTTTTGGCCACGACTGTACAGCCAAAACAACTCACTCCAAAGAGAGGCATCAATTCTCACCTTAGCTTCTGCTACACCTGCTTATTTTTAAAGAGTCATGAACCCCCCTGTTTCAGCACCAGTTAGTTCTAGTTTTGAAAATGCTACAAAAGTTGGCACAGTAAAGCTGCTGACTGGAGGGAGAAGAGGGGAGACAGACACACAGTTTTATTTCACTCTCACTGAGTTAAATTAACCATTTTTTCCCCATAAATGCACACTGCAATTTACCATTATATGCATCAAAATGAACATATACACTGCCTGGCCAAAATAAATAAATAAATAAATTGTTCACATTTGAATTTAAATAAGCAAATACTGAAGAGTTTAGGATTGGATCATTATTGCTGTGATTTATAAGTTTTCTAGCATTATTTGGCAACAGTTCTTTTAAGAAACATGCAACATGCCAGAAACATATTAATCCAACATAATCTCATGATAATTCATATGTATTTTACGTAAAATGTGGTTCTACAAAATCGCTGCATTAATTTTATTATTATTGTATTCAGTTGTCATATTAATGGCTTTATGTTTTCAACTGCATTATTAAATTGTTTAATTATTAAATTGTTTAATTTCATTTAATATGAAATGATAACATTTTGTTCTGTGTGATATCTGCTGCCAGCTCATTTCGAAGAATAGGTCTACATAATGTTACACAAGACACTTTGAACCCTTAAAATGAATAACATTTCTGCAATCATTTAACCATTACTTGTCATTTAATATGGGATGATATTGGACTCAAAATTATTCGTAGATGCGTGCACAATTATCCATGTACTGCATAAACACAAAAAATGCCTTTCATAAATTTTCCCTTTGTATAATTGTATTTTATAAATATATAACAATGTATATAAAAATACTGGTTATATAAATTGACACAAACCAGTTACACCAGCTGGCCGTGTTGCTTCTACACTGTAAAAAGATTACTGTGAAATTTACAGTAACTTGCTGGCAGCAATTGGCAAGTAAGTTGCTGTAATATATTCCACAGTATGCTGACTGTAATTTTAATCACAGTACATGGATTAAATACTGTATTTTTTATTACAGTAAAAATCACAGTACCGTAATTGCAATCAGAGTAATAGAATACTGTATATTTAACACACCAACATTTTTTTTTATATTACTGTGTTAATTGTGTGTAGTTTAAAAGGAAGATGGTTTTTGCCACAAAAAGAACATTTATCGACTTTAAAATGTGAAAATACACACAAATAGCATAAAATATATTTCAATTTTGTATTTTTCAGTCAGTAAACACTTTTTATTTTGCATAAACCTAAAATGTATAGTTTTTTAACTATAAAATCTTTTGTGACTGACTTTGTTCCAGTAAAGGGTATATGTCAAACATCACATGACAAACCAGAAAACTCATTACTGCCGCTCCTCAGAGAAAGTGTTAACAGCATTACAAAATAACAGCGATATCTATTGATTTTATTCTGAGGTAAAACGCTAACTTAGCTAAGTGTTTTCAATATCATTTTTCAACATCAGTGAGAAGAAAAATAAAGAAGATTTATATATCAATCTTCATACAGTTGCAGTCAAAAGTTTACATACACCCTGCAGAATCTGCAAAATGTTAATTATTTTACCAAAATAAGAGAGATCATACAAAATGTGTGTTATTTTTTATTAAGTACTGACCTGAACAAGATGTTTCACATAAAAGATATTTGCATTTAGTCCACAAGGGAGAATAATAGTTGAATTTATAAAAATAACCCTGTTCAAAAGTTTACATCCCCCTGACTCTTAATACTGTTTTGTTAACTGTATGATTTTGAGATCCATCTTTTCACACTGAAGACAACTGAGGGGACTCACATGCAACTATTACAGAAGATTCAAACATTCACTGATGCTCCAGAAGAAAACACAATGCATTAAGAGCCGGGGGTGAAATTTTGAATTTGAAGATCAGGGTTAATTTAACTTTTGTCTTCTTTGAAACATGTAGCTTCTGAGCAGGGACGGACTGGGAGTAAATATGGCCTTGGATTTTCCCCCAAATAGGCCCCAGCACAACTACAAACAGCCACTAATATCTCACAGTATATTACAGCAGTCAACGCATCGCATTTATGGCAAATAACATCACAAAACCTATAGTGATTGAAAAATATATATATATTATATTAACTAAAATACTTGAAATCTACATAAAGCTACATAAAGAGCAGAATGCAAAAAAATAAAAAATATGACATATAATGATAAACATAAACATAGAATCAAGAAACCTAAAACAACAGAATTATTCTAATATTTGAGCATTCATGTTTACTTGTGTGTGTGTGTGTGTGTGTGTGTGTGTGTGTGTGTGTGTGTGTGTGTGTGTGTGTGTGTGTGTGTGTGTGTGTGTGTGTGTGTGTGTGTGTGTGTGTGTGTGTGTGAAATAGCAGTGAATGTTCGGACTAGGGCAGTGGTTCTCAACCTTTTTTATTCCAAGGCATCCAAACCTTATATTGCCCCTTAAAATAAAGTCAAATGCGTGATTCACAATTCATTCATTTATTTTTGCTATTCAATTTTGCATTTGTATTTCAGTTTTGTGCAATATATATTTAGGTGTGTTTTAAAATATTTAATTTAATAATTAGATTTTTGATCTGTGACTGAACACTTTTGCTGCAAAATTAATCCCACACATTGAGAGCTTTACAAATTATTTGAGTAGTGAGTTTAAAGAACATTAAAAATGTGTTCTCTTCCCAATTTCCCTCTTCCAGCTGTACTTGATTGGATTATGCGTGTTGGAATGGGTTTTTCTCTGGTTCTGATTGGCCTGGCTCTGATTATAATTATCACCAGGAATCACCGACTATTACGCTACGTAGTTTAAATTTGGTTATAATTATTTCAGACAAGATATAATATATTGCAACACACATTATGGATAATTATAATTTTATAATGCATTATGTATAAAGGCTTTAAAGGGATGCTCCACCCCAAAATGAATATTTAGTCATTAATCACTTACCCCCATGTCGTTCCAAACCCGTAAAAGCTTTGTTCGCCTTCGGAACACAATTTAAGATATTTTGGATGAAAACCGGGAGGCCTGTGACTGTCCCATAGACTGCCAAATAAATAACAGTGTCAAGGTCCAGAAAAGTATGAAAGACATTGTCAGAATAATCCATCTGTAACTGTAACATTATGAAGCGATTACAATACTTTTTGTAAGCGAAGAAAACAATCTATACATTCCATTCTATCTAAATATAATCGATGTATTTTTGCGTGTCCTCTAAAAGTTTTTGAAGAGTGCGCATGCTGTGCACAAACACCTAAGGGGCCCCTGGAGTATGACGTAAGAGGGAACCCGCGATTAATCAAACATCAAATAAAGCAAAATGACAGGGAACAAAAAATATCAAATCAGTCATCAGGTGTCATGTTCAGTACAGCAGCATCTGATGTCTAATCGGTGTGTGACATCATTAACAGTGGCCCTATGTTGTTGAACTAATGTGGTTCAAATGACGGGGATGTGACCGTGTTCGGGAAGCAGTCGTTACTAGTTGGTTTCCACAACAATGCATCACACTATGGTGGTTAATCAGCTAGTTACTGTACTTCGTTACAAGAAACACACCCCAGATCAACAGATCTGCAAAGGATTCTGTCAACATATGTCTAAAATATTGAAGTTTGTTTGCATCAATGTTTATTTCTTTTATGTTTATTATTGTAAACCTGTTTTGAAGCAATCTGTATTATATAATCTGTACTGTATCTGTAATTTTGCATTTATATTTAATATTGCATAAGGAAGAGTCCTCACTTTTCCTAAAGTGTCTTCATCATCATCTGCTACAGTTTTTCCTTACCAATTTTGCTTAAGCTTAATAGAGCATTTGCATTATTCTTTTTGAAAATGCTTTAAAGAGTTATTGTAAAAAACAACAACAACAACAAAAAGTTGCAAAGCATCATTTAAGAGGCCACTTTGTTGATGTTGTTTGTTCATATGTATTTTTGTATGAATAAAGTAATTTTTTTCCAATATGTTCATTAAAATATTTGTATATATTTATATATATTATGATCTGAAGAAAAAATTTAAATAGTTCATTTCTGCTGCATTTACTTACAATCTAAAGAGCTGCATGACAGATTCAGACACAAGTAGAGCTGAAATCTGCTGCTCAAACTGTTGATCAGACAGAAATCTCTGAACATGCATCATGTGGAAGCGCAGCAAACAGCCAGAAGATGCACAATGTTTAATGGACTTCCCCCGCTTAAACTGTACAATTATACTGAGATTCTTTATTTTAAAAGATTAAGTAAAATTGTTATTACACTGTTTTATTTTGTAATAAACTCATATATTTGAAACTCTAGATGCTTCTTTTTTCTCTCTAATCTGTTTATTTTTTCTCAACTGAAAAACTAAAATAAAATTAAGTTTGACCAAATCAAATTTCTAAAGTCAACTGAAACTAAAAATTCACTTCCAACAAAATATATATTTTTTTACATGATTGTATCACAAATTATCAGTATAAATCTATTTGGATTAACTTACATTTTTACACATTTTTTAATCAAATATCCAGATAAATACAAATCTAAATTGTACCTTGTTTGGAAAGAAATGTACTCTTGAAGAGTAAAATGTACATCACAGTGAAATCTTCAACTCTCATTAACACAATTTCCACTTTTTTGCATAGAAATTTGAGAAGGAATGTATGACAGTTAATAATGAAAATTGTTTTAAAACTTTATGGCTTAATAAAAGCATAACATTCCAGAATAGAACATCATACAACAAAATTAATATACCAAAGCCACTCACATTCCAGATGAACTTGCATTAACTTAAAAAAAAAGAAAAGAAAAAAAAGAAGAAGGACAGTCTCTCACATTTGAACAATTTAGAAAAATACATTAGATTTAATGTCAACATTGTAAACTTTTCAAGATTTCAATACATTTCATTTAATTTTTCCGGGGTAAATCATCATCATAATCGTCATGTACTCACCCTCTTGAAGATCCAAAAAAAAGTCATAAATGTGTCATAAAATGAATCTGTATGAAATGTATGTGTGTATATATGTGAATAAAAGCATAAATTAAATCTGTTCATCATAAAAAGCGGTTGTATCTCTTCACAAGAAAAAACAAAAAACAACAAATGTTCAGTTCATATGGAATACTTTTAAAACACATTTACGACCTTCTAGGATATTCTAGTTTTGGTTATCTAAACTTTCTATGGATGGACAGAAATCTCTCAAGATTCATTAAAAAAAAAAAAAAAACCTACTGGACACGACATGTTGACACATCACGCCGCAACAGCTTGAGGCTGTCTACACTGGATGCGACAAAGTGACCTTTACAAATCATTTTGAACTTTGTGTCATACATCATAAACAGAGCGAGGCATCAGTTTACTGTCGGGAACTTTTTGTTTGGAAGAACAATACAAGTGAGAGTGGGTTCTGCATTCTCTCGGGTTCTTCCAGTATAGAGAACAGAACTCCTCAAGGCAGTGTAAGTAGTCCTATTCTTTTTAACTTAATGGTTAATTATATTTTTTCTAATATTGACGTCGGTGTGAGCAGGTCATTGTATGCAGATGGTGGAGTGTTATGGTTTAGGGGGCGAAATGTTTTATATGTAGAAAAGAAAATGCAAAAAGCTGTAAAGGAGGTTGAGGATTGGGCAAGGAAATGGGGTTTCAGATTTTCTGTGGCAAAAACGCAAGTAATATGTTTTTCGAATAAGAAAATAAATCCTTCTCTGAATATAAAAATATATGGGCAACAGCTAGAACAAGTTAATGTAGTCAGATTTTTAGGAATGTGGATGGATTCAAAATTTAACTTCAGAATGCATATTATGAAAGCTGATAGAGAAATGTAAGAAAGGGATAAACATATAAAGATGCTATCTGGAGTTGAATGGGGGCAAGGCTTCAATCAATGGAAAGAATATATAAAGCAGTGATAAGAGCCAACATTGATTATGGTTGTATGGTGTACTGTATACTTCTGCAAATAAAACTTTGATTAAAAAGGATTGAGAACATCTGTACGCAGGCGATGCGAATTTGTTGTGGAGCATTCGGGTCATCTCCTGTGGCATGATACATTTTAATACAATTATAGTCATTACGTGATCACACATTTAAGGTTTAAACTGAATAAGCTCGTTGTCTTGCAGTAATTATTTCTTTGTTGTGTTTGAACACTTAGTACTGTAACACAGAAAAAAATGCTGCTTTTTAATTGGTTTTACTACCGAGGCCTCAAGTATATGTATAGAAATGTTCTTTCTTTCTATTGTAAAACATGCAAATATCAAGAAATGAATGTGTCTTTGTTCTACAACTCACAACAGTAGTGGAACTTGCCTTTATCTGAAGAATTATTTTTCATATAATCCTATATATAGGAAGAAAGCTTGTGGCAACGGTCTTCTCTGAACAGCGGTCTTGTGAGCACGGGCCTCAGTACAATAAAGGTAAGGTATTTCAACAGCAGTAGAGCAGTTTTTGACGCAATCATGTGCTATGCTATATTTGCAATTTCAAATAATTTATTGTAGCTCCAGTATACCTGTAACTGTATTTCTGTATTTGTAACTGTATATCTTTTCACAAATCTAAGAGGACACTTCACACCCTACAACCCCTAAAAATGTTTGTTGCTACCTTAAATGTTTTCAATATTTTTTTATATATTTAACAATAATATTTAAAATAAACAGCGTCAATGACTTCTTTATTGACACTTTGACAAACATATCTCTACTGTAATTTTTTAATGTCTTAAACCTTTGTTTTTCTTTTTTTACTTCTAGAACCCAGATTCGTCAGAACTACACACCCATCTGAGGCCTACTGTACTTGTTTTACTTCATGATCACCCCAGATACTTCTACAATTAACCCGCTTTGTAAGTTCTCATAGTTACACATTAAAGAAGCACATCATTTTAGAAAAAAAATGCATGTGTATTTGCTGGTATATTACTGAGATACCTTTATAAAGATTAATGTTTATTACATACCTAGTTCAACCAAAAATGAAAAATGTGCCATTTAATCTCCCTCCTGTCATTCTATTCCATAAAAAAGTGTGCATCTTCATGACACGAATGAAGATATTTAATCCAAATCTCTAACACCCAAGAAACCATCAAATCAGTCTATATGAATGGAGCCGATTAATCTACTTTTTGGGCCAAACTGTTCAATGAATTGGAAGGAGCAGTTTCAGTTATATTTCCACTTGAACTCTGTTAGGCATGGTCTGATGAACTGTTCTTGATCCAGAACTCTTAGCTGAACACAATGAACCGTGCTGTAGAACGCCTGGAGTGATGTCGCTGCTCAGGATTGGTCGTTTGTCTTTGGCCTAGACACCAGTTTCTCTGTAGCTGGCCAACATGCTATTTGAGTGAAGTAAACAAGTTATTAGTAAAATTAAAAGAAATATTTAATCTTTCATAACATGGGTGCTATTTACATCAGGTACGATATCTTAACTATTGCATTACTAAGGCAACGACTGACACATTTATGTTGCATTCCAAAGAGCTCTGTTAACAGCCCAACTGTGAAAAATTAAACTATACCCGTATTGTCACAGCATGGAATGTTTAAAGGGATAGTTCACCCAAAAATCAAAATTATGTCATTAATGACTCACCCTCATGTCGTTCCAAACCCGTAAGACCTCCGTTCATCTTCGGAACACAGTTTAAGATATTTTAGATTTAGTCCGAGAGCTTTCAGTCCCTCCATTGAGAATGTATGTACGGTATACTGTCCACGTCCAGAAAGGTAATAAAAACATCTTCAAAGTAGTCCATGTGACATCAGAGGGTCCGCTAGAATTTTTTGAAGCATCGAAAATACATTTTGGTCCAAAAATATCAAAAACTACTACTTTATTCAGCATTGACTTCTCTCCCGGGTCTGTTATGAGCGCGTTCACCTCACATCCGGTTCGCGAACGAATCACTCGATGTAACTGGATCTTCTTGAACCAGTTCACCAAATCGAACTGAATCGTTTGAAATGGTTCGCGTCAACAATAAGCATTATTAATGACTTAAGCTGTTAACTTTTTTAACATGGCTGACACTCCCTCTGAGTTCAAATAAACCAATATCCCGGAGTAATTCATTTACTCAAACAGTACACTGACTGAACCGAGCCAGATAACGAACGAGAGATTGACTCGTTGCTCTTGTTCTGTCCAGGCTAGACTATTGCAATGTTCTCTTGGCAGGTCTTCCAGCCAGTTCTATCAAACCTTTACAATTTATCCAGAATGCGGCAGCAAGATTAATTTTTAATGAGCCGAAAAGAATACACGTCACACCTCTGTTTATCAATTTGCACTGGCTACCAATAGCTGCTCGCATAAAATTCAAGGCATTGATGTTTGCATACAAAACCACCACTGGCTCTGCACCCCTTTACCTAAATTCATTACTTCACAGTGCCATCCCAAAGAAGCACAAAGTCACTTTTACGGACTTTTACATTAAATGTTCCCTCCTAATAGAATGACCTGCACAACTCAATCCGAGCAGCTGAGTCCTTAGCCATCTTTAAGAATCGGCTTAAAACACATCTCTTCCATCTTTATTTGACCCGCTAACTTTAACACTCTCTATTCTAATTCTATTCTTAAAACAACAACAACAACAACAACAACAAACACTAACACTCGCTTATCTAATCTTTTTGTATTCTATCTGTTTTCTTTTTATTTATTATACAATTAATAAAAACAAAAAAGGCCTCTAACACTAGCTTGCTCTATTCTTTTTCTATTCTATCTGTTTTCTATTTATTATATTATTTAAAAGCCCTTGCTACGTATACTGCGTTTAAGCTAACTGAGACTTGTTATAGCACTTATATATCATTGCTCTTTTGTTTTTTTTTTTTGATTGCTTCCATTGTCCTCATTTGTAAGTTGCTTTGGATAAAAGCGTCTGCTAAATGACTAAATGTAAATGTAAATATCAGCTGCTCTAAACATAATGCAGCCGTATGTGGAATCAAAGAGCCAGAAGGTGAAAAATGTTTGGTGGATTTTTATTTTTATTTTTTTGTCTTATTATTACTTGTGTCCTCATTAATTGACTGCATCTGGACTGTCTGGACAAATCTACACACAGTGTTTTGTCAGCAAAGGGTTAATGCAAACTGATGGATCACTTATCTGCTTAGAATAACCAGCAGAGGGCAATAAAGACCAATCATACTCCTCCATCTGAGGCTCAGACTCAGGAAGCTCAACTGTGTGGGAATTATTATACTTTCAGTTTTATTTTTACATAGGTCTCGTTAAATCCGCAGTGGTTTACAAAGTTTAGACACACAGAAAGCAAGACTTATGCAGAACTTTTACAATGTAAGTTTTAAGCTTGTGGATTTTTGTGTTATTATACTAAAAGTTTGTTTGTTTGTTTGTTTTCCTTTTTGGTGGAAAATAGTTACCTGCTAACCTGCTAATGATGCTAAGGAAATGTCAACATATTTACCATTATAATGATGAACAAATATTATGTTGAAGTTTTCTATTGGTGGATTTATTCATGTAATTATCAAATTGTTCTATACAGATTGCTTGTAATCAAATGATTTTAGGTAACAGTTACTGAATTTCTATGACTTTCAGTTTTTGTCCTTTGGACATTGGGTTGAAACTAAAATCAAAGCTGCACATTATAGTTTGATGTCTCTTGTTAGACATTTTTATCATGTCAGATCTACGTGTTAAATCTTTAAATGAAAGTGAATCTGTAAGTTTAGAGACGGCTGTATTGAGGTCAGCTGTATATTATTTTACCACACAGCAAAGTATTTTATAGTTGTATTAATGTCTTTGTGATGTGTGTCTGTATCTACCACATAACAGCTCTTCTGTACTTTTATCAGGTTCAGATTCTTCAATCTGCTGCTGCTGTTTGCCCTTGTCTGTCATAAAGGTCAGTATCAATTAAATTGATTCAATTTGTTCATAAATTGTGTTTATTTCTTGTAGTCAGTTGTTTGTCTCTTTTGTCACTCAGCCAAGTGACTTTTGTTGACATTTGTGGATTGGTTGATTTGAATTTCCCAGCATATTATATGCATATCCCAGCATATTACATCACTGATTTATCTTTTTAATAAACATTTGGTGCTACTGTATAATGAATGAAAAAATTTTCAAATGTGCCACTGCTTATTGGCTTCATTTATATGTATGTTCATTCTAGTTGACTAAAATAGCTATATTTTATGATGAGCTTGATTACAGAGAATAAACAGATACCACATTTATTTTTCAGTATTGATACTTTTATTGAATTAATATTTATGGTTTGTATTTGCAGGAAACACAGATATACCAGTGACGGGAAAAACTGGAGGCAATGTCACCCTAACATGTGAATTTAATGCCAATACGATTGTTCAAGTTGAGTTATTCAGTGATTCAAAAGACATAAATGTTTGTGAGACTGAAGAATGTAGAGTATTTAAAAAAGCAGCCTGTGATGTCGTCATCAAGAATCTGAGCTTCAGTGACGCTGGGAAATACACTTTGAGAGTCCATTACAAGAATGATCAGACCAACGTGGCAAAGCAAAAGGACCGGATATACCAACTTCATATTCATGGTAAATTCATAACTGATCAAACCATCAATGTGTGTTTTTTTTTTTTCTTTTTTCAATTATTACATTTGATTAAACATTATAATAATGATTGATGTCTTTGTGTTTCTCCTCAGACGAGATTTCTGTGAAAACAGGCACGCCACTAAAAATGCATGTTCTGATGTCCTTTGCTAATAAAGTGGAGAAAAACTCCAGTGAAGGGTGGAAGGAGGTGTGGAAGAGAGGTCATGGGGTCTGGAGTGATAGAATGAATGTCAGTGATGAAAACCTGATCATTAAAGTGTTTACGGATAATGATGCAGGAACATACAGAGTTCTGGACTCTGAAGGAGAAATCCTGATCACAGTGACAGTCACAGGTGAGAGAAACTCAGTGGATATCTGAAAATATTATTTTTATAGCATTTAGACAGCTGAGGTTCATTCATCAGGATTTGAACAACAAATTGATGTTAAACTGTGTGACTAACCATTCAATATCCTGTACAGAATCAGGTACACAATCATCGGGAAAACTGGACACAGATAAAGACAAAACTGGTGACACTGAAGAACACAGTAAGTAAAACAGGAGGCACTGAGAGCTTTACAAAAATGTAAGCAGTGAGTTTAAAAAAAATATAATAATTGTGCACTCTTCTCACTTTCCCCCTTCCACCTGTAGATCACTGGTTTTTGCCAGTAGGAGTGTGTTCTGGACTTCTGTTGGTTCTGGCTGTGATTGCTGTCATCATATGGCGATGTTGGCCCAGAGGTTACACGCCGGCTCCAGGACAGGAATCCAGAGCACCCAGAGGTATTGGGGAACCTCTAACGATCTTAACTGAATGTGATTAAACTGCACAGGAGCCCTGAACACCTGGTGACACCACTGTTATTGGAATTTGCCTTCAACACTAACAAGATTCTGTCATCCTATACTGGCAGCTAAAGGTGTGCCATAATATCACTGTAATTGATGAGCAAACTGACTGAGTATGTCACTTCATAAAAGCAAAAGCAAACCTTTACTGCAACAAATAAATAGTTGAGAAAAAAATGTAAAAAAATAAACAAGGTAACTTATTGCAGTAAGCGTTTGGAGTTGTCTCAGATAGTTTTTTTTTAAAGTTCTTCTCAGTAAAGATACTTTGTTTAGCCAACATAAATTTACTTGTTCATGCAAGTCCTATTTTGCTAATAGAAATATTCTTGTCACAACTGAAGCAAAAATTACTGTTGTTGAGGTAATTAATTTTTTTCCTGGATTATTATTATTTATTTTATTTTTTTTGTAAAAAGCCACCATTTTTAGATCTATTTATGAATGACAAACATGGACTTATTCCTTTATCAGTTTATTTTAGCATTAAGGACATAAGGAAATTCTAATGATTGTATTGAGAACATAGTGAAATATTAGAGAAACCTTAACAGACAACGCAGTCTTATTTGTAGACAGCATTATCTTTGTAAAGCATCCTACAAAACTAAGATGTCCAGGAAATAGATTTAAGTAGGTGAACATACTCTAAGCCTCAGTACTTGACACAAAAAACCTTGAGAACGAGAGATGAGCTTTTTACATCACACAACACAACAAATAACAAACAGTAATGACAAAACAACAATGAAAACGTTTAAAAAGTCAGCAAACAAAAAACCAATAATCCTATAACAGTAACTGCATACTTTATTCATGCTGCAATGCATGCTGGGAACTCACAAAGTCTTAACATTTCAGCAATATGAAACTGGTGTTTGAGTTGAGACAACATTTGGGGTAATTCTGACAAAGGTTTTTATGAAGTTTCAAGAAAACTGTGTTTCCTCTTATTGAAGACTCAAATGGACAGGTTTCGTAAACTGGAAACTATGCAGTTGCCTTTTTTTACAGAGTCTATAAACTCACTGTGTGATTAAAGTAAGTCTATTAGAAGGCAGTTCATAGGATAAAGATGACCAACTTCATGTTGATTTGCACTGACTGTTCCCTCTAATGATATGATAATATGATTTTACTGTAATTGGTCATGTATGTTTTGCACAGTGTGTGTCAACACAAGGCAGAGGACAGACAAAGTTGAGCCTGCGAGAGAGTTTTTTTCTTTCTTGCTGCTGTTACCTTCTGCTTACTATGGGATTTTAAGGTACTATTATTTGTAAAGCTGCATTATATATACTTACAATATATACTGAGAAAAAAAGGCAAATCCACTTTTAATACAGTAATATTTCTTTATTTTCAATTATGTATTTTGTATGAATTTGATAATTTTATAGTTTTGTAATGTGTGTTATTTAACTTAAAAATCTAGAAGCAGCACAACTTTTTTGTTCATTATATACTGTACCAAATTAATTTATAGTCCTTCACTGTTTCACAATTTTGATCATCAAATCTATGCAAATTAGAGCAGTCATGTCTTGTGAAGTTTCAATTTTTCTGTGCTCTTCTTTCCTTTCGGTTGTATTTCACTCATGTTTATCATTGATTTGTTTTGTATATAAGAGGGAAAATTAAGATTGTCTATACTGTATGGTATATATATATATACTGTATATATGTATGTATATATTAATAAAATGACCTTTTTTATTATTATTCTTTTTACAGCTTGAGAATTTTTCCTTTGATCACCAAAGGCTAAAGTGACTGTGACCTTAAAAATGACGTCCTCTTTCCTCTTTAAAAAAAAAAATAAATAATACCAGAAAACATGAGCACTATTATGAAAGTTTAGCCAGAATACTTAAAAATTACATGTCTTAATATGAGACTGATATAGTCCTGCTGTCTGTTAAGTTACATACACTATTTCAACTCATGACATGTAAACCAAGAAGAGACATGACTTGTATTTGTAAATTTTTTTTAAAGTACTTTTAAGTATTATGATAAACTATCATTAATCAAAATTACATCCCAGATGCTGTTTATAGGGCTTCCAGTATGTTGTATGAAACCTGGAATATTGATGTCTGTACTCACAAATCTAATGTTGACTAAATATCTTTGCAAGACCACATCCAGTATAAAAAAAAAAAAAAAAAAAAAAAAAAAAAAAAAACTACACTGCGTAATCATGAGTATGTTTAACAGATATTTGCAGTGTGTTGATGTTGTAAATCAACTTTGTAATGCAACACCTGAACTGATATGAAGTGGGTATTTTTGGAAGTGGGAATAATTTGTGGTTTAGTGTTCTCTGCATTGTTGTCTAACTAATTTTAACCCGGTCTGGTCCGGGAGGAGCACTCAAAACACACTCAAGAGCAGGAATTACAGAAGAATACACTTTTTATTAACAACCAGGGGCGGACTGGCCATCGGGAGCACCGGGACATTTCCCGGTGGCCTGATGGTCATTCTGGCCTGCCGGCTGCCGCTGTGCAGTCGATCAGGCTGACGTGCAATAGGCTGGGATGCAACTGCGAATTAATTGACGGATTTATGAATCTACGAATCAGGCGATCGCGGAGTGAAAATGACACCACCACATGACATGACCCAACATCAGCGAAGCACTGCCTAATTGGCTATATCCAGAGGCAGGCTTCATCTTAGAAAACCGTGCAATTTGGGCGATTCTCGTGGTAGTTTAGCAGCGCTCCCCTTTTCCAAGAAGGGTCGCCTATGAGCGTGCTATTCTGGATTCAGGAGTTCTCCTCTCATATGAGACTGAGTTCACTGTTTTTCCCAGAGTGCTCCAGCATTATTTCCACAGATCGAGTTGATGACTCTCAAACATATTTTTTTTGAGATGCACCATTCCATCTATGAGCTGCTCTATCAGAGTGCCACGAGAGCCCTTCCTTAGAACAGTATTTGAAAAAAAAAAAAAAAAAAAAAAAACCATGATATGGTAAGTGTGCACGTGAAGTCTTTGCACACTTTCTGAAATCCACACTGTGGTAAGTTCGCACGCTAGTACTCTGCGTTCTTTATAAAATCCTATATGGTGAGGGCTTCGCGCGGTTGCTTCGTGCCCTTTCTTGAGCTGGTAAAAGCCCCGTTTATCTTGGGCGCCACTCCACCCATGTATCCTCGGATACCTATCTATACAGGGTGTTGCTACTGGAGATCTGTTGAGACAGCTCCTTCAGCAAGCTTTTGAGGAAGCAAGCTGTAGCCACTGTGTGACAGGTAAGACTTAGTATAAAATGCTAGGTTCCTAGCTGTATCCCTTTAAAGGAATCTTTCCTGATTCCAAGCCTTTAGCTTTACCACCGGGCCGAGGCCCTAACAATTAAGTTGGGTATGTAGCTTAGGCCTTTGGGCGTAAGGGGTATTGTCACAGACAGCCGTCTAAACGTTCCGGGGGTAAACTCCCATTGAAATGGTAGAGTTGGTACTTAGTGTTCACCATGATTCTGGCCTGCACTCCCCTCAGCATGGCGGCGTGGGTATACTGTTCCCCATAGGGCCCCATAGAGGACGCAGTTCGAAGTTCCCTTGAAAGGGAACGTCTCAGGTTACGAATGTAACCATGTAGGGAACGAGACACTGCGTCCTCTAGCTCCCTGCCATGCTTCGGACGCAAGCTTCAGACGAAGAAGTGAATGACGTGTTCTCCCGGTGCCTGTTTTATAGTCGCACCGGTAGTGACGTCAGAGGCTGTCGCCGGCCAACTCGTTGGTGTTTTTTCATTTGTATGCTTCAGACACGGGTCACGACGAGGTGTTCCCCATAGCGACCCCTAGAGGATGCAGTGTCTCGTTCCCTACTCAGGGAACCATGGTTACATTCGTAACCCGAGACGTTTTACATTACCTTAGGAAAAAAAAAAAAAAAACCTACTTCCTCAAGTTTTCTGAAAACCCATGTACAGTAATGCAGTTATGACATAAAAACCAGAGTAATAATTTGTGTCTGTATATTTTTGTTGAAAAAAGTAGCATATTAGGTAGTTTGGTCAAGATTATTAATCAAAAGCATCTCCCAGAATAGAGCTTAACTTGTATAAAACCTGTAATATTTATGATCATGCGCACAAAAAAAAAGCAACTAAAATGACAACATTAAAGTCGAAATATTTAGAGAATAAAGTCAAAATAATCGAGAATAAAGTCTAAATCAATCCAAACAAAAAAAGGCAAGAAGGGGGAAGATGGGAAGAGAACACAATTGCAGTAAACTGTACAGGGGCCAAGATCACCTAACAACAGCAAAATTTTTTTTAAATCATTTCAGATTTTTGTATTCGAACTATCTTTTCAAATATATCACATAACCTATGAGAACACATATAACCACTTTATATTGGATTTGCACTGACCCTACCCTGGCTTGAATTTGTTCCCGTCAATATGAATTCTTTGTATTAAATTGTTTAAATGTGTGTCAACACGAGAAGCACGTTCAAAGTTGAGTCTGTGTTCCTGCCAAAATGTTTTTCCCATTTAAACATTTTTAGATATTTTATTCCTTGCTGCTCTTCAATCCAATCCAATCCACTTTATTTCTATAGCACATTTTACAAACACAAAGTTGTATTAGAAAGAAAAATAATAATAATGTACAAAATATATTTGAAAAATAGGGGTTGCTTCTTTTTCAATTTCATAATTCGTTTTGATACAGTAGTATTTTTTAATTGTTTTTATAATATATTTTGATATGGAATTTGATAATGTTTTATATATATATATATATATGTATATATATATATTATGTTATTTACTTTGCAATCTAGAAGCAGCAAAGGCTTGGTGGACTTTAATGTTCGCTAAAAACTGTACCAAATGATAAATATATCTAAAGTCCTTCTTATTACCTCACTGTGATGTATACTGTAAGTGCATTAAATACGAGAAAGTGTGCAAGAGTTTCACAATTGGAAATATTTAAGGTTTACTGTCTTTTTCTTTTGTTTGAGTTGTATTAACATTGATTTGCTCAGGGAATATGTGGGAAAATGTACATTTTCTATGCAGTATGTCATTCCATTCTTCTCTCTGTATTTTTAAACACCTTAATAAACGACTTTGTTTATTTTAAAAATTTTGTGAACCTTTCCTTTGATCACTGGAACAGGAGCCCATCCTGGGCTTAACTCGGGAACAGGCACTGGAGAATTGGAAGCCCCCTAAGGGCTGGACAAGGAAAACAAGGACGAAGGAGGGCTGGACGGGACCAGCGGAGACGTCGGAGAGAGGAGAGAAGGCAGTTCATCCTCCATGTCAGATTCCCAGTCTATAAAATCCACCTCATTTTGGCCCTATTAGCATTCCATATTCCGCTCACCCGTCGCAAGTAGGGCTCGCTGCAGCCTGCGGTGGACATCCAACCCCGCCCACATCCAAGTGTGACGTCAGAAGTCACGCCCATCCCGACACAACCCTGCCCACGTCCAAGTGTGACGTAAACGAAAGCCACGCCCATATCAAATACGTCTCCTCATGTGATTTCCCCATCCCCGTACCTGGAAACCCGGAATTATGTTGAAGCAATTTATGGAAGTTAGTGGGATCAATATTAAATAATATTGTCCTTCGTTTTACTAATACACGTTTCCTTATTTTTGTAAAGGATGTCTAGGCTAAAATGGCACAACTTAAATCTAATATATATTTAATATGTCTAATATACGGAGCTGATTTCGTCGTCATAACAGCTCCTAAAACGCTTATGTTGATTAAAGTAGGCTAATTGTCAATTAAAACTTTTAAACCTTACCTTGTTCATTTATGTAATGAGATAAATTCACATTTATTAAAAAACGATTTTGACCTACCCAAGGCAAAATTGAAATGCATCAAATTTAAAGGGGACAATTAGATTTTGGTATTGTAAAAGTATGCAAAGTTATTGTAAAAGTTGGTATTGTATAATTGTCATTTAATTTTCTAAAGATTTATTCCACTTATCATAAAGTGTTAACATTTGAATGATAGAATCAACAGTTCCCCATATGCAGTAGGCTACACATACTTAGGCTGAATAAAAATTGCATTGATAGATTATATAAGTAACATGACATTAACCTTCAGGCCTTGTTCATCACAACTTGATATGAAACATGTCCAGGTCCTCCACATACTTAAAGATGAATGAATGAGGCATCCATTGTTTCATTGGGTATTTTTATATTTATTATTTTACAAAAAAATAAAAAAAATAAAATAATAATAATATACACCACCAGTTTTTGAACAGTAAGATTTTTATTATTTTTTAAAGTCTCTTCTGCTCACCAAGCCAGCATTTATTTGATCCAAAACACAGCAAAAACAGTAAAGTGAAATATTTTTACAATTTAAAAGAACTGCTTTCTATTTGAATGTATTTTAAAATGCAGTTTATTCCTGTGATCGAAGCTGAATTTTCTTCATCATTACTCCAGTCTTCAGTGTATTAACATAATTATAATAAAATGTTTTTTTTGAGCATCAAATCAGCATATTAGAATGAAGGATCATGTGACTGGAGTAAGTTACCTTTGAAATCACAGGAATAAATTTCATTTTAATAGAAATATAGAAAATTGTTATTTTAAATAGCAAAATATATTACAAAAGCAAAATATTATACAAATATTTTAAAATTGGACTGTTTTTGCTGTACTTCAGATTAAATAAATGCAGGCTTGATGAGCAGAAGATATTTATTTAAAAACATTAAAAAAATCTCACTGTTCAAAAACTTTTGACTGGTTGTGCCAAATGAGCAGCTGAATGATCAGATAAACAGTTCTTGACATGCAGTACACACACATACATACATAGACTACACAGAGAGATTCCTTGCTTCAATATATCCTCCGATTCTCCCTCCAGGTAGTCTCTGATGGCATTCTGTTGATTTTTACTGTCCATCTGGAGAACGGCAGGGCCTGTCACCTCCCCACAGAATAACCCACGAAGACTCTACCACGCTGGACCAATGTCCCTTACAAACTTCCACTTTATGTCCTCTTGGCGCACCTGTTAAAAATAGAGAATACATACGTGTTGGGGGTATATGTGTCCACTAAAAATTATTTACCTCATCATTCTACATAAACATATTTATGATTTTAAACCACAAAAATCAATCAGTATCTAAAGAAATGCTCTCACCATACCTCCATGCACCACTGCATGGCTTATGTGGTCCTTCAAGTGAATTGTAACAAGTAATTTTCTTTACTGGTGAAACTGCAGCAGGGACCCCTTAACCCGGGAGAACTGCCCTGCATCAGGCTTGGGCTGAAAATGTGTAGAATGCTGTAAAACATGACAAACAAACATTAGGTGATCTTTTCGTTAATATAGAAGAATAAAAAGATAATTTGTGGCATACACAGAGTTATCCAGCAAGACATTGTGAAATGATGCGGTTGCCCAACCAAGTTACTGTGAATGTGTACTGTGATCAGAGTATATCATTAAAGATGTCGGGTGTGTGTGTGTGTGTGTTTGTGTGTGTGTGTGTGTGTTTGTGTGTGTGTTTGTGTGTGTGTGTGTGTGTGTGTGTGTGGTGGAGGCAGGTAAGTACATATGTGTGAGAGGGATGAAGTGTGTGTGTCTGAGTGGGTGAGATGAGTGTTATGTGTGGGGGGAAGGGTATAAAAAAATATTGCACATTGATTCATATTTTATTTTATGTTGTAAGACTTGTGCCTTCTATCTATCTATCTATCTATCTATCTATCTGTCTCTCTATCTATCTACACATGTATGTATGTATATATGTATGTGTGTGTGTGTGTGTGTGTGTGTGTACGCATGCATGCCACGAATACATACATACATATATACATACATGTGTGGATAGATAGACCCCCCCAACATAAAAACACTCATCTCACCCCCCCACCCCCAAACACACACACACACACACATACACACACATATATATATATATATATATATATATATATATATATATAAGTATATTTTTTGCTAGCAATAACGTGCCTGTGTGAAGTTGAAATTAAAAATACTTACTGTTGTTTATGCACATGCACACAAATATCGCACACGTTCTTAAAGTTGTCAACGTTTGGTAAAGACCAAAGATATTTTTTTTTACTTACCGACATGGCAAACAACAGCTTCTTTTTTAGCGGTTGGCAAACAATACAAATTATCTTCTTATCGATGCTTCTTCCTGTTTCAAAATGATTGAGAATCTGACGTATTTTGACATGGGCGTGGTCTGTGACGTCACACTTGGATGTGGGCCGGGTTGGATGTCCACCGCAGGCTGCAGCGAGACGCTCCTCACCCGTCGCGATGCAGGGGGCGGAGCTCCACTCCGCCATAACACCGTCCGCAGCTCTCTCCCTTGCGGTGGGTACTGTTGCCGGCTCACACACCTGGTCTGACGTCACGGCGTCTGGCTCCGCTGCGACCCTCAGCTCTGTCGCTCTATGCTGTGATGGCTCTTCGGTCGCGGAGGGCTCTGGCTCTCTGTCAGCGGCAGGCTCGGGAATGCGCTCTGTACATCAGGGAGATGGTGGGCTGGGCTCTGGGTCCAGAGTGGACCTGGCGAGATCCTCCATGGGGCAGACGGTGAGAGGTGACCCGCTTCTCGCCAGAGTCCACTCCACGAATGCGGGGAATTCCTCTCCAGGACCATCTTCAGACGACGGCGCTCTGCACGCAGTGTTGAGGCTGGCATTATAGAATGCGCAGAGCGCGTCGTCTGGGTAGGTGGTGAGATGGGCTAGCAACAGGAACTGCCTCGCATGGTCCTCGAGAGAACGTCCTTCCTGCTCAAGCAGGAGGAGGAATTCAGGGCGAAAGAGGGGATCCATGAAACACAACGGAAACAAAAGGACTGAGGAAAACCAGAAAACAAACGGAGGGTAAACACGAAATTTAAACATTTGTAGGTCAGGTGTTCTGTCACGCTACACTGCTGGAAGGAACACAGAGTCAAGAGTAATCGAGAGAGTCTTTATTAATCCAACACAGGGGTAAATCCAACATGGAACACAGGAGGAAGACACAACATAATGAGTCCAGGGGTGTGACACTCTGCTTTGTGTTGGAACCTTTAGTTTGATTAACACCTTTATCAACAACAGACACAATGGAGAAAATCATTTTCTTCTTCTGTGTATTTTCTTGTTGGATTATGCAAACCACATCCAGTGGTAAATTTATTCTATTTCAAACTATTTGAAATTAGCAAATCAACCTCAAATACAATAGCTATTAACATAGTATAAAATTATGTTATAAATGTCTCTCCAGATGCATCAGTACAAGGATCTTCTGATCTGTTAAGGGTTCAGATGGGAGAAAACACCAGTCTGAACTGCAGCATGAGAAACCGATATGAAGTCACCTGGTATCACCTCAGATCTGGAGAACAACTTGATCTACTGATTTCTGCAAAGAAAGATGAATCAGGAAGAAAACTCCCGACTAACTACAATCCAAACAGCCCTCTAATGAAAATGACTGCAGATAGTTGGGTCACCAGAGCCACGCTGGTTTATTTCTGGAGTAACAGAGTCAGATGTGGGTCTTTATTTCTGTGCAACAAAGTCTGACGCTCAAGAGATGTTCTTCGACAAACCCATCAGACTAGAGATCCAGGGTAACAGATTTCAGTTGTTATATCATATGTGAACAAATACTGTATGTCCTTGGGGGGGGGGGGGGGATTTTTTTTCTGATTTAATCCATAAAAGTAGTTTTGTTGGCATAAATGAATGTATATAGGTTGAGTCAGTGATGCTGGATAATATGTTTTTCATTTGAATTAAACCAGTTTTCTCCCTCATATTTATACTGAAAGAATATTTCATATTCCTTTCATATTGGATATCAGATTAAATTTTCAGACCACCAATAAACACCTACCAACCTAAATTTCTTGATCTGAAAAAAAAAAAAAATCCTAAAGGCCCTGAAATGCCATTATAATTTTATTGCATAAAGGACAACATAAAAACTAAAGAATCTTAACCCAATCTTATACAACTAACAACTAAAAACAGTTGTGTGTGTACATTTATCATATATTAACAGGTCTTATTGTAGTACAAGAGACAGATGAAGAAGCTGACAACACAGGTAACATGTTGATTGTAATGTTAATGTTTTAACTTCTGCGTTATGTATTGTACTGTATTTTGCAGTTAACACTTTCTGGTGGTGCAAACATGAATGAATCTTGTCTCTATGTAGATGAAGTGACTCTGACGGAGCGTGTGCTGATGTTCAGTGGTGTTGGTCTGGCTGTGTTAGTGTTTTTTCTGGCTACAGTCATTGCAGGAGGAATCATTCATTATCACAGTTGGCAGAAAGGATAGGCCGCAGCCAAACGCTCATCTCTCATGAATCACAAATCAGCTCAATAACTTCTATTTCTGCTTTATTTTACAGTCTAACTCTATATATATCTGTGATCTGCATTGTTTTGCTGTACCACAAATTAAAACAGGAATTGTGGGTGAAATGCTTTTCCTATTTTTGCTTCAGAGATGTTCTGGCAAATGTTGCATTGTTTCAGCACCAGTGAAACTTACACAATCATTTATTGTGGTTATTATTCAGGTTCATTTATGCTTGTCAGTAACATTAAGTTAAATATAAAAAGACTGTTACTACTTATTTTTTTTAATGCAACATGATTCAATATTCAATATACACAATATTCAAGCCAGAATAGCATGTTTTAAGCAACCAATGTTTTTACCTAATGTAGAGATTGAGCCTATGAGAGATCTGTCAAAACCAATATGAACAAATATATGCTTTAATGTCATTAGATCAGCAGGACTTGGGATAAAAATGTGTTATTAATATGTACATACAAGCTATTTTCAGGAGAAAATATAAATGCAAGTCTCTTCTGTGGCACATAAAGCTTTATTAAATAATCAAATGTCTTAATGTTAAATGTATTATTTACAGTTCAAATTGTAAAACTGAGAAACTATATGTTTGTGCATTTTCTGAAAGAAAATCTGTGCATTATCAATGCTAAACCTCTTCAAACACAACAGCAGGATTTTCATCAGATTTTTTTGGGTTCCTGCAGGAGTGGATGGTAATGAGGTGGTAGATAAAAAACACTTATACAAAATAATAGATAGCACTATGACTGTGAATTAATGTGTAAGCGTATGAAGCAGTACGTAACACCTTGCAAAAGAGAGAGGAGGGAAGGTGAGGCATCTGTTCGAGATTCAGAAAAATATGTAAACAGGAGATTTGACTTCAGTATCAAGAAGAAGGAAAGAATCAATACCAGAAGACTCTATAGGAGGCAAAGAGTTGAATGGCAATTTACATGAAATTAATAAGCATTCTGGAAACAAGTGCAATGAACTAGAAATAGCTGTACTGATGTTAGCCAATCAAAACACTGACAAGCAAAACACTTTATTAATATTACAAGGGAATTTAAAGGAACCTATTTAAAAAAAGAAAGAAAAATTCCATGTCCTTCATACTTTTCTGGACCTTGACAGTGTAAGTTACTTGGCACTCTATGGGACAGTCACAAGTAGGAATGCAGCTATTATAGATTTTGTTGGTACGATTATTGTGTGAGAAATAATCACGGTTTTACGATTATGATGATTATTATGCATTTATAATGTTTACAATCACATGGATGCTCTAGATATTAAAGTGTCATTTATTGCTGCCTTTTGAAACAGAAATAACACAGTGACAAATAATAAAGCACAAAATAATAATAATAAAGACAAACAAAAATCCATGTCTCCAACTGGAATTAAAAAGGTGACCTCTGCTCTGTAAACATCCATGTCAGTATTTCCCTTTTGAAAATAACTAATGAAAATAGATCACAAAAGTATTTAGTGTTTTTAGAGTGTACATTCTTTACATTTCTTTTGGACCTGAGGCAGAGAAATGGAAACATGGTTAAAAAATGTTTTGTTGGTTTTTGACATGAATAATACTGTAAAAGGGATAATTAAATAACAATGTTAATGAAGTATTATTAATATAAGAATATTAACTTTATTTATCCCACAGGGCAAACTATTAATAATGAGGGGAATAAGCTGAACTATTATTATAATCAACTATCATCCATACGTATTCATTTTAATAATATTTATAATAATTCATATGATTTTACATGTGGCCTGAGAAAATCATGTTGATTATTTTTTTTATCTTATACTACGGGGCTGTTGAATGCTTGAATCTGATTGGCTGATGAACGTTCTGAGGTGTGCAATTATTTTCTGGGAAACGTACGGCGAAAATAGTTCCAGGCAGCTCTCTTGACCGCGTTACAGTTCCATATCACTTCACATAGTAAAACTCTCTATCTATCGAATAATTAATTAAATTAGCTAAATATTATAATTAATCAAGTCCAATAAATGTGATCTTACCACATTATTTCATCTTTGTCTGATCTGAAGCGGAATGCTGAGTTAAGTGACATACAGCCAAGTATGGTGACCCATACTCAGAATTGGTGCTCTGCATTTAACCCATCCAAAGTGCACACACACAGCAGTGAACAAACACACACTGTGAACACACACCCGGAGCAGTGGGCAGCCATTTATACTGCTGCGCCCGGGGAGCAGTTGGGGGTTCGGTGCCTTGCTCAAGGACACCTCAGTCGTGGTGTTGCCGGCCCGAGACTCAAACCCACAATCTAAGGGTTAGGAGTCAAACTCTCTAACCATTAGGCCAGGACTTCCCCCTGAGCTAACGAGCCGTAGCTTCACGTCGGTCTTGCCTTCAAGTTGTGCATTAAAATAGTTTAAAGCCGTGGATTCGCTCTTCAGCAGCAGTTTTTATGGCAATATTTAAATGACACCCTGGTCTTTTTTGGTGTACCCAAAATAGTCCCACACTATCGACCTCAGTCATTTCTCTGGTGGAAATAAAGGATCGCTGTTTGGTCCCTCCGTCATAGTTAAAGGAAAACGCAACCGTTTTTCCATATTTCACTATGTTCTTCCTTCAACTTAGATGAGTTGACATGTACCTCTCCCGTCTCAGTGCGTACACTTAAAAAATAAAGATGGCGTCTGAAAGTTCTGGTCGTTGGTCAGTTTGTGAGTAAATGTACGTTTTTGATCAACGTTTTCCACTTTTGATGTCATTTCTAGCGAGAAATTTATATTGCAGTGATGAAATATCCACTTAGTTATAACCAAAGCTCTATATTTTGCTGTAGATCATTAAACCGTTACTCTGCCACAGAAGCCTGTCCAAAATCAGTTTCATGAGGTGCCTTCGTGCAAAAACGCTGCCTGCAAAGTCACTTCCTGATACTGCAGCGAGGCAGCAAGTCACCTGCCTAAGTTTTCGGATGCAGCCAATGTTGGAACAGGAACAAGGAACACAGTTCCTACCAAGGGGTCCCAATGCAAGAAACTGTACAGGGGCCTGTACTAGTGTGCCTTCAGTGCCAACAGATCTGCAGAGGATCCTGTTAGCACATAATTCCTGTCTGAATCAGTTGATTACATGTCTCCACCTACTGGTCATTTCAATTTCATGTTTCAAGTTTCAAACTTCATGGACGTTTTAAACACTGTACCAAATGGATAAATTTTTAATATATTTGAAAACATTTTTTAAACGTGTATCATGTCTACAGATACAGCCAGACACATTCTTAACATGAGACCTGCTGGTGTAATGATATTAATATGTTTGCTCATATTAGCTATTGTTGAAACCATTGCTGTTGTTTTTGAATAAGAACATTGGCTCAATCTCTATACTAAAGTAATGGTCTCTATAATAAAGCCATAATAGAGATGGAATATATCAATAATTTAAGAGAAACAGAAAAATTAAATAAAGCACTGTATACAGAAGTAGAAATTTAGAGAGAGATAGAGAGAAACATTGTTTAAATTAATGTATAAATATGCTATTTACAAGTGAGCAGTTTACAAATGTATAATTTTCGGATAGCACTAATAAATGTGCTAGCTGTGTAATTCGATGTCTGCACTATCATGTATGTTTGCAATGTCTCTACTTTCTTCTTTCTGCACTGAAATCTTCTTTCTTCCTTGTGTGTGTGTGTGTGTGTGTGAACACACTTTAATGAAGCTCTTTCTGTCTTCTGACTAAAGTAATAATGTAACTTACTTAAAACATGCTACTCTAGCTTGAATATTGTGTATTGATATTGAATTATGCTGATTTAAAAACAGGAGCAGTAACAAACTTGCTGCTTTTCAAATTTCACAGCCATTTTTTTATATATTAAATAATTTTTATTTTATATTTATATAATAATATTAAAATATAAACGGTTTGGTTTATTTATATAGCACAACTAAAAGACTAAAAGACAGTGCTTTACATGAACAGATAAGAAAAAAAACCGGTCACACGCATATTGACAAATAAAACAATCACAAATACATACATAACATAAATAATATAATAATTATATATAATTTATATATAATAATTTATTATATTTTAAAACTGATCAACCAATACAGGTATAAAATAATTACAAGGTGTTATCATAAATGAACAATTATTATTGAACAATTGCATCTAGCAACGTAGTTCATGTGATATGTGTACTGCCAGATGCCTTTAATTTCTTCTTTTTGTGTAATTTAGAGGGAAATTTGAGTCACAGTTGCGAAATAAAATTTTAAAAATAGCTACATTTGTTGCCAGGAGCTATCTGAAAGAAAAAGATGGAAAGGTAGTCTGAAAGTTGCTAAATCTAGCAACAGATACCACAAGAGTGACTGGAGAGCAGAGATAAAACAAAGCATCTAATCGCTCTCACGGTACTTTGATGTCAAACACAGATCGGTCCATGAAGGGCTTTTTATCTCCGTTACGTGCACTTATTTACAACACACACTTGCTTTAATGAGAGAAAAACAGTTATGTCTAAACTTTTATTGGATGGAGTTTGTCTGGACAGAAAAAAATGTCAGGAAACACAAAGCATTTGTTACATTACTCTTTTTACACATCCCCTAAGTGTAAAATGTTTGGTGCATTTCTTTGACAATATTAACTGAAAGAGAGCGCGGTTACTGCCTGAAAACTGATGCATTTCTAATAAAATCAGAGAAGTACATTTTAATATTCGACATAATGGCTACTGCTACTTTTGTTGATCTTTCTAACTTATGTGTATTGTGTAAATTTGAGGAAGAGACCTTACTTCATTTATTCTACCATTGCAATCGTGCTAAATCTCTTTGGGAGAATTTAACTCCTCTATCTGCTATAATAAAATGTGATTATTTTAAAATGTGAAAACTATTATTTTCTCGTGTGGACTATATGTAAACATCTTTTATGTGAAATATCATATTCAGGTCAGTACTAAATAAACAATAACATGCATTTTGTATGATCCCTCTTATTTTGGGGAAATAATTAACATTTTGCAGATTCTGCAAAGGAGATGTAAACTGTTGTCCTCAAGTGTATTTACAGCTACACTGTAATATATTTAGATTGATTTAGTATGTACTGAATGATGCATTATTCAGTATATTATTATGAGTATTAAATAGAAACATTGACTGATTTAATTTTTTTTAGCACAGATTTAACATAATGAAACATCTCCATATATTCCTCCTGGTGGTCATAACGCATTATTGCAGCCTCTGTGTTGAGGGAAGGCTTTTTTCCCGGAAGCAAGCGCTGTTTGAAAATAAAAATCAGAGTTAAAGTTCATTATTAAATACGGTAGAATTGTCCCATCATATTATGTTGCACATATGGTTTGATGCAGTAAATCAAGTGTGGAGCAACACTTGGACTGATACAGAGACTATTCTTCAACGCTTTTCATTGCTCTGGAACGAAAGAGGAAGACTTTGCGTTTCAGTCTATCTCTGCTTAGTGGTCTGATGATAGAATACAAACCTCGACATGTTTTAAACTCTACGCACGCGGCTGCTGCGTTACTTCTTCTTCTTCTTCTTCTTCTTCTTCTTTGATGTTTGTTCACTGACTGGTGCATCCACCGACTGGAATACATTTATGAATCAGGGTTTTGCTTTTAGGACGAAAATGAACCATAAAAACCAGTCAAAACAAATAAACAAACTAGAAAAAATAAATAAATAAATAAAATAAAATAAAATCAAAAATACTACATTCTTTTATATGACTCGATTTCACCAAATTGTTTTCTTCTTCTTTAGATTTGATTGGTGGCTGGCAACCGATTTTAAAGGTGCATTATCGCCACACACCGGACTGAAGAGACAAACAAGGGAACTAATTCTATTCTTTCCATCAATCCTGTATTTTTTAGGTAAATCATGAGATGTTTGTATCAAGCACTTCTTCTAAAAGCGTCTGAACATTAATATTTACAATGTCTTTCTCCAGCACTTGAAACATTTCCCTTCTTTGCTCCTCATATTTCCTCCACTCCAGTAACACATTCACACTGACTCCGATACCTCACAGTTTTCACACAAACCTGCTGATGTTTGTCTGTTTTGAATATTGTCTGATTCAGTCCAGTGTGTCCTGTTCTAAGCCGAGTGAACAAAACCTCTTCTTCTCTGTTTCTGATTCTAAATCCAGTTTTCGTTTCTTAAACAATATATCCAGAGTCGGCGTCAGAGCAGATCTACTGGAGGGGCATTGGATCATCGGCGGGGGGGCACTGTCGTTTGATAAATATTTTTTTGACGCATTGGCAACATCATAGTAGCATGGAAATCCAGACCTAAATCTGAAAGATCTATATAGAATGACAATGAAAGATTTAGACTTGGGTTTTTATCTAAAAGAGGAACAGAAGACAGCGCTGAAATTTGCTGTTTTGCCGACCGGATACGGTTCCAATGATCTATATAGAATGACATTCTACCCTATAATGTTAGCTCCAATGATCTATCTATATAGAATGTCATTATATAATTTTTTTTTTTTTTTTTTTTTTTATACCTGTCTTGATTCCTAATACACAACAGATGACGATTGTTAGGTTAAACGTTCAGAATACGATTCAATATAAGGTTAGTATAGCCTAGTTCAGCACGTCAGCGAATGGACAGCGACTCATTCTCGCGTTCTATGAGTTCAGTAGCCTACATTTTTGGGAAAATGTAAATTTTTGGGGAAACGCGCGAGGAATTGCGGCTAACGTTTATAACCTTGCACGTAGAGAGCGCTTTTTAAGAGCTAAGATAGGCTAGGCTACATCGAGGGAAACCCGGCCCAGAACAGATAGCCTAAACAACAGAACAGGGACAGAAAATAATAATATAAATATAATATAGGCTAAATAAAAAACATAAAATTGGCCTACAATGAATAGCTATATATTTTTTATACTTAAATAATTTACAAATTACGACGACAAAAATAAAACACTGAATCAGTTTGAAGCTTTGAAAAACCGGCAAAAAAAATGTCCCCATCAGACAAAGTGTTTTCGTATAGATGTTTCTGAAAACTTAAGGCTTTTTTTCTTAATAAAACGAGTTGGACATCATCACACAAATGTCTGCGTATGGACCAGTTAAATCAGAAGACTAAAATTCGGTTTAACTGATTTTGTAGTTTTTGATTTGCGTAGAATGCAAATTCTGTAGAACTTGAGAGATAGATAAAAGAAAATAAAATACAGGAAATGGAAAAAATTAAATACAGAAAATACAAAGTGTGCTTCAACAAATAAAATAATTTCTTTAAACACCGTTTTTTCTTAGGGTTTGAAGGACTTTAAATACTCTAAAGGACTCATTTTCTAAACAAAATAAATAAAGGACAAAAATAAATGTATTTTCTGCTATTACTTTATGCTAATACTTGGTTTTAACCTGGGTTACACACCTCCCAACAGTTTATGCACGCACCAAGCAGAAATGACATAAGCCCATATATCTTTACAGACAGCCAAGTATAAAACACAAATGCAGTTAGAACCCACAAACATTCATCAACAATTCACCTGTTTTTTTTTTTGTTTGTTTGTTTTTTTTAAATTAGCTGCTAACAACTGTCTATAATATAGACGGACAAACTGTTCTTCAACTTGAAATGGATTTTGCGCGCGCGCTGCAAATCAAATGTAACAAGTTTACTCGGCGACCAATAAGCATTCACCATGACGAAGCCTAGTAACGTGCCATGAGCAACCAAAATTATGCATTTTCCCCATTCTTTTTATTTTATTTACTTTAAGTTTACAGTTTGAACATTTAATATTAAAATAATAACTAAAAGGGATATTTTTTTTTGGGCCATGCCATGGCCTGTAGGAGGGGCATCAATGACCGCTAGGGGGGGCACGGCCCTCGAATGCCCCACCACAGCGCCGGCACTGAATATATCCGTCTTATCATCAGTTTCATTCTCCTTAACTTCTCCAAGAGCAGGAACCAAAACAAAGAAACACTGCTGCAACAGTTTCACATCAGTCACGTGACCTTATCATGGAAACAGGTGTTTCCTTCAAAATAAAAGTCAGAGCGTTTCATGAGTTAATTGTTACATTCATTTGTGGATTATTAAATGAATAATTGACAAGATTATGTCAGTCGCTGAACATCATGCAATATTACGATAATCTTCTCAGAGGTAGAGGACTTTAATGATTAGATATTCCCAGACTGTCAACACACTCACTGTGTGTGTGTGTGTGTGTGTACTTTCAGTTTTGTTTCTACTTAAAAGTGTAGTTAGTCTCACTATATATGCTGTGGCTTGCATCAGTTGTCATTTGAAGACAGGAGAAAGAACAATGTAAGTCTTCATGCTTCTTAATAGGCTATAAACATTTTAATATAAATATAAAGCTTAAATATAAAGTTGTTTTGGGGTTCTATACCAATTTTGTTTCTTTGGGAATTTTTTTAAATTTGAGTCAGTGTGTTTATGCTTAATTTATTTATTATTGCAATTATGATGATGTTTATTAGTGCACTGTAAAATATTATATATATTATCTTAAAGTATATATATTGTATATATTAAAGTTATATACATAGATAATACCGGTTTGATATATATAGAAGCTCCCAGTGTATATATATATATATGATCTTATCTGAAGATTTATTTGACAAAAAGTAAAAAGCTGTGATAAATCATAAAAATAAAAATAAAAATTTGGGGAGTTTTAAAAATAATTTCCGTGGGGTTATTAAATAGTAATTTGTTTTAAAGGATAATTTTAAGCCTTGTTGGTCTAATTTAATACAATTATGACTTTCCACAGAGGTGAATACATTAATTTGAACTTAAATTAGGTTAATTGTATCCTGATGAGTAAAATTCATCTTAATTCACTGTGAACACACCGATTTCATTTGATGTCTTCTGTGATTCGTTGATCGGACCAGTGCTGTCTCTAGTCAAACTAGTTTAAGTGACGTTTAAGAGTTTAGTTGGACTGTAAAAGAGTTTATAGATGATGGTGTTTTTGTGGTTATTATGCTGAAGAGAACATATGTTGACTGTGTAAATGCTGTACCAGTCCTTGAATTAATTTATTTTCTTATTATTAATTATTTTATATTCACTTTTAATCATTTATCCTCTTCAGTTAATATCAATAGCCAGCATAGCACTTGTTCACATTAAACGTAACTCTTTTAACATGCAAATATAACAAACAAATCACAATGACGTCATTAGTGCTCAATGAAAGCAGCAGTTCATGCTTCCACCCACAATGTAATCACAAGCTCCTGTAACCACGAACACGTCAGCGTAACACATTCTTTTCAATGGTAAACACCTATCAAGCAGGATCAACATGTGTCAAACATTCAGATAAAGTGAAAGTTATTAGTCTCAGGAAATATCTGTCAAATAAAGCAGCTCTTCTGTGTTCTCCACAGGTTAAACTACTTGTGTTTAGTGCTTCTTCTGAACCTATTCATAAACAGCGGTCAGTATACAACCATTTTTGTTGACGAATTCTAACCATTCTTGGTGTTCAGTGTCAGCTGGAGTTGTTTCTCTGTTTCGTCACTCAGTCTTTGTTTGACATTCTTCAGCATGTTGTCATCACACACTATTCATTCATTCAGGAACTGCACTTGTACATCTTCCACAGCTTTATTTTACTGTCATCAACATTTCTAATGTCAAAATAGGGCACTACTAATATTGTTGGCTCCTGAATGCCTTTATTTATATAAAATAAATATAAATAAAGAACATTCTCTGATGACGATTACAGAGAAAAGAGAGAAAGACCACATGTTCTTTTCAGTACTGAATGCATATTATACTCTCTGTTTTTTTGCAGAATCCTCCCCTACACTTAAGGTAGGGATAAAAGGAGGCAACGTCACACTGCCATGTCACTATGATGGCAGTGAGATGCCTGTTATTCGTTTAATCAGTCGGTCAGAAAACATCCCCGTCTGTCAGACTGAAGAGTGTAGTTGCAGAGTCTGTAAGAAAGGAGCCTGTGACGTCGTCATCAAGGATCTGAGCTTCAGTGACGCTGGGAAATACATTTTGAGGGTCTATCATCACAATGATCAGACAGAGCTGGAGCCACACATCAGGACGTACCAACTTTGTGTCGATGGTAAAGTCAAAACTGGTCAAATTATCAGCATGCTTTCTGGTTTTCTTTTAGTGACTGTGTTGATGTTGCATCTAAGAGACCCTGGGTTTTCCTATCGCTGATGTTTAAATGATTAGATTTGTCCCTCGAGTCCTAAATATTTGCTTATGGCTTCGATTGATTGTAATGATGATTAATGTCTTCAGATGAGGTTTCTGTGAAAATCGGCGAGGAACTGAAGTTGGATGTTCTGTTGCCAAACGCTGATGAAGTGCAGCATCAGAGCAGAAGAAGCACAGGTTGGAAGGAGATCTGGAGAAGAACTGATGGAGTTCAGAGAGAACGGATCTCCATCAGAGATAGAAACCTGATCATTAAAGAGTTTACACTCAGAGACGCAGGATCATACATAGTTCTGGACCCTGATGGAGGAATCTTGATCGCAGTGAAAGTCAGAGGTGAGAGAAACTCTGTTTTAATCCACTTGCACTGCTGAGGTTTATTCATCATGAGCTGAACAGCAAATTAATGCTAAACTGTGACTGATCTTTCAATATCATCTACAGCTGAAAAACTGAACTGACGAGAGCTGATGACACAAGACAACGGAGTAAGTACAACAGAAGGCATTTTACTAAATCTTTTAAAATGTTTAAAAATGAACATAAGTAATATATGTTCTCTCTTCCCATGCAGCTCTCCTCCTTCTGCCTTTAGAATGTCAGATTTTCCCATAAAACCCCCGTCTGTGTTTCTGGATCTGGCACGGATTCGCCTTCACAGCCAACAGATCTGACTGAAAGTTGTTTTGCTCATATTCAGAGTCGTGCAGCGTTCAGTCAGTGCACAATGTTACAGTGTTTCAGGGCACAACACAATAAGTATTGGATGCTGCTGTTTTGCACATTGTAATATAACTATTTATTATACTGTACAGCACGTATTATTCCATTTTGAATAATTCAGGTGGAAATGCATTTCACTGTAACGTTCTGTCAGTGTTTGATGTTTATTTATATTATTATTTAATATTTATACTGAATATAATATAAATACACTGAATACTTTACATGGTGTTCGATAACAGGTCAAAACATTGCCAAATTTGGCTACATTTTTAACCTTTTTTGCAATGTAAACCGGCTCGGCTGTTGTAACTTCAATGGTCAAGGCCTCCGTTTTCATTCGCTTTCAGTTATCCACAGCAGTCGACAGCAGATACGCTAGTCATACTGCAAATGGTATTTCTTACATTATTATAATTTATTGTTGTAATTACTAATAGAAAATAATAATGTATAGCCTGAATGCACTGTAAGTCGCTTTGGATAAAAGCGTCTGCGAAATGCATAAATGTAAATGTAATTACTGTATAAACATACTGGTTTGTACCGTTTATTGCATTTTGATATTCTTCTAGTTATTTACCTAAAAGTCTCATGCATTCACAGAAAACTGAGTACTTCTGTGCTGCAAAGTAAGGTGAAAAAAAAAGCTAGAAGTGCTACTAAACAAGGACTGTCTCTTACGTTTTCAGACTGAACGAGCCAGTCCTGAGCCAAATGTTCCGGCTCACCACAATAAATAAATAAATAAACAAATAAAATAACTAAATAAAGCAGGGTTCCTCATATCTCGCCCTGGATGGCGAATCAAACTCACCTACCTGTGATTTTCTAATGATCCTGAAGACATTGATTAGCATGCTCGGGTGTGTTTGATTAGGGTTAGAGCTAAACTCTGCAGGAAAGTGGATCTCGCGGACCAGATTTGAGGGTCACTGCCCTACTATTACATTCTAAGATGGTGCTACATTTGATGAAGAAATCACTTTATGAATGTATGTTCATGTAATCTGTATGTACTATGGCATAATTCCCTCTGGTCATAGAACAACAACATTCCCAAGTAATGGAACCATAAAACCACATTTTGTCTGAAGAAAATGTGTACAAACCTCTTTAAAAGGATGCACAGAGTCTACAGACATGCACCTGCTTAACTACAGTATGACAGCAATAACACTGCTATTTCTGCTTCCTCAATCTACTGAAGGACAAAACAGAAAGAAAACCTCTGATCAACTAATCAAAAGTTCAAGTAGTTAGTTTTATGCAAGTTTTATGCAGCAAACATGATTTATTTCACATTATTATGTTCATCTAGAGAAGCATTATGTCTGTATAAACTGAGTTTAAGAGAAAATATAAATGTCATGTTTTATGGCATATAACACTTGATTTAATAAAAATGTCTTCAATGTTAAATGTGTTTATTGAGAATTATGATAAATAAACATCAGTGAATCTAAGAAATCACATGTGTTTGTGTATTTTCTGGCAGAACACTTGATTATTAACCGTGCAAAACGTCTTCAAACACAACTGTTTGTGTTCAGTGATATCAGATCTGTGTCACAGTTTCAGAACAAGAAAAAATGGTTTCACGTCAGTGTCATGCAATGAACAATCATGACTGACAAGCATTACGATCATGCAACTAAAACCACAAAATATGAGGTGAAAATAAACCGACTATTACTGCCATTATAGAAGAATGTTGCTCATGCAGATAGATAGATAGACAGATAGATAGATAGATAGATAGATAGATAGATAGATAGATAGATAGATAGATAGATAGATAGATAGATAGATAGATAGATAGATAGATATTAAAACTAATATAGCGAACATTCTTATAGCACAGGCACAAATTTGAAATCATGACCATTTCCGCCGACTGCTGGTTTTGGCGCGTTACTGCAGCCGCTCCTTCCGGAAGTTCCGTGTCGTCCGTTGGAGATATTAATATTATCATGGCGTCGGTGACTTTTCGCGACTGTTTTCTCTGCGTTTCTGCTTTAATTACCTTCGTTTCCGTGTTCGTGACCGGTGCGGACTTTGTTCGCTTCGTGTCGTTTCGTGCCATCTATCATAACCTGAGCGGAGCCGCGCCTCTGTGTCGAGGTAAGCGCGCGTCAAACAACACAGACACTGCGAAAGTTTAATAATAAAGAAGTTATGCCTAAATATTAACATGCAGTTTCTGAACCCATGTGCACATAAATATATTAAGGAATCCTCTTTGTTTAATTGACTTATATTTGCTCTGTAATAAGTAACGTTAGTAAGGCTGTTCTAAGTTTTTACTTTCTCGGTAACTTCGATTTTGAGCTGCCTTTTTTTTAATGTTTACTTTAAATGCAATCCACGTATTGCTTTATTTGTATATTGTATTTCATAATGTATTTATAGCAGGCTGCATAATTGTGCGCAAATGTACGTCATATCGTCATTACGGAACCTGTGCGTCGCGTGCGTACAGCCCGGCTAGCTCAGTCGGTAGAGCATGAGACTCTTAATCTCAGGGTCGTGGGTTCGAGCCCCACGTTGGGCGGAAAGTTTTTATCGTGTTTTCTGTTTGTATTTTCTCAGACTCTGTGCCCTGGTCCGTGGCTCTGCGGGACGGGGTGGTCCTGAAGGCGGTAGCTGTGGATGTGTTCCTTCTGGTCCTCTTCAGTCTCCAGCACAGTCTGCTGGCCTGGACTCCAGTAAAGCAAGTCTGTCAGAATGTGTTTGGGGTTTTATTCAGATCCGTGTACTGCTTCACCACCGCCGCAGCACTGCAGGTATATCTATGTTAATGCACTGTGTATATATATACTGCAAACTGCCTGATTTTCTTAAAAACTGGTATGTGACAGTATGCAAACGTTTCTGACATTAGTATGCTGCATTGTTGTCACGTGACTGCATCATAGGCATATTTAATTCTGCAAGTGGGTTACAGGTATAATAATAGAAATAATTTGAGCTATTTTTTTTTTTTTTTTTTGTGGGATTTAGTATTTTCAGTCTTTCAGATGCCATGGATAGGTTATATAAATAAGTATAAATATGTAAGTATAAAGACCTTGTTATGTGTAAAATATTATTTAAAGAATATTTAGTTTCTATTATGTTAGATTTTTTTTTACTCACTATAGTACTGTACATTTAGATTTATTAATTTTATTTTTTTAATTTCCTTTTTTTTAGATTTGTAATATAATCAGATTTATTATTAAAATAAAACATTAACAATTTAGTTCATTATTTTCATGACTCAAATTTATTATTCAAATGTATTTTTTTAATCAATTATGCATTCATTTATAAATTATATATTTATAATGTATATAGTTATATATTAATTCAAAACATCTTTTTTTTTTTTTTTTTTTTTAATAAATTTTAATTTTTTCAGTTTTTCTCTAAACTTTTCCACATATCCTCCTAGCACTCTCTTGAAAACCCTATTTCTAAAAAAACAACCTGTAAAACCCTAAGAAACATTTGTAATTAAATAACTTGGTAATTCATTTAATAACACAAATGTAACAATGAAATATGACAGTATAAATTCTGCTCTAACTGTAGATTGAATCTCTGTGTAGATATTGATGCACTACTGGCAGCCGGTCACCAGCGCCCCCTGCCTGTGGTCAGTGCGCACTGCACCCTGGGACATCTGGTTCCCACTCATCTGTTTTATCTTACACTTCCTGTGCTGGGCCATAATCTGCAGCATCCTGCTCATCTTTGATTATCCCGAACTACTGGGCATCAAACAGGTACATCTGCATCTACAATACGCATTCAGAAAAACAAAAGCTATATTATGATATGCACATTTCTAAGGCCTCTAAATGTTCAAAACTTAGCTGTAAAACCTGTTGCATACAATCTACTACATGCCTTCTGTCATTTCAATCCAGTGAAAGCTGTTTTAGTGTAACTGTACAAACATTCAGCTTCTGCTTCTGGTGTCAGATCTTGAGTGATTTTGATCAAGTAAAGGTCAGAATAACTGCAGTAATATCTCCAGATGAACTCTTCCTGGACTGAAGCAGCTCAGCTTTACTTGATTCTCCATCAATCATGTTTTAGAGTCTCAAATCTGATCATCAGGATCTTTTGAGGAGCGTTTGTTTCCAGAAGCTTTACTTTCACTGTTCCTCAGCGGAGGAATGATCTTCACAAGCCTCCAGAACATCTCACATCTTCTGAGGAGCCTTTATTTCTTCATCTCTCAGTCACTGCATTATATGTTTGGATCATTTCAATCTTACTGAGACAGATTATTGGAGATATAGAGCGACAACGACTAATATTTAGATCATTTTATGTCAGTATCTAAGCATCAGAATTTCAACATATAAATATCAGCATGCACCAAATTGCATATTTTGCACGTTATATTTCATATTGCTTTTTTCACCAGTTTGCACATCTTGAAATCACCTGTCCTCTGTGTCTGTCAGGTGTATTATGAGTGTCTGGGTCTGGGTGACCCTCTCCTGCTGAAGTCAGAACGAGCGCAGCGGCTCTACGCTCACCTCAGGCATCCCGTCTGTGTGGAGCTGCTCACGGTGCTCTGGCTCCTCCCCACATTCCCGCTGGACCGACTCCTGCTGGCCGTGTACCTGTCCGCTTACCTGATCCTCGCTCACTCGCTGGACGCCCAGGACTGCGCTTACCTGCGCCGGCAGCTCCGCAGCAAACTGCAGCTCTTCTCTGCACCACTAGAGGGCAGCGATCAGAGCAACAACACGCATAAGACAGACTGAAGACAGTCGTGGTCAAAAAATAGTGTAATGCTGCCTTCAGATTATTACCTAGAAAATAATTTTCATATTTCTTTTCACTCAAAAAGTCAGGAAGATTTACCACTAGTGCAACCGAATGAACAGCAAATGTAGTGAGTAACTGAGGCTTTATCTGTGCATTTTATCATTCTTGTGCTGCTACAGGGAATGATGGGAAATGTAGTTTTGTTACACAAGCCTCTTGCCTCAAAACCAACTATATTGTAGTCCTTCAACAGTACACAAATGCACGCAAACTAAATTGTGCTGTTAACAGTTAAAGCTGTTAACAACAAAAATGCTTGCACCTTGATGCTTTAATTGTCCTGCCTATTTTTGACTTTGGGTGGCGTAAATATGGTCATATTGATGTGATTTGAAGGCAGCATTACAATTAAAGCTATGTTTGGAATGAAATACTAGAATACTGCATAATATACACTATAAACTGTCCAAAATATATTTTTTTAAGTACTTGAAACGTTATTTGCATGCATCAATTGCAAAATTTCAAATGTAACAAATGCAGCACATTGCATTTCTTATCATTACCATGCATTTTTAATAAGTTTGTGTATTTTTGAGCAATATGACAGTATGCCACTCCAAAATCCGCCAGTATTTGAAGTCTTCATCCTTTGTTCATTTTTTCTATCTGCAGTGTTTACTTTAACTTTCAACAAATTAGCATTTACAAATGAATAGTTACATAGAAAGCTAAGTTAGTTGGGGGAAAAAGATGACAGATTGGATGAAGTTATTTTGGTCATTTGTTTCTGCTTTTTATAAAGACTTTTGTACTACCACAGTTTTGCCTCTTACTGCATGTTTTTATATAATACTTTTATTTTTTGCAAATACTTTAGCATCGCACAACCAAGAAGTGAGCAGGTGATGGGATAAATACTGCGTTATGTACTGAGCTCCTGTGTTTTTCATGTTTAAGTGTCATACTACTACAAAACATGCCTTTTATTTTATGCAAATGTTTAATGCTTGAAGTGTGTTTACATAATGACCTCAGAGTTTGGTACAGAATGTATTTTTATATGGTCAATAAACTTGAAATTACTTTTGTAGAAGTACATGAAAAACTGCACTGTTGTTAGAGCTAAAAACCATTATTAAACTTTGTTTATTGACTTTTATTGGCTTTTTTCCGTACCATGATGTGTGTTTTATAAGGTTATCATATTTGCTAAATAATGCTGAATAAAAAAAAAAATGCAAGAAATTACGTATGTCTTTTATTATAATTCGAAATTAAAAGTATATTTCAGGAATCAGACAACAAAATGTCTATTATGAGCTTAATTGGGTAAAATGTTATGCATACAGTAAAAATACAAAGTGTATTTTGCATTAACCGCTCACTATTATATATAATATTTATATAATATCTAATAAAGACTACAATTAATGCATGCGTGTTTGGACTGCAACTGAGCGGTTACGTTATCTAAGAGCTGACGTTTAATTCCCGTGCATCCGTCACCTCGCGTCTCTCTCCCGTTAACGGCTCCGGTGTCCGGGAGGAGGGACTCGAGGGGGGAGATGGAGGACAGCAGACGGCGGTCTTACTTAAAAGTCTTTTCTTAGGCATTATGTTGTGTGTGTGCCTGTGATTCTCCCGCTGGAGTTTAATGTAATTATGGGATTACAGTCCTGCGCCTCTAAAGCCGGTAATATTTACTACACTGCCGCTCCGGTTCACGAGACCGATATAGCCCAAGGAATCACAGAAATATGAATTAACTGGAGGTTTCTTACGCGGTACGAGTTAGAAAGAAGGTTGATGCTTCGCTTTTCAGAGGATTGAAGGAATTATCTGGACTCGTGAGGCATCTTTTTGTAGTTAAACTAATGGTAAGATGAACGTCGAGCGCGTGCAAACGAGGAAAACTGTATTCCACTGAGTCGGGAATTCAGTCATCCCACACAATCTGAAGCAATAAGGTTAGTAAAACAATTATTTAAAACATTATATATTGATTATTGTGTTTCAAATAGATCAATGCCAAAATACAAATACTTTGAACATGATTTTTTCTTAGCAAATCTTTTTATCCAACAAATCACCATTCAAGAATCCATATATGCACGCAAACAAATGCGTATTATAATGAACGTATTATACGCAATTATAACACGTGCGTATCCTGTGCACGCCGAAGTCAGTTTCTGCATAAATGGCATGTAAAGAAAAAAAAAGAAGAAAAAAAAAAATAGAAAGAAGTGCTATTAATACGCATTTTCATGAGACTGGACTCAAGCATGCAAATGTTTGCATGGAGAAATTGCATGTAAATGTGTGCTTTTAAAATCAATTTTAAAACACAGTGACCTGAAATGAAGAGCTAAATGTTGCACAGAAAAAGGGATCGGTCAGTGTACAGTAAATATACCCTCTGTTTTCCATTCAGATTTATTTTAAACCTATTATCTTGATGCTTGAATAAAAACCGTTTACCCATTTGTACTCCAGGAAGACTTGCATTTAGCAGGATACTGCTGATATAAGACAGTTTATCTGACAACGTGTACATATCCATTTTAAATATACCTGTAAGAGCATCAGTGTTTATTCTGACAGTGGTGTTGCACTGTTAACTGCATGTTTACCACATAATAAATACAACAGCTTATGTATACATCAATTTGTTTTGACAGGATTCCTGGATGTCATTGGATAAAACTGCATTTCTGCAAAAGTTCTGATTAGTAAAACAGCACTGTTTCATTGAGTACTCCGTGGTTATGTCTCTCTCTGCTTTACCGGAATGGAAGCAGCTGCTACTGGAGCGAAAGCGAAGAGAGGAGGAGGAAAGAGAGAGACAAGAGAGGGAAGAAGAGGAGCGGCTGGCTAGCATGCCGGCTTGGAAGCGAGGGATCATCCAGAGAAGGAGGGCGAAGCACGATGAGGAAAGAGAGAGTGAGAAAGAGAGAGATGTAGGACAGCATACTCCAGATATCTTGGGCATTACTGAGGACATCGTCACGGAGCAGGTGGACAGTAAATTTACACTTAAACTCCAGACTGATCAGACTGGGTATAAAGTACAAAAACAGACATCCAAAGAAACCATCAGCCCCATCCAACAGAACCCCTTCATTCGTTCTGAGAACAGTTTTAGGAGAGATAACAGAGGGAAGGAGGTGATTAGAGATGGAGAGAATGAATATAAAAAGGCCGCCAATAATAGAGGGAGAGAAAGAAATAAGGAAACGGAGAAGGAGATTTGGAGAGAACGCGATAGAGAGATGTGGGTCGAGAAGATGGGAAGTAAAAGTGAGGGAAGAGAGCGAGACAGAAGCACTGGGAGAGAAAGCAGGGAGACAGACAGTAGCGCATCCTTACTTTCTCCGGTCGTAGGTCTTCGCATGATCCAGGCAAACAATATTATCATCATTGAGAAAGACAAAAATGGTAAGGAAAAACTGGATAAGAGAGAAAAGGAGGCTGAGGAGGAACAGAAAAGGATGAGGATGGATTTGAGGGAGTTTCTAGCTGGCGGAGGAAGCGTGACGGAAATTAGGGCCTCAGAAGTATTAATCATCAAACCTCCCATGACGGAAGGAAGAAGGGAAACTGAGATGGTAGGGATCCCAGAGAGAGGGAGCAAGAATTTAGAGAAAGAGGGGATATGGTCCTCTATGCGAATGACGTCGAGGACAGTCATGCAAAAAGCAGAGAGAGTCCTGAACCACAAGGACAGGGGGACTCTAGAGTGTAGTGGTCGGGTCAGTCAGCTGCTTAGTAAGTTCGGTGAACACCCAAAACCTCCAACCCGCTCCAAGAGCATTGAGTGCTTCAACCAGCCAGGCAAGAACTGGGCCAGATACAGCACAGGAGACCTGTTTGTGCAGGAGGACCAGAGTACTGAAAAAATGGACTCGAGTCCGACATTCGGGGGTGTTCCCAAACGCTCCTTTAGCTTCTCTGACCGTGTGGTTTGCCAACAGGAAACCAGAGATTGTGAGGAAAAGACAGATTTTAAGATGGTGGAGAGGTCGTACTCCGACCGCAGGGTCAAATCGAGGGTCACCGATGAATCAGGAAGTGAACCAAAGGTCACCAGGCGATGGGGACGACCCAAACCTGATGAAGTGATGCATGAAAAGAGACAAAAAGAAAGAAGGGTTGAAAATAAGAGGAACCACTCCATTCGTGGAGAGACAGAGGAATGGACGTCTAGTTTAGACAGAGAAGGCTTCACTTTGGCCTCCGTCAAAATCCCTGAGGAAATTGCGTTTGCACAACTAGTTCCTATCAAACATGATGGGAGAGAAAGCAGTTCAGAACAAGAGATTAAGAAAGTGAGAGAGGAGAATGAGAGAGAGATAATGATAGATAAAGACATACACAGAGATAAGAGGCAAGTGGAAAGAGAGACGACGGTAAGACAGAGACCCATAGAATTCCAAACCGAAGCCACAACAGAATCCAAAGAAAGATGTAATATAGATGAGATAACTGTTGCAGTTTCAAAACAACCCCATGGCATATATATCCCACCCACGGATGACAGTACTATAGATTTCCCTGCAGAAATTCAGTGCCAATGTGTCGACACTCCCTTTGTGGTCTCTAGTTGCCCAACTACAGCCTATGCTGAACAAGCGATCCTTACCCAACACACAGAAGACCTAGTCTGTAAAATAGCAAAAGTCCAATCAGACAGAGAACTCAAGAGGGCTGGGTATGTGTTTTCACATGGAGACATGGAAAGGATCTCTGGTGAAATGGGTAACCAGGATCAAAAAGAACATCAACAGTATCAAAGCTTTCCAAAACAAGCAACTGAGGAAATACATTTTACCTCAGAACCCCCACAACAAACTGTTACACTGGACCAAAGCAAACTCTGCACCCAAGAGAGAGTCACCATTCCCAGGACTGTATTTTATGGAGTCGATATATCAGCAGAAAGAAGGAGGGTGAGTCTCCCTGCTGGGGATAAACAAGATGGAGGAAAAGTGGAGAGGAGAGGGAGCTGGAAGGCTGGGCGACCGCTGACCCGAGTGGAGTCTCTGAGAGAGAAAATTCGTCAGCAAGAGAAGGAAAGACGGGATGATGACAACGAAGAGGGCAGCAGAGAAGCAGGAGGAACTGTGAGAGAACAGGAAGAAACCATATTAGAGACTCTCAGACTGTTTGACGTCACACAGGAAGTTAACATGACAAAGTCAAGCCCTCAACTTCCTGTTCCTGTTTCTCTGTCGCTCTTGCAGTCAGCTTCGACAGAAAGAGAAGTTGGGGAGATCTCCAGAGATGTATCAGAGAGCGATATCTGCCCAAGGCAAGCAGAGAGAGATGTAGAGGAGTGTGGGACGTGCATCGCTTGGAGAACACAGGACGTTAACAAAAGAGTAGAAGAAAGAGAGGAAGAGTCGTTAGAGGAAGGATACCTTCCTCCCTCTCTTTCTCCCTCCCCACCACTTTCAGACTCATTGGATGCCATGAGCCGGATCTATAACCTCAAGACTGTGGGGTCCAGGACCGCAGTGTTTATCAGTGAAAGGAAAGCTGATATGCCCCCACACAGCGGACCTCAGGGTATATACAACCCCATCAGACAAGCACCGTCACCGGACATCCTGCCAGAAACTGCTAAGCTGTGGAATCATGGAAGGGATAGTGACAAAACCGAGACGATGGAGTCGAAAGGTGCTCAGATGGTACAGCGGCAGGTGGAACGACTACAGCTGAGAGAACAGGAAGCAGGATGTGGTTCCCACAACGACAAAAAGGCACAGCCAACCATGGAGAGTTGTCCGCTTGTAGAACCAGAAATTAGGGTAGCTGAAGGCCAGAAGAAACCAGACATACTAAGAGAGACGCAGAAATCCCAAACACCTACAGGTCCCAGATTTCCACAAGCCCAACAGAAAGTCGAAAGACAAACCCCTAAACCCCAGCAGGTCAGATCATTCACAATCAATGCCCGGAACAGCGAATCAACAGAAAACTCCCAGAAACCTCCAGAACAAAACTCTCAATCATCATCCTCTCCCTGCACCGCATCTCCGTCTTCATCTCCATCTCCACCTCTCTTTTCCATTAGGAGTGCCTCGGGTGGACCAGGTAAGAGAGGAACGACCATCACAATCACCCCTAGAAGACCTGCAGGGGCAGCCTCCTCTGGTGGCATCGCAACAGTAACCCCTGCAGTGCCCAAAGCGGCCCCCCAGGGCCATATAACCACCCCTGCTCCCAACAGCACCAAGGAGGCAGGGAAGAAACGGTATCCTACAGCAGAAGAGATTGAGGTGATTGGAGGCTACCAGAACCTTGAACGGTCATGCTTGGTGAAAAGCAAAGGGACAGCGAAAGCGGTGAGTGGGTTTTTGTGTTTTTGCATGACCTATACGATGAGCTGCTATGCACATTGTATTAGGGCAATACAAATGGAGATACAATGGGATATGCAATGAAAATAATTTGCAACTTGCATTTTGGTTTAGTGAGATTTTTTTTTTTTATTTCAGAGAAGAGACAATTGCACTTGAGTAGATTCCTGAAAGCTAATCAAATGTGATCTCTCAATAGTCAGGCCAGAATATCTCTGTCGTCTTTGATTGCGGCCAAAGCAGTTGCTCAGCGTTAAGCCTGGATTAGGCTTATCTCTCACGCCATCACAGTCCACAGGTGAAGATAGTCCCTGTGCAAGTTAACACATTTAAATGCTGCATGAAAAAAAGAAAAAATGGAAAATGACTTTAGGAAACACCTTATTCATTGTGCATTATTCAGAAGTAATTAAATGAACCAAGTCATAAAAATATGATTACTCCTACCTTTAAAAAATGATTGACTTACACCTACACTTACTGACTCCAAAGTAGAATGCAAGTCTATGAATAGATTGGGATTAATCTATTGCGGTCATGCCTTCTTCAGTACCTTTCACCCTGACACTGTCCTGTCTGACCTCGATGTTTGTTAGTCCAGAATGACCCAGGGCAGAGCATTATGTAGTTTTAAGTCTACAGAAGAATAAGAATAACAGTGTCAGGATGTTTACAGAACACTATATACTCGACCTCACAAGCATGAAGAAGCATGTTATTCTATTGCATTGTCTATGCTGTTTTCACACAAAACAAACCTAAAGCATGACCAATGGAGTCTGATTCTTACAAAAGACAAACTCTGCAACTATCAGTTTCACAAATCCTTCACTGAATTAACCACAGGGTTTGCTTAATGGACATCTGACTTATTGAACTGCACATCATCATTACTTCCAGTCATGTCTTATTTTTATTCTTAGGTTACACTATAGGGGGAATAACAATACATAGAGAAGACTGATGTGACCACAAGTCATTTGTGATGGTATCTGATTGCAGGATATGTCAGTGAGACTGATATACATGATATACTACTGAATGCTTGGCTTCCTCTCAATATCTTTGTAGTTCCTCCCTAGAGCTGCAAAAATACTAACACACACAATGCTGTAAACTTTCACTTCTGGAAAACTCTGCATCTCACCTATCAGCAACTACTCAGAGAGATATATGGTCCTGCTCCTGTCTTCCGATATGAGGTTTAATGGCACTGCTTGTTCTCATCAAACACAGCTTATTGTAGTAAGTGGGACACAGCAAACACAAAGGAACTCAACAGAGCAGAAAGAGGGAACGAGAGAATTTGGCAGCATTCTCCTAGGAACAGAAGGATGACCTTTTAATTTAGCTGGGTTTTCACAGGGAGTTAATAGAGCAGTATGTTTGCATTGTGGCGATCAGTGTAACCACATACACTAACTTCTGCCAGGAACTGGAGTCAAATGTACATGAAGGGAAGACAACAATGAAATCAGACTCCTGAGAGAGAAGACCACAAGCATCTATGATGTTGGAGAAAGCATTCAATTTTATTATTGACATAGTTGTGTTACCTTAAGTAAAGTTGCAGAATACAGATAAACGTGCAGCTACGACTGCATGTTATAAATTAGAATACAAACTCATTACATTAGCATTAATGTAGGCCATTTATGACAATGAACTACAGTATATTATCTGCCAAAGTGTTTCTTCCTTAAACCTGGATTTGTAGGGGAAATACATAAAGTTGATGAAATGTTAATAGTTATATTAAACGTTATTAAAATTAAAACAAGAGTTCATGGAATTTAAAATTATTAAATCATAATTTTTTTTAAATCACTTATATATATATATATATATATATATATATATATATATATATTGCATTGCAATATATATATATATATATATATATATATAAAACTCAATGACATGACTAACCAGCATCACAGTGAATAATTTGGTAAATAATTGAAATATTCATGTAAAACAGGGGTACTACAAGTAAATATTTTAGATTAAAGAGTTTCAACTGATAAAAAAAGGTTTTTATAAAAAAAACTAAAAAATCTAATTATTCAAAAAAAAATTACAAAGTAGTGTAAATAAATCAATTTTTCCAATTAAAGTGATAAAAACAAGACATTTCAGCAGAGCATAGCACGAAAAGCTAAACTGTACACATGGATGAAGGTGACAAGCATAATAAATGTACTTTTTATAACAAGCTACATGTGTTTTATATAGCTGTAACATTTTGGAGTTTTTAAAGCAGTCTTTTGACAACTCTTTGGCTACTTCCTCCTCTGAGCGGTGTCACTTCCTTCAGCACATACAGAAGAGAATGCATAAAACCAAGAGCAACCTAGGGTTATCAGTTTATTAAAATTTCCGTTAATGCTGTACGACCGACAGTATCACGTGTACATGCGTTACATTTAACAGCGTGTGTGTGTGAAAGTGTGTTTTCTCCAAGACTCATTACCCCGGTTTACACTCTGACCACATCTAACCTTCATTCGTCTTACAGTTCACGCTTGTTGACTGTCTTTTGAGACAGTTTTATGTTCTGTGACTGGGCTCATTTGGCCTGTGCATACAGAAAATCTTGTACTGTTCCCATGCTTCATACATCAGAAACAGTAAAAGCAGTATGCCCCCTGCAGAACGATTGACGTCAGTCTCTTCACCAGCTCTTAATCTGTCCGAGGGGGTGACTCTACACTTTCCTCATTTGAACCTTAGGCCATTATAGTGCTACTTTTCTCTCTGTATTACTATATGTCCACTGTTATTTCTGTTTTCTAATTCCTAAAATTTTGACCGGTTTCTCAGAAGATTTCAAATCTTCATTGTGTATCTCAAGTAAATGTACCTTGTCTTGAGGAAGTTTCAATAAATGCAAGATATATGTATATATATATATATATATATATATATTTTTTTTTATATATTTTTTTTTTTTGCAATCCATGCAAAATTTTATGTCATGACCTTATGAATTTAAGATTTTCTGTTTTGATTTAAGGGCAATGGTTTCAATTGTGGTTTAACCTTCTAACACGACGTCTGTCCTGCTTTAACATTTACACATTTTAAGAAACTATATGCCAGACAAAAACATTCAATTATGTCTTATTGCCAGTGTTGGGTGTAACGCATTACTTTATAACCATTACTGTAATTTAATTACTTTGCCCTTAAAAAAGTAAGGGATTACTTTTAATTTCCCTGTAATTTAATTACAGCTACTTCTGATGTAATTGCATTAAATGCTGTGTAGACTAGATCAAGTCTATATAAAACAATAGTGGGTTTAACATCAAAAATGTGACATCTAATGTTAAAATGTATGTTTTAATGTAATCTTCTCCCTTTAAATACTTCGGTCAGTTCAAGAATAATTTATACAGTTTTCTATTATTTATTTGAAGGAATTAAAAGAACAGTTTCATGTCTATCCTTGTATTGTTCAACTGGTTGAAGTTTCAGAGAGAGAGAGAGAGAGAGAGAGAGAGAGAGACAGAGAGAGAGTAATTAGTATCCAATTACACTTTTGAATATGAAATAAGTAGCTTGTAATTAATTACCTTTTTTTTAGAATAATTTACCCGACACTGCTTATTGTATGCTAAATAAAAAAAACGGGACAGGATTTACTTTGAATTAAACTTGAAATGGTTCTGTAGAAAAACTGAAATAGTATTTTCTTGTCAAACATACTCCAATAATTTTTGTTTAAAATGTACAACTTTGTAAAAATAATTTTTAACGGTGTATGCATTTACACATTAGTTTATCCATAATCAGTCACTCACCCTCATGCTGTTCCAAACCTGTAAGATTTCTTCTGTGGAAAACAAAAGCTGATGTTATGCCAAATAAACGTTTTAGTCTTTTCTAACTCTTTTTTAGCATAAGCACTTGGATTTTCCAGACTGTGCTGTAATGTGTCTTTCCTGACTGCTCCGTCACTCTTTCTCTCACCGTCCCTCTGGTTTAGGTGAAGGTGTGTTTCGATGACGCTCAGCTGGAGAAAGTTTGTGAGTACCCTTCAGAAGACTGTGCGCTAGCATCCCTCCCTTACTCTCCTCACCCGGGGCCAGAGGACGGCAGGAGGGAAGGGGGCGAGCAGGAGGCCGAGGGACAGGAAGAAGACGAGGAAGAGGAGAGCGTGCCGTTTGTGTCTCGCAGTGGCATGAATGAGAGCGCAGGAAGGGCTCGGTTCCTTAAAGTTGGTTAGTGGCTTCAAATTACATCATCAAAATATAAGCAAACCAACAATGGAATTAACAAACCTTATATTCTTTTATATAAAAAATAAACATTATTAATAAACTCTTTAGGTAATTCTGTGACACATTAATGAACGACAGATTTAGAATTCTGTTAATAACTTTCATTTCTGATAAAGCAGGAAATTAACCATAAGCTACACTGACACTTAAAGTGCACAAAATGAGGTTGATTCCCCTGGATGAAAAAATAACAAAGATATATTTTTTAAATAGATCTTAAATTCTGCTGAATGACTACATGTAGATGTTGCATTTGTGAAAACTCATGAAAAAATAGTTTTAAGGAGTTTGGTGAACATGTTTGCCTTTACTACATAAATATAAAGAGTGTTTTTTTTTTTTTTTTTTTTAACTTTCAGTGTTTTTGCTTGCACTGCTCTTAAAGGGATAGTTCACCCAAAAATGAAAATTAGCTGAAAATTTACTCACACTCAGGTCATCCAAGATGTAGAGGAGTTTGTTTCTTCATCAGTTTTGGAGAAACGTAGCATTGCATCACTTGCTCAGCAGTGGATGCTCTGCAGTGAATGGGTGCCATCAGAATGAGAGTCCAAACAGCTGACAAATCCATCATTAAGGCATTGCTTCTGGCTAAAATATGAGTTCATGATCAAGTGCAATTTTCTGCAAATTTTGGGTGAAGTTCCTTAAAAATAATTAAAAATAAAAATTGAATCTGGCACAGTCCTGCTCCAGTAAAAAAAAATAAAAAAAAAAAAAAATAATAATAATAATAATAATAAATAAAAATAATTCATAAAATTTATGAAAATGTTTTTCATTGTCATTTAAAATATTTTTCTCTGTCTTTTCCCCCCAGATGAATCCTGTAAACGAGTTTCTAAATGACAACCCATGGCGTCCTTTAAATTTTCAATTCTTTACATTTGCAGGAGGTGTAAGTAATGAAGTTTTTTTTTTTTTTTTTTTTAAAGTGGTTTTAAAAATTATTTTATTTTATTAATAATGAATTAGTTTTGCTTGTCCGAACAGAGAATCAAAAATTCTTTACAAGCGTAACATTTTTAGAGATTATTTTAATGAAATTATTTTAAAAGCATTTCTGCTTCATGTTCAGAGATTTAATGTCAGGGACAAGTTGTAAGTGCTGCTCTGATTCACAGAACAATATCCTCAGGTCTCATAAGATGGTTTGCACAATTTAACGCGTTTTACGATTTAAAATCTTTATGTTTTGAATGCTTTGTTCATTTTAAAATGCTTAAAAAAATTAAACCCTCTTTATCTGAGTGTCACATGTTTAGAGTTCACTCCCTTTTGTGATGTACGATTATGATTAATAAAGCTTAGATTTAATATTTTCATTGGACAGTGACATGATATTTGTATAGGAAATGGATAGGTTTTCATCATGTGATTGTAAAATAGGATTCTGACATTGCATATAGAGTATGAGTGAGCGAGAGAGTTTTGTGTTTTGCAGTGGGACACACGTGGATTTTTGCAATGTGATCAAATAAAAATCCAACTTTTGTATATTGTTTGTACTTGAATACCAGTTTGTCTATTTTAACTTTACAACAAAATGAAGAAGCACCTTCAAAATGTTAATAAACATTACAGGCAAATACAGTGTGTGTTTTTGATGTGTGTGTGTGTTGGTGTGAGTGGTTATTTTATCCATCCTTCTACACACTGGCTGTATTAAAGCGCCACCTGCTGGATATTCATAGTAACAATGAGTGTTTCTTCACATCAAATCATTTTAAATATTAATGAGCTGCCCATCTACACAGTCTCTGTTGACAGTTACACTAAAAAAAATCAATGTAATCCAATTTAATGCCTTTGCCAAATTTAATTAGAGGTTGTTTCTGCTCACACCACTGGTTCTTTAAACCAAAATAAGCTTTCAGGTGACATTTTTAAGTATTTGTAAAGTACTTGATTAGGTACAATACTTCTCTAACTTATAAGTCACACTTAATATTTAAATGTATGTCTTAGCATCGACTTATTTCAACAGCTGTACAACTGAAAATGTCATCTATGATTGACGATTTCCGATGCAGTATTGTTCAACAATCAATATCTATAATTTTAAGAGTAATGAAATCCTCTTTCAGATGTGTCTTACAACAAAATAACATTGTTCAATGATACACTTAGTATGTAAACAATGATAGGCCTACTCAATGCTCGCTGTATACAGTTGTTAATGTTAGTGTTAGCTTGCTAATGTGGAGTCCCTTCCAAGCATATCTAAAATGTTTGCTAATATTCAAATCTTACCTGCACTGTCTTTCTTCTCTTCAGTTCGACTCACATAGCGTAGTAAACACGCTCTATCATTCAAAACGCGTTAATTAGTTGTTAAATTGCTGTTTGTAAATTAAACCTGCGATGCCAAAACACGCCGGTATCGGCTCATCCAATCACAGCAGACATGTGATCACGTGACAACATCCAAATAGAGCTTCAAAATGTATTTTAATAGAACAAATTAATATCATACGATACATATGATTATTAACCTATTTTAATGTTATTAATTTAATACTTTTTGATATTTTACATCGATAAAGTTTTCCCCGCCGAATCATTTTAAATTCTTGATGAGCGGAAAAAATATAACGGCTCTGTTCGCGTATCGTCAGTTAAACGACCTTCTCCCCAAGATTATGAAGCGGACAGTAACCTTATGTCATAATGTAAGTATGTTTTATAGTAGCCTACTTATAAATGTACCATAATATTGCCATGTACATATTCATTGAAACAGCATGTTAATACCATAACTAATATATCAGTACAGTAATACCATGCTATATTGGCCTATTGCAGTAATGGTATATTATTGACAACCCTGTACCGTAGTGCTTCAGTAGGCTACTGTTGGTAAGGGCGATAAAACCACTAGTTTTTATGCTGTGCTATGATTTTGCGGGGACACTTTCTTTCCTAACTTATCTAGTTTGTGAGAAATTTGTTGGTCCAAATCAATTATCCATAAAGACCACTAGAGAGCAGCAAAAGACTGAAAACTGAGAAAAACTTTATGCTTCAATAAAGAAAGATTTAGACAGCTTCTGTTTTTCGGACCCCACATAGGCCTGGTCCTCGGGTCTGTCACATGATCCCAGTAACCCATCCATCAAAACCCAGTTTCTAATGTACATATCACTCAACATCCATTTTTAAAATGAGTGTTAAGACACCTGCTCATGATGGGCCAGCTCTGGGACCTTCATCAGCTCTGTTCTTGCTCTATAAATACTCTGTGCTTGTTAGGAACTCTTGTGTAGCGATTAAAAAGGGTGTAAATATATGCTCCGACAGTGATTCAATTATGATTCTTCACTAAATGATCACAGAATCAGAAATTTGACTGGGTTAGATCAAACTAGATTTGAATAATTTGGTTATCCTCCACATCTGGGTCCTCAGAATCAGCATATTTACTAAAAAATAATTATGAACCATTATAATTACATGCAGTGCAATTGTAATTGGAGGGATGTTTTACACCGTAGTAAAATATTGTCAAAAACAGCAGACCCGGTTTTACATTCAGTGTGCCAGGCATTGTATTTTGAATAAGAAATTAATGCATAATACTTTAGATATTATTATGCTATTTATGAATGATTTCTTAAATTCTGTGTTTATTGCATTCCAATTTCATTGTCAAAGCGATGCATAACTTCACAATATGAACAGCTGTGTGTTTGTGCATTGTCAGTCTAATGCAATATTAGTTTAACAGCAGCTTGAGTCAATGCATTTGCAAATATTACAGGTTATTTGTTGGGTTTTTTAGTTTTCCTCTTGTCATTTGGGGCCTATCTGAGCACATGCTGTGTATTTTCTCCACTCTATCATGGTAATTTCCACGTAACATAATTTGTGCATTTTATTGTCAATTTGGCATGAAACATCTGCTTAGTGCATAAACATAAGTGAATTTTTAAGGCTTTAGGAAGCTCATCTAGTCATTAACAGATTGCTTTAATCTCAATTCCCTCTCTAATGATCTGATGGCTGCTTGTCATGTCTTTTTAAGGCTCATCTGATATATTCATGTTTGTTTGGTTAAGTTTTCTCAGTGTGTGTCTAAGAGCTGTACAAGACAGAAACTTGCTCATATATAGACATAAGTCTGTCTGAAAATGACAGCAAATCTCTCTGTTCTATCGGCGGTGTGCACTGTAAGATGTCAGATGTGGCTTTCTCACCGTGCAGGGGGTTCAGTCTTGAAATAGTTCTTTTCCCAAAAGGCAAATCACACCATAGAACACGGATAGCACAGACAGTCTCACCAGTTAATTACACCTCAATTATATAGTTCTGTTCAGATCCTTTACCACACACCGAGTACCAGAGGTGTGTGTATGGGTTTGTCAGATCCAGACATTGCATTGCTTTACCTGAGCACACCTTTGATGCACAGATGTGATGCTTCTATTGGAGCATGAAAGAACAAATAAAATAAAATCCCATAAGTTGTCAGATTCACTTTGTAGTTTTGTAAACTTTTGCTTTGATTCCCATCATTCCTTTAATAGTTTGCAAATGCCGGTTTGATTCCCAGGAATACACATACTGGGTTCATTTAAATTTTGTCAGGATTAAACCTGTCTGGCACCTGAACAAATCTTTAAAAATAGTCTACTTGTATTTTGGGCGGCTACCACCATTACAAATAAAATGCTCATATTACAAGTAGCCTTCACTATTCTCCTAAATGCATGCACTTCAATATTTTCCTAAACGCATGAATTTCAATATTCTCCTAAATGCATGAATTTCAATATTCTCCTAAATGCATGAATTTCAATATTCTCCTAAATGCATGAATTTCCATATTCTCCTAAATGCATGCATTTCTTTCAGTGCCAAGCTTGTAGAATAGCACATTTTATTGTCAACAAGCACTGCTATTGTTGTGTTGCACTGAAAAACATTGTTTTTGGCTATTATTTATGTGTCATACAGAGCTGCTGTCAGAAATTTGTCTGGATGCGAGTTGCCAGACATCACAATGCAATGCAATGGAGTCTGAAACGCTCCACTGCCAGAGGCTTCAGACATTCACGTGTACTAGAACCGTTAGGTACAAACACCATCAGCCTGCGGTAAAAAAGATTGAGTCTTAAAGGAATAATTGACCATCATTTTTATTGATTTCTTCTGCAACAGAACATTGCTCTTTGTCATACAATGAAATAGTGTCAAAAGTGCACCATAAGTCCTAGTACTTTTTCTTTGTCTTTTCTTAACAGCTTTATAGTCACTGAAAGGAGTACAACAGCTCCTTTTGTTTCTGTGAAGAAAGTAAATCTTAAAGGACAGTTTGGGACAACATGAGCATGAGAAAGTGGTGATTTAACCCTTTAAACAGCATTTATCTGGGAGTATTAAGTAGTTTTGAGTTTGGATAAATTCCAGGTTGTTTTATCCGGCTCTGTGCTCCAGAGGGACCAGTTGTTTTGGTGTTTTTATAAATCTTAAGTGTTTTCCGGAGGGTTTGCGGTCTGGTGTGGTTTAGTGTTGTGGTCAGAACTCAAAGCTGGTATCTGGAAGGTTGCTGGTTCAATTCCCACAAGGACTGACCTATTAATTATCACCAGTGTGTCTGTTATCAAGACACTTAACCTCAGGTTACTCCATGGAGACTGACCCCATCATAAATTAATGTCGCTGCTCTATGGCATATCAAGTCACAAACACTGGTTCAGGTGTGGACATGTCATTTATATTATGTTTTAGTCACATTTAATGTGTCCTTGCTAAATAAAATTATTAAATTCTTTCAAGATCCCGAAATTTTGACCTGTATAGTGTAATTTACAAACAGACTTTATGAGGGAGAAACATTTTAAGAAATATATTTCAAATGGTATTTTTTTTAATTAATTGAATGTAAAAACGAATGCTTTAAAGTGTCTTATAGTTGACTTACCACAGGTTTAGTCCATCTAGTCTAGAGTAACCTGTGGTTAAGTGCCTTGCACAGAGACACAGCGGTGATGGTCATAGGTCAGTCCTAGTGGCGACCAAACCAGCAAGCCTTAAGCTTTTATCAGGTACATCATACCTCCAACACTCATGAGATTATACTCTCCTGCTAATTAAACTAAGACAGATGAACTCCCACAGATCACTATGAACCAATGCATCCTCCGGTTCTCCTGTAGGTCTGTCATAACTGGGGCCAACGAGGTCAACAGTTCAGCTCCAGAGGAGCCACCATCTGCTCCAAAAGGCATTTGATCACACTGTTGGCATGATGCTTTATGTATATTTTAGCATATTAGAAATACCTCTAAGTTACACTAGCATTTAAAAGTTTATTTAAAGAAAATAATGCTTTTACTCATCAAAGATGCATTAAATTTATCAAAAGTGACAGTGAAGACATTTTACATTTTAAGATTTCTATTTCAAATAAATGCTGCTCTTTTGAACTTTCTATTCATCAATTAATCTTAAAAAATAAAATGTATCACGGTTTCCACAAAAATATTGTTTTCAACATTATTAATAATCAGAAATGTTTCTTGAGCAGCAAATCAGTATATTAGAATGATTTCTGAAGAATCATGTGACACTGAAGACTGGAGTAATGATGCTGAAAATTCAGCTTTGATTTTTTTTTTTTTTGATCAAATAAATGCAGCCTTGGTAAGCAGAAGAGACTTAATTTTAAAAACATAAAAAAATCACACTGACCCCAAACCTTTCAACAATGTATATGTATTATTTAATATAAAGATATAACTGGTGACTAAAACAATTGCAAAAAAGTACAATAATTAGACAGAAAGCTAAACTTAACTTATTTATTTGTAGTGCTTTGGAATACTTGATACTTGATTCTGATTGGTCAATGTTATTGTTGTCCCGTGCAAAGGATTCCCTACATAGCTGTGCTAGTCTTTCTTCTAACATAATGAAATAGTTTACACTACAATATTTAATTTACATTAATTTATCTGATAAGTAGCTCTAAAATGCAGAAAGGTTTGGAGCAATATATCATTATTTCAGTGTTAAAACAATGAAAGCCAATGAACAAAAGTGTGTGTGTGTGTGTGTGTGTGTGTGTGTGTGTGTGTCCAGTGGGTTATTAAGGATGGAGGTTATCAAGTGTGTTGCATTTGTTCCCCGGGGTGATGGAGGGATAGCATCCCTCTTTCCCTGGGGCTCTGGAGGGATGGAGGGATGATGTTTTTCTTTTTTTCCAGCGGTTTAAACCCTACAGGGACATCCTAAATCTGTCGGACGCTCCTCAAAGTGCCAGTGCATTGATTTCAGCCACCGCGACTTTCCAGCCCGCCGGCTATGGATAACACGCTCCCTGTACACACACACACACACACACACACACACACACACACACACACACACACACACACACACACACACACACACAATTGACTGGAACTTGTTTGCAGTCATGTTGGAAGCTTTAGTGCTCTGTGTGTCTGCTGGTGTCTCTGGGGAGAGCCACAGGGGGCGCTGGTACCGAACGACAACCCCGACCCACCATCCTGACCCAGAACTGATGTAGTAAAAGTGTGGCTGCACTCCAAATGGACTATTGGCATAATAGTTACTGTACAGTGAATAGTAGGCCTACAGTATATGAAACCGTGCCCATTATGCATCAAGAAGCCATATGCTGTATTGTTGTCACATGACCTCTAAATGAGTATTTTTAATTCAGCAAATGAGATCATCCCAGAATTTTGCATTTCTAACCAATTTTATGTCAAATCATCTTAAATTTACAGTGCAATCCTTCCAAACCCATAAGACTTTCATTCATCTTTGAAACACAGATTACAGTATTCTTAATGAAACCTGTCTCTTCTTTGGTGCAACCAAAACTTTGAAGATCCAACAAGGTCACAAATTTATCATAAAATGAATCCATATGAATCAAGTGGATTGTGAAGAGATATGTTTGCTTTATATGAACAAATCATATTTGATGCACTCTATCATAATAACTCAAATGTCCAACATTAAATCTGTCCACCATATAATGCATTCATATTTATTTGCAAGTCTTGACCAGTTAAATGCTTGATTCATATGAATTCATTTAAAAATGCATTATGACCTTTTTTTTGGATCTTCTAGGGTTCAGTTATCTGGACTTTAACTGTCTGGTCTCATTAAAAATATCTTAATTTGTGTTTTGAAGCTTAACCAAAGTTTGATGGATTTGGAATGAGATGAGGGTGAATAAATGATGACAGAATTTTCATTTTTGGGTGAACTGTTCCTATAACTTTTAATTTGATTAAATATAATGAGTAAAAAATTCTTAGATATAATAAAAAATGTTAAAAGAATCACTTCCGTTTCATTTGTCATACTGGAAATAAAGGGTTTCATAGGGTGCATTGCATTGTGGGATACAGTAGTGCAGAGCTCACTGGCTGTATACACTCTCAGAAATAAAGGTACAAAAGCTGTCACTGGGGCGGTAACTTTTCAAAAGGTCCATTTTGGTACCTTAAAGGTACATTTTACTTCTTAAAGTGTGCATATTAGAACCTTATAGGTACAACATGTACCTTTTGAAAAGGAACCGCCCCAGTGACAGCTTTTGTACCTTTATTTCTGAGAGCGTATTGCATTTTTGACAAGTGTTTTTCATGCATAAAGAAAGTTTGCATACTATATGCATGTTAGTATGCTGAACATATAGCCAGTGTTTTGTTCTTCTAAATCAGTGCTGGTGTGTTCAGTCTTATGCAGAATTTTGATTTTACAGTATGTATGTGTGTGTGTGTGTGTGTTGGGGTTATTCTCCAGCGGTAAAGCCCGGACCCTCCCAGGACGGCAAGGGGTGTCTGAAATCAATTCAGTGTTAAGTGCAGGTCTGAGCAGGGGACAGTTTCAGTCCCCAACACTGTTATTCACGCACTACTGACCCAGACCATACACACACACACACACACAGAGCAGTACAGCCACATACACAGGCCAGGATACAGCTGGACAATCTGTGTGATCACAACCCAACAGAACAGACCTGACCTCCTCAAATCAGCCTAAAGAGTCAGATGAATCTGAGAACAGACTGATCTCAGTTCTTTCTCATTCCCCACACCTCCTCCTGAAGCTACATGTCCATTCACTCCGTCCGTGTTAGAGGACTGTTTCACTGTCTGTTACTGATGTTAGAGGGCCTTAAAGGGATAGTTCACCCAAAAATAGATACTGTCATCATTTGATTACCTTTATGTAGTTTATTTATTTATTACGTGAAACAAAACAGATGTTCCACAGTTATATATATATAATATATATTATATATATTATATATATATATATATATATATATATACTATATTATACATATATATTGTTTTTTTTTAAATGTTTTCAAAACAAGTCTTTTCTGCTTACAAAGCCTGCATTTATTTGAGAGAGAGAGAGAAAGAGAGAGAGTGCTGGTATGAAACTCTAGATGGTGCAGTCTGATAACTCAATCTGACCTAATGACATCATTATCTCATGCTAATTAGTTCTCTCCTGTATCGGTAGCCAATGGACTTGCTGCTTAACATTCAAATATATGACTAGTGCTTGCTGTAGCAGTTTGCAGCGTGCTTCAGAAACCCTCCACCTTCCCCAGCTCCACCTGTATATATATCTGCTATTCTTTTTTTCTTTTTTGATAAAATTAAATGATGTTTTGCAGCAAGAAGTCACAGTGCAATTTGTTTGTTTTTTCTGACCTCTGTTTTTTTTTTTTTTTTTTTTACACCTTAAACCTAAGATCAAATGCGAAGTGCAATGAAGACTTATTAGTGCAAAGTCATATTAGTGCTTAGACAAAGCTGGTGCAAACACAAAATGACTAGTGTAGTACTACTCATTTTATCTTATTGCCAGACACATTTGGTTGTAGAATAAATGAATCATGGGTGAACAACTGCGTTTGCATGAGGCAACGCTGACAGATATCACAATAAAGTCCAAATTCACTCTCTAATGATAAGAAATTAGTTTAAAAAGAACTGTTTGCCTGTTAATATCAACTTTCTCATGTTGCTGCTCTTACTGTTCATGATTTAGGCCAACGATGCAGCATTTCTCAGAGCTCTTGCTGTTTTCATGATGTTGGCATGTGCTAAACTGGTTCACACATAAAGCCAGTGCAGTATAAAAGCATTTTGGAGTGAATCTGGATCACTTCCTCTTTGGAAATCCCTTCAGGTGTCTGATGGCCCAGGATCAGACGGGTCATGTTTTTCTCTCCTCGTTTACATGCTTTGACTCTCGACATGCAGAGCGCAGGTGAAGTGTCTATTGATTAGAGGAGTTCCTGCATTAATGCGTGTTAGTGTTGCAGTCGATTGACTCGTTGTAAGAGTACAGTTCCTGTCCTCCCAAAGCTCAGGGTCATGTGTGCATGTGATCCATTAGCTAAACGAACAAGACAAGATCAGACATCCTCCAGTTCAATCTCAAAGCACCATGACACATGGAGAAAACTTTCCTTTAGAGGTGAAAAAAAAATAAATAATAGAAACACGCCACTGCAACATCATTTCATATCTACATTATATCAGCCACCAGATCTCTGCTAGAATGAGTCACTGAAAAACTTACTACTAACTAACTAACTAAACTGACTACTTACAACTGTGGCATATAATCTAAATGTCAGCATGTGTGCTGTGTTTCATTGACATCATCTCCATATAGGCCTTGAATTAATTTTAGTCACCATTTGTTTACTTACGAGTGAAGTTTAATGTTTGATTAAAATGTTTCAAGAAATGAAACATACTCAAAGCTTTGAGGGATTTAGTTTATGTAGCATGAGTCATGATTTTCTATTTGCTACTGTTAATGGTATTTATAATGTTGGAGAGATACATTCTTAACCTGTAGATTATTGGATTATACAATAATAATAATAATAATAATGATAATAAATTATAAGCCTCTGCATACAAGATTATTCCAACAATATGTTTGGTCTGTTTTTACGAAAGATAATAGCTGTAAATTTTAAATGTGCAACACTGAAGTTGTTTTTGTCATCTTTCAGGAGAACACAGACATATCTATCTTATTTTGCATGAATGTGCGAGACTTCCAGTTTATTAGCCACTATAAACAAAATAAAAGCACAGTTAAAGGGATACTCCACCCCCAAATGAAAATTTTGTCATTAATCCAAACCCGTGAAAACCTGGAGGCCTGTGACTGTCCCATAGACTGCCAAGTAAATAACAGTGTCAAGGTCCATAAAAGGTATGAAAGTCATCGTCAGAATACTCCATCTGCCATCACACATGCATTTTGGGTTATATGAAGCAAAGGGAACACTTTTTAAAGTGAAGAAAACAAAAATAACGACTTTATCCAACAATTCCTTTGTCAACAATCTCCTCTGTGTCTCTTCATATCACCGTATGCTGATTATGCTCTTCTGTATCATCCACGCCACAAGGATGCGCTGTTTTATTTAAAATCAAAGCTAAATACACATAGAAATATCGCATCCTTGTGGCGCGGATGATACAGAAGAGCATACGCAGCATACGGTGATATGAAGAGACACAGAGGAGACTGCTGGCAAAGGAATTGTTGAATAAAGTCATTATTTTTGTTTTCTTCGCTTACAGTGTTTCATATAACCCAGACTGCATGTCTGATGGCAGATGGAGCATTCTGATGATGTCTTTCATACCCTTTATGGACCTTGACACTGCTGTGGGATGTAAAGTCAAAACTGCGAGAAAAAAGTCAGAATTGTGAGATAAAAAGTCGCTATTACCTTTTTTTTTTTTGAGTGGAGGGTAGATGTTTTCTTATTTTTTTTTTATTTTTGTTTTGGGTAATGTATTTGGTAGTGAGTTGATCTAATGTTATAGTTAAAAATTATAATCACGATACAAACTAATTTTCATTAAAAAAAAATTAAGGTGATAATTAAAAATAGTGTGTACATTTTATTAAAGAAATTGTGGTTCAGTGTTGTAAATATTGAGAACTTTTTACTAATAAAACCAAGAGATATGTTTTCCTCATTTTTGAGCCTTGAATTGAGAAACCGATTAAACTAAAAAAATAAAATAAAATAAAATAAAAACTTGAGGAAAGAAGCCTACCTATTAACCTTTTTACCTTTTTGATGCTTTGTTCAGTGAGCAGTAGCTTTGCTAATGCAGTGAAGTTTTATCCTACCTGGCTGTATACTTCTACAAAATAACTCAAAGTCAAATACAAACAGGCCTTACTCAAAATCACAAACTATTGAGGACCAGCTTAAAATAAATGAGCACATTTCACTAATTATATTAAATGCATTGGTCATGAATTAAATAGGCCTAATTTAGGAGATTTTACATGATTTATTCATGTAGATTCCATTAAAAGTTCCATTATAATGTCTTCAAGAAAAGACACACTTTTGTCTTCTGAGACTCGCGAACTCCGAGTCAGAAACCGCCCGTGAACGCGAAGCAGCAGCAGCGAGGCGCGCGCGTCCGCGCAGATGCTCGTCACCGGCAGGAGTTGGTGCACGCTGCGCGCGGCGGATCGGTGATCCGGTCTGGGATTCGCTGACACGGGTGATGAAGGAGCACAGAACATTTTTAGCCCCGCTACCCCCATCAGTACCCCGCCCGGGGCAGATGATCTCAGCGCCATCAGGAGCTCAGCATCATTAGAAGGTGTTAATTGGAGTTAGTCGGAGTCTTCGCTTTCTGTCAAGACGTCTGACAACAGAATTCATTAGACTTAAAAATACCGGGGCATTGAAATGAATTGAAGAGGGATTCGCTGATGAGGAACGATTGTGAGCTGACAGACAGAACAGAGCTCCGAGAGGGTCCAACTCTCATTAAAGATGCCAAATATGGGCCCAACCTCGTGCATCATGCTCAGAAAGTTTATCAGCACGACCAGCATCTCATATTTGATGCGTAACATTCACACTTTCACTGAGCTTCTTCCGAAAAATACAGCAGGAAGGAAGTCACTTGCCTCCTCAATTAAGAAAACTGCATGTGTTAGAAATTTAGGTTTAAAACGAACGGTCTTTAATGATAGTTCAACCTTAATCAACTGCGCTTTTGAAAATGAGGTCTTCAAAACAACATCCAGTTTAGTAAAGTATTTATTTTAATAAGCTGTTGATGTTTATAGGAGGTTTATGGTTTCCTAAAAAGCACATAAATGCTGTAATGAAAATTAAAGAGGCTTCTGTTGCTGAACAACATACATGTGACCCTGGAGCACAAAACCAGTCATAAGGGAAAAATTGAGATTTAGCCTGTACTGTACATCATCTGAAAGCTGTATAAATAAGCTTTCCACTGATGTATGGTTTGTTAGGACAATATTTGGACAATATAGGCCTATAGGACAATTGGCTATTTGGCAGAGATACAAGTATTTGAATATCTGGCATATGAGGATACAAAAATATCAAAATATTGAGAAATGTGCCTTTAAAGTTGTCCAAATGAAGTCCTGAGCAATGCATAGTCAAAAATTTAATTTTAATGTATTTACGGTATGAACTTTACAAAATATGTTCATGAAACATGATCTTAATATTCTAATGATTTTTTGACATAAAAGAAAAATGCATAATGTTGACCCATACAATGTATTTTTGGGCATTGCTACAAATATACCTGTGCTACTCATGACTGCTTTTGTGCTCCAGGGTCACAAATGCGTTCTATCTCTCGGACAAAATGTTGATCTGTTGAATGCATTGGAAATATACGACCGTGCGGTCACTGTACAGAAGCATCTCTTAATGTGTTCAGCATGGGTTGAAAAGGAAAATGTATTTGTGTCATTTTCATCTAAAGCGCAGAAAATAGTGCCATAGTACGCGAAGAGAGTAAATGAGGAACTGCAGTGACTTCCTCTGTCACATTCACCCAGAAATGCGTTTCGTATGATCCGAAATAACTCCGGGAAAAGCTGCTGAATATACAGACGACAAACTCCAGCTCGCCAGAACGCGTTCAAAATAAAGAAATGCGACAAGCAAGGGTTCAAATAAAGACATAACGGTGCGTTTGTGGTTGATCTGGAGATCGAGATCCATCATGATGTTTTTGGAGAAGCCGAAACAAAACGAACAGAATCTCGAAGAATAATTAGACTACACGATTGTATACAGTGCAACATTTAAAGAGAATGATCCTGCTGATGTTTAAGATTTAGAATATTATAAATAAATTAATTCTAAAAACAAAAATGATCTTTGGTTTATTGCAAAAATGGCGGATAATTCTCAAATGGCTTTATGTCGTTGAAATGTAAAAATGCAAAACATTGGTTACATTTCAAAATAAACCAAAAAAAAAATGCATTTTATTTTCTGTGTACTTTACGAAACGCTCGTTCCCGAGCAAAACTTGTTTATTAAAATATGACGTCCTCACGTTACAAACTGAACGTTTAAAAAACGACGTGGAGTAAAATATTAAATTAACGAATTTCAGTTTTATATTTTTTCTAATGACCCGGTTCATGTATAAGTGTAGTTTCAAATTAGATTTCGTTAAATAAATACACCAGCTATTAATCACATAGGAAATAAAAACTACATATATTAAAAAAGAAGATAAAATAGTTCAGTGTAGCAGTGCAAATAAAGACAAAAAAGTATGAAAAGCACATTTTATTTCACCTTTCATAACAGTGCCATGAGAACATTTGTACAAGATACATCACAATCTAAAGTGCACAAATACTGTACAACAGAGGGATCTTAAATAAAAGGAAAAATCACATCAGGCTTCATAGAAAAATATGATTAAAAAGAATGAAGGGCATGCTTTAAAAATAATCCAAAGTAAAAACCCCATTAAAATGAAGCATATTTCACAAATGAGCAAAAACAAAAACTGAACAAGCACAACCTGGAGCACGAAAGCTTTGGCCCTTGCAGATTAAAAGATTAAAAACACAACATGGGCAGATCACTTCAAACAAAATAAAGAAAGAGAGAGAGTCGACCCGAATAAGCAGTTCTTAAGGGCTCGTGTAGAAGGCGTAATAACCCATGGCTTTATGGCTCTCTTTATTGTACTCCTCAGAGCTCAAGTCCTCACACTTTATACTAGGCGAAGCGTCTGTACTGGAGCCTCCAGGCGAAACGCGTCGCCTTTTACATGCCATCAAGTATCCGCTGGTGTCACCCGAGTCTACGGCCTTCAGCACCGGCGGGGCCTCCATCCAGGGGCCAGAGCTGCCAGTCGTGGGGGCCGCCGTGGAGCTCTCATCCTGCAGCTTGTCTTTAGAGGACAGCAGGTCGTCGGTGTACGCTGGAGGGCTCGGCCGGGGCGACCAGGGCAGGCCGGTGGTCATCTTCCTCGGATACGAGCTTCTGCTGCTCCAGCCGGCCGCCATGGAAGCGAAGGCTGAGTCGGGGTAGTAGCTGAGTGCATGCGGACTCTGCAGCGGAAGCGGCTTGATGCCATACGGCAGGAGGCTGGAGGCCGAGTACTCGCTGTCGTAGGACAGGTCCAGTTTGCCCGATGGCCCACTTTGCTGGACGAACCAGCGCTGAGCCGAAGCCGAGCCTGCAGCCGAGTCTTCGCTCTGAGGAGAGAGCAGGCCGTTGGTCTGTGGCACGGCGCGCTCGCTGGCGTAGAAGCGGTGGTTTTGTGGCAGGTTGTTTACAAACTGGTCTTGGAAGAAGGGCTGCATTGCATAGCGGGCGCCAGGGACAATCTGGTGTGACCGCGGAGAATCGGTAGGAGAGGGTGTCAGTCTGTCGCTCTCTGGAGCCGTGTACATCCTGAGAGAGAAGCAGCAGAGAAAGAGAAGAGGCTGTTAGCAGTTTGTAATATCACTCTAAAGTGATTTCTGATCAGCTGCCTAAAACATGATGCCTGGAATATCAATCGATGCACCGTGGTAGGAAAAAAATGGTGCAGAAACAATTTGCACTCAGAAATTGCTTTTAAATGTGACTGAATTACTGTGAATTGCACTGAATTAAATGTGAAAATTTAAAGCAGAAAGAATGGAATAGTAATTTTTATGTAAAACATACTCCAACATACTTTGTTTCATAAAAAAAAAAAACTTTTTTATTTTTACAGGTGTAGCTAAAGATCTTCAATAAACAGAGGTAAAATATCTTATTTAAAATATAAAAAAAGCAATTTCTATAGATATATAAACATTGAATTCATTAGTAAACACAAACTAGCAAAGAAAAAATACTTAAAGCATTTCTGTTTTTTAAAAATAATTAAACATTTAATAACACATTACTGAAATTAAAAGTTATGATATTATTTAATTAACCTCAGCTAACATGAACAGTTGCATTCATATAAATGTATAATTTTAGTTAATGCATTAACTATGTTAACTAATGGGACTTTGTTGTAAAGTGTTACCATATAAATATTGTAAATAAAGTCCCAATTTATCCGTGTTCACCCTTCATACTACAGGATTTTATAAACATTGCATTGTAGCAGAAATGCATAGTAAATGAAACCGGAAAATTTTCAATTTTGTATTATTTAAACAAAAGGTTTTCAGACTAAAAGTAAAATCTGGAGCTTGAGAGTTAAGTGTGCTATTTTTTTGCTTAGAACTTGTTAAAATAAAGGGACTGACAAAAGGAAGGCCCGTATATTTTTGGAGAGGTTTCATAATTCGCTCATTGTCACTTTCTGTAGTATGAAATGCACTTACGAATCATAATTGTCTCTGAAGCCTTTTGCGAAGGGGTTGTGGTCGATCTTGAGCTGTGTGATCTGCAATTAAACACAAAACACCAGGAGTTCAGAAGCAGCGCAAAATGCAGAAGTGGCTGCAGGGAGCTGTGGCTAGGTTTCTGCTTACGTCTGTGTTCTGATAAGCCGTTACAGCAATGAACTGGTTTTCAGGGAAAGTGAAGGTCTGTGTTTTAGCTTCGCTGCTCATGTCCTCCACACCATCCTCTGTCACCTCCACAATGTGCAGCCGTGGCTGGTACTTGTGCAGGGACTGCAGGACAATCATCTATTTCAACACACACACACACACACACACACAGAAGTCATCAATGTTTGTGCAGGGTTCATGGCCAGCGCTTGCAGTTTGACAAACAGAGGTGTCAAAGCCACACTCAAGACCTCTGAGATGACTGGAAGTTTCTTCACACACACAAACACACATTTATCTTTATCTTTAAAATGTGCCAGATACATCAGTTCTATGAAACATATACTAAAATATCACACAGTAAATAAGTAATATATAAAGGTTCTGTTTTTATATCTATTTTTGGTGTTGAAGACCGTATGATTTACCCTCTCATAATTAAAAAAAGAAAAATAACTTTCCAACATTATGTCAGCTCGATATTTGTGTGTGCGTGTGTGTGTGCAACAAAACATGTCTAAAAAAAATCATGCATGCCTTTATCATATTTTCCATCAAAAATTCCTAACCATACATTAAAACACTGAATATTGCTCTACTTGTTTACCAGAGTTTGAGTGTTATTTGTTTACCTGAGTATTGTTGTTATTTGCGCCTTTGTTGTTGGTTAGTTTCAGTTTTCCGAACGATATTTCTTGCCTCATCCAGTGTGCTCCAGTGTTTGGTGATTCTGGGTGAACATAAACCTTGTTTCCTATAGAAACAAACAAGAATATTAATGTATTGTGTGGTATTAAATTATTAGTTTGTCTAAACAGACAGAAAAAAAAAACATCCACCGAAAAGAAAAGAAAAAAAAAAAAGCAGCAGTGAACTTTAGCGGTTTTAAAAAAAAGCTCCTTCGTGTAAAACAGGTGTATCGTGACTAAGAGCGATTTGTTTTGAATAATTCTAATACATATAGCAGAATAACACGTCCACCCCCGCGTGTTCTCGAGTGCCATCGCTGCGAATCGCTCACGTTAAATACGAAACTTCTTTCAATGCATAATGCACTCATTTTAAACGAAATGACATGTTAAACGGTGAAAAAAAAATGATTAAGGTAAAATAAAACAAACGCGCGCATACAGAAACACTTTTGGAAATCGTAAAGGCTTGTTTTAGTTTTAAAATACCTGGTAAATTATTTTAAGAAATTCGTTGATTTTCATGCATTTCCATTAGGCCTATACCAGCGAAGATTTTATATATTTAACCAATTTGTTTATTAACGCAACATAAAATGAAAATTGCAATCCTACTCCAGAGAAAACAAAATACAAATAGCCTAATTTATCTTTTCGATTTATTTGATTAAAGTTTGCATGTAGCCTGTGTTTAATTAAATTTATAACAAAACAACTGAACGGGTGTCATGTTGCTCGAATTATTTTCATATCATCTCGGGGTTATTTTTAATTTTTTTTCTTTCCTCACCTTGCATGTTGTTGTCCGCTTTCCCACAGGTGACCCATTTTCCGCCCTGAAACCTCCAGTGGTTCGGATCGGCCAGAACAACCTCCACAAACACGTTATAATGCGCCGTCAGGTTCAGTCCAGTGATATTAAAACTCAGAAAGGGGAACATTCGCCTGCGAATATAATCGTTAATAAAACACAAATTACGAATTAAGGCAGATTCGGGTTCGTTTTTATCACCCTTTGAAAATGAATTCGTTATTCAAACCAAGCGTATAATTTTATTAACTTATATTTTGAAATCGTGCATTTATGTTCTAAACTTCTCTGTTTTTAAGCGAAACTTTACCAGCTTCTCATTCTCACCTGCCCTGTTTGGTGATGATCATCTCGGTCTGATGGCGGTGAAATTTGAGCCACAGCGGTCTGTTGCACAGGTAAACCTGCGCCCTCGCCGCGGAGCCCGAACCGGGGATGGGCATCGAGTTCAAACCGGAGCCCGGTCCCGGATAGGACGGGTACAGACACCCGGGACCCTGTCCGAACTGATACCCGCTCCCAAACTGACTGCGACCGGCGCACACGGCGGAGGAGAACCCGGCGGGCGGAAGAACCGAGCCGTAATGCAGAGACGACGAATACCTGGACCCGTTCGCGCCGCTGTACACCGACCCGGTTTGGGCTCCGTACGGGAAGAGAGAGCACGGATTGGTCACGTCGGAGCTCGGTTGGGAGGAGGATATGAAATAGCGATCAGTGCCCAGCTCGTCGATGTTGTAACGGCGGGCGCTGGACAGCTCATCATCTCCACCGACCACCGGAGAACTTTTCCGCGCGTCCGGTGCGACGGATGCCGCTGCTTTATTCCCGGTGAAGCTCTCGCTGTCAGCCTCATCCATCAGCGCGCTCCCACCGCTCAAAAACTTCTTGGCACCGGAGCTCTGCTCGGTTTCAGTCCGGTCCATGTCCTGAAAGTCTATCTGCGTTGACCCCGGGCTGTTGTTGGTGCTCTCTGAGGACGACGACAGGTTATAGAAGGTCTTGGGTAAGTTTACAGATGCGCCAGGGAGGATGCTTTCTAACTGCATTCTTCAGTGTACTGATGAGGATCAATCAAAAGCAGGTGGAGATCAATAAGAAGATCACACCAGGACGCGGATCCGTGCGCCCCGCAGCTTGACCTCTGAAGCGACACCTCCGGACTTTCTACTGTAATCTGTGAGTGACAGAATTGTTTGAGAGAGTTTATATATGATCCAGCTCGAGGGGGCGGGGCTTTGACAATTCGTGGCTTCTGACTGTTTTCTCATTGGCTCGGAGGCCTTCGTTTTAACTATACCATTTAAAACAAATCCTTTTTTTTTTTGCACTTGTTTAAATTTTAAGGCTTCTATTTTTATTGACTTAAAATTTATCCTTGGTGTATCCTTACTAGGCTATTCAAAACCATGTTTTTTTATATAGGCTCCATTTAATTTGGAATATTTACCATAATTGTGGTTTTTGACTTAAACTTTCCTCACAGTAGCTATATTTCAAAATTCGTTTCCAGCCAATTAATGAGTGTTAATTTGAGACTGACATTGAACCCACAGAGGAACTTGACACCGTTTTAGAAGCACCGAAAACAAAACAATTAACGAGTCCTCCAGGCTGACCCGAGAACGGTTTTATCTAAATACACTGGAGCTCCACTGAACTTGGCAACCCAAATAATTAACAAACGATTAACGAGGAAACCAAACTCACCACAGACTGTCAGGAAACACCGCCATGCCTTGAGTTTCTCTTGTAGCGGGGGTTAAAGTTGAACCCTCTCCGGCTCAGTGTGTTTGGGGTAAGTCGCGCACAGACGCTTTTCACTTCTTTTCAACGCAAAAAAAAAAAAAAAAAAAAAAAACACTCGACATCAGCGACCAGCAGCGTAAGGTTTCTCTGCTGTTGACAACGAAACGCACAAGTAGCCTAAACAGTCGAAAATTCAGTGAGTGCAATTGCACAGAGCATTTCCCCTAGTGAAAAGTGTTGTGTATTAACATATTTAAGTGCCTAATCTACGTGTTCTAATGTGTATGTATATTGTGAACTCTTGTTTCAGCGTCTACATGGCACGGACAGGAGATTGTTTTCGGCGTGCACGAGGTGAGTGTGGTGTGAGGCGCGCGCACGCGTCACCTCAGGGGTTAAAAAAAACAAAACAAAAAAAAACATGTGCCTATGATAATGATAATATGATTAGTTTTAAAATATACTGAGTTTTCAAAACAAATATATAGATTTTTCTAGTTAAAGTAAAAAAAAATACAATCATTCGTTTATTTATGTGTATTATTTTAGAATTAAAATGAGTAAACAACACATTAATTAAAAACAGGAGTATCTTTTTATTTACAATTCCTAAGTAGCTTATAATACAAAATTACTACTTTAAGTAACTGAATAAAGTCTTTATCTCTAGAATACTCATATCAGGCTAGTTTATTAAATAGGCTTATGATTATAGGTTTAAAGCAAAACGTTGGCTGCGGAATATTACGTTTTTTAAAAGCTCGAAATAAGCAGGTTGTATTTATCAAAACGATTCAAACATCGTCCGAACACATTTTCAAAACGAGAAAAAAAAAAAAAAAAAAACACTCAGGTCAACAGATGGAAAAACAATTGAGCCCCAGTTCACCATAAGGTAATATCTGATTGTCTTTATCATCAGGCGGTGGTAATAAAAAAGAGAGGGGCGGGGGCAAATCCCACCCGGCTCAACCCCTTTCCAAGCTCGGGGAAACCGGCCAATTATTTTTCCGTGTGAAGGAACCGGTGATAGTGAAGGAAGAGACAGCCGGGAGGATAGACACCGCCTTATTAAAACCCTTCTGTACCACAAATATGATAAACGAGAGACAGTGAGGTTAAAAAAAGGTACACTTCCATAATGTATCCTACTTAAAGTGCTCTATTTCTAGGCTACTTAATATACTAAAAATGCCTCTTTACTTCTTAAGGTAAATTTAAGATGAACTAATTGTACTCAACTGTGCTATTTTAGGACACCATGAATATGAACCCATCTTTCATACACTAATACACTCAACTGTACAACAACTGGTTCCATGAAGAATCTTTAATGGATCCATGGAACCGTTTGAGATTCTTTATAGTGGGAAAGGTTTTCAGATTATAAAATCACTCTTAAATATAAAGGTTCCAAAAGGAGGTTTCTCGCAGCAATGCCATAAAAGAACCATTTTTGGAACCGCTCAGTAGACAGTTCTTAAAAGAACCATTTATTTAATTAGTGTAAAGAACATTTATATTATATAAAGAATTTTTTTTCACTTTAAAGAAATAGAGGTTCCCAATTGCAGTGTTTGTAATGATTAAATTTTTAAATATGTACTAAAATCCGCTTTTAACATACTATATCTGTATTTATCTGTATCTTGTAGTACACTTGAGCATACTAGTGTATAAATGATGGGTTCAAGTGTGCTACAAGCGATAATGGTCGGTTACCCGGAAAGGGTCACCAGCTCAACACGAGAGCTCTTTAATGAAAAACCCCACCGGGTGTCCTCATCAAACCCATCCGCTGACTCTCTTTAGCTCGTCATTGTAATTAAAATTCCTTGATGACAGCCACGGGCCGGATGACAAATTAAAGAGAGTCAGTTATAGCTACATTTAATAAGTCACATGTTGTGATTATATTACTCGCAAAAATAACACTATCATCCATTAACCTATTCACACTTTTTATTTGGCCCGTTTGACCTCTTTCTATTTGCTTTCAGAGTGATATCATGATTTGACCCGCTGCTGCTCTCTCGCACATCATTCCTTAAATCAACGACATCTGCAGCTTCAGTCTTTAAATCCTGCTCAATCATTATCAAAGTAATGAAAAACCAAAGTTGGATTCAGACTTGTCATTTCAGCTCAGTCGGTGTGTCTAAATTATGAGATCAAATCCTGAAATCATCTCAACTGGTAGTATGAGAAAGTGTGATGTAAAGACGATCCACACAAAGCACCTGAGAAACACACACACACACACACACACACACACACACACTCTCAGGCAGGAATGATTATGCGTTCTCACCTGACAGATCCTGGGTCCCAAGTGCCTTGTAGTTTTTAAGGTGTGAGATTCACAAGGATTAGCTCCCAGCTAAGAGGAATATTGAGACGAGGACGACTTCTCCATGCAGAATACAGAATTCTGCGTTCTACAGAAGAAATTAGCTTTTAGACTGTCAGTCTTAAAAGTAAACGTTGTTTATTGCCATCTACATGATTCCATGAAGAACCTTCAGAAGCTTACCATTCCACAAATGTTTTTTTAGATGATTCAAATGTTTTTCCCAAACGGCTCTTAAAGAACTGTTCACTGAAAGGTTCTTTGGGGAGCAAAAACCAAAAATGGTTCTTCTGCACTCTTAAAAATAATGGTTCTTTATTGGCATCAATGGTTCCATGAAGAACCCTTAACATTTACATTTGACAAAAAGTTCTTTATAGTGGAAAAAAGGTTGTTTGGATTATTAAAATGTTGTAGAAAAATGGTTCTTTAACTGTTCACAGAAAGGTTCATACAGGAACACAAAATGGTTATTTTATGGCATTGCTGTGAAAACCCCCTTTTGGAACCTTTATATTTAAAAGTGTATCTGTCATGCAATTAAAAGAGGTCATGAAGTGTTAAATTAAGCTTTTGGGACAGTTTCAATAAATAAAGATTCTTTATTGATCTCTATATGGTCCCATGAAGAATCTTCAACATTCCACAAAAGTGTTCTTTTGATTCTAAAATCACTCTAAAATATAAAGGCTCCAAAAGGAGATTTTCACAGCAATGCCGTAAAAGAACATTTTTTGGAACCTTTCAGTGGACCGTTCTTAAAAGAACCATTTATTTACTTAGTGTGAAGAACATTTTGATCATTTAAAGAACATTTCTACACTTTAAAGAAATAGAGGTTCCCAAATGCAGTGTTTGTAGTGATTCCATTTTTGGAACCTTTCAGTAAAATAACCTGAATGTGAAGAATATTTTGATCATCTAGAGAACCTTTTGTGGAATGGAAAGTTTCCATGGATGTCAAAGGTTCTTCAGAAGCCAATAAAGAAGCATTATTTTTAAGAAAATGCTTCTTCTGATGCAACACTGTGAAGCTTTATTTTTAAGTCTATGAGTTGCTTTAGTTTATTGCTTTGTATATTTAGTCCAAAATATCTGTGTGCAGATGTGTGTTATGAGCAGGGAATATGTGTGTATATGTGTTTGCATGTGTGCAATCTAGAGATGTGTGAAGAATTTGGGGAAAAGGGGCTAAAAATCTGTGAAAAGACAGAGAGGGGGGCTGGAACTCAGCTGGAAACTGATTGGCTGTCAGCCTGAGGAGGAAATAAGAATCTGCTGTCCTCTCCGGTCTGGGACCTCGGTGACCAGGCACAAGATGTCTGCCACGGCCCCCGAGGGCCCCGCGGCGTCCCCTCAACACTCCTCTGCCTCTGAAAGCGTCTTTCTCATTTTATTATTGACTCAAAATGCCACCCAGTCTTCATTTCCCTCGCTCGCTTTCTCTCGCTCTCTCCATCCTGCACACAGGAGAGAGTCGGGCGAAAGGCTGCGGGTAAATCAGGGTCACTCAAAATCAATACTGTGCTTTTAGATGGGACAGATACATAAGGGACGGTAATAGTCTTAAATGTTCTTTTGTAACTCTCAGAGGCTTTGAAAAGGGTGATGGAGGAGTTGGGATCCTGAAAAATCACGACTCTATTTTTTGTAATTTTCCGATGCAAACTGTGAGTATTTTCATTGTGGTTCACAGAGCTGAAGATCTGGGTCAGTCACAGTGATTTCACTCAGATAAATGTGAACTCATGAGTATAATGCACATTTCTAGGCCCTTCAGATGTCATGAAAAGAAGTACATGAAAAATTTACTATACATTGTAAACCTTGTTTTGATAGATGATGTATAGAGCAATGTTATTGTTAGTGGCATTAACACGTTTTTGTGTGAGCATCGTAGTAAACTTCACTATTTGTGCCAATAACATGCCTATTTTTTCATGCCTAAGGCAATTTACAGCATGTATATCATAACGTGCCTATTTTTGAGTACAGCTATAGTAGTAATTTTTTAAGTGATTAAAACTATGTTTTTACTTGGTAGATAATAAAAAGGCAAAAAAGCTTGCATATGCATATTATTTTAAATCGCAAATTAAATGAATAAGAAAGGAAAGCGATATTAATTCCTATTAACGTGACGAGGTCTTCACTCTGGCGTGCTCTCATTTGACCTGTGACGTCACTCCGCCGCATGCACATCTTATGTGAGAGCTTCATATCAGCGCATGGTGTCCTGACATTTTATCCTACCCGTCAGATTTTTCTGACTTTTTTTACTGCGGTTTGCTGAGAGTGATATTGCGTCTTTTTTCTCATGCTAAACAACATTTAATGTATCTGCATTAATGTAAGGGTAGGTTTAGGCTTAGGATAGGTGTAGACTTTAATAAAACACAATCTAATATATATATAAAAAAAATATTGCTGGTTACCTGTAGCTGTATCCCTTCTAGCTTCAACCGCGAATATAACGCATAATTACTGTATTTGCATTAACGTTACTGTAAGGGTAGGTTTAGGGTTGTGGTAGGTGTAGATGTTAATAAACCATAATTTTATCGGCAGCACTTTTCGTTGTCGAATAGTACTACCCACTGTTTTAATGGAAGGTAGCAAAATATGACAGGGTAGCACAAATCGACAGAACACATGGCTTGCGGGGTAGCCGCGCGCGCTAAATGTTCTCGGCGTGTATCATACCGCGGCTCCGTTACTGATGTCAGTGACAGACTGGAAATACATTTACTCTCAAATTGCTGTCAACACCTCGTTAAACAACGGAGGAAAACAGGCCCTACGTAAGTCCCTACGTAATCGATAAATTATTTAATTTCAAATCGTTTTAAAGTACTCACTACTGGCATGATTGTGTACATACAATGGGCTATTGTCAGCATTGTAAGTATTTTACAAAAAAACAAGTGATAATAATAAAAAGAAATGAAAAATAGAACAAATAACAATAAATTAGTATTAAAATCGGGTGCTAAATGAAGTAATAAAATTGTTTATTTGATACCTTGCGATTAGATTAGAATGATTATGATTAGAATTATAATTTTTTTATTGCAAATTAAATTAATAATATTCAGAATAATATTCTTTGCTAGTAATAATACTGGGCCACAGTGTTTTATATATTTATTTATTTTTAATATTGGATATATAATAGGCCTATACAAATTTGTAAACAGGTTTATTAAAGTTTTATTTTATTTTAAAGAATGCTAAGTGACTTAAAAATGAAATTTTTCAATAGTTCAGTTTTCATACTTTAATGATTTTATTTCTACTGTATATAGTTCAAGCGTCTTTAGTTTTAGTTAACTATAAAAACCCTGGTCATTAGTTCCATTAATTAGCGCTGCTATATTTCACGGTTGGCTGCACAAAACTCTATAAAACGATTATGGACTGGTTTTTGAAGAGCGGATCCATCTCTCATCGCTATTGATGTGAGAAACAAAGCTTTTAAAAGCTTTTAATCAATTGAACCTATTGTTTCGCAAAATGATTCACCGTTTTGAAACGTTCGAAATACCGCACGCACAATAGTGTAAAAGCAACAAGAACTAGGCCCAAACAATAGAACTTAGTCTCTTTATTCTACTCATTTTACAATGTATTTTTATATATTTATTGTATTTTATGTAAATTATCCACTTTCTGCCATCTCGATAACCCACAACATCTGCCCTCTTATCGTTTGTTTTATAATAATTTCACATTATGAGATTAACTCGGTCTCCTGCACTGAGAACTTGTCACGAATCAGTACAAAACAATTGATTTACTTCAGTTTTATTAACATTAATACATAAAAGTGGTTCAAAATCAGTTAAAACCATAGTAGACACTGTTTCATGGGTTCACTTTGAGATCAGCATCCCCTAGTGGCAACCATCGGAGTTTCGAAACGTTTCGAAACAGTAATGATGTAACGAAACCTCATTTGCGGAAATCACGTGACTTGCCCAATTTGATACGCACTCTGAACCAATGATGCAAAACAAAAAATTCGTAAAAGTTTCGAAGTTTGATGAAACAGTGTTTCTTAGGGATGGACGATACCACTTATTTTGTTTACGATACGATACTGATACTTTTAAAGTCCAGTATCGTTGATACCAATACCGATATGATACGATACTTCTAAACTGAACTTTTAAATTATGAAATTTATGAAATTATTAAATTACTAAGAGTAAAATGTGTAACGATGCCCACTTAACTTTATATTTGAAATGCATTTTAACATTCAATATGCCTTAATCGCAATTTATTAGATTATATTTTTGTTTACTGTAATGGTAACCATGGAAATCTGCAAATAATATAGTTAAAAATACTTAGTTTCATAAGAGGCTGCCAGTGACAGGCTGTTGCACACATATAATGCAACCTTATTTTGACAGAGTATGATTTATATTAACATTACAGAATAGAACATGATCGATATGAACCTTAAACATTAAATAAATGTAATCGCACAAATTATGTAGGCTACAATTTGAAATTGTTTATTGTGAAATAAACATATATGTTTTTTTCTGTCCTCTGATAAGCATTGTTCTGGAATGCCATTCCCAAAAGCATCAGTGCTTTCTTGTGATACTTTTGGGAAACGCAGCCTGTTTGAATGCACTGTCAGAAGTGAGTGCACGCTCTCTGTGATTGATTGGTTCTGTCTTACAACATTTGCTTGTGTTCAGATGAGCTGTACACAGTTCTGTCCTTCACAATTATTCGCTTATATAGGTAATTCGTCCAATTCAATGAATATTGTACGCATAATTTTTTATTTTTTTGTTAAATAAACAAAATCACTGGTAAATGAAGCACACCTTAGTATTTATATTTTTTATTTGAGTTTCGATACTTTCGATACTCACATCAGTATTGATATATCGATCCTTCAGGATCCCTAGTGTTTCTGAAGCGGCCATCACTAGTCATCGCTCCACCGAACCTCAGGACCAGCAGAAACCCAAATAAAGTTGAATTACGGCTCATACGCATAGATTCATTCCAACTGAGCCCAAAGTTTACGTTTCCTCGTAAACCCGCTCCCGTTCTGACCCGTTCACCATGTAGCGTGACCACCCATAAAAGCTGCGTGACCCCCGGCGGCCAGAGGTCAGGAAGTACCGCCATATTGTTGTCAGAGTCCATCAGCGGCGGACGCACATGAAAGCAGCACATTCCTGCTTTATGATGCAATCGGTGCGAGATTCATGAACGCCGTGGACAGGATTAGCGCTGTACGTCTCATTAGAGGATCCTGGCGCTGAGAGCCGCGGCGGGAGGCAAGCTGAGAAACACGGTCATTAGGGCATCTCGTCTGCGCTCCCGTCTGCTTTCACCTGTGCTTGTCTGCGCTCTCATCTGCGTTATGGGGATTTATTTCGCACATGAAGCACACCCAGGCCCGTGGCATCTGCTGACAGTCGCTCTTTAAAGAGATGGATGTCAGTGCTTTCTTTGAGTATCGGATGCCTGTTTGCTGTCAGAGCTTTTCGGGTGAATATTCAGTAATGTTAAGTGACCCTTAAATGTTCCCCGACTTCTCGTAACACAAACCCCAAACAAATCAATGCTGAAAGGGAGAGTTCACCCAAAAATGAGAGCTCTGCCGTCATTTACTCACTCCAAACCTGTATGAGGAGCTTCTGTGCAACTCAAAAGAAGATACAGTGAAAGTCCATGTGGTCCAATGTTGTAAGTTTTATGTGAATTTTAGTACATCTGATCTGGTCCAGTTTCTTTCTATTTCACCACATCTTGTCTTTTTCCTAAATAAGCCAAAGTTAGATTTTTTTAATCATTAACTTTCTTTGTCTATATAGTAAGTCATTGGGGTCCAATAATGTTTCTTTGATGTGATCAGGTCCAGATTCTGTCTTTTCTCCCAGTCGTGTCCTTTTTCCCACTGTACTATAAGTAAAAAGGCCAACCGTAACATTGAAACACCGGCCAAAAATGTGCATTCTGTCATCATTTATGCACTTCAAACCGATATGACTTTCTTCCACAGAAGTGGAAAGAAGATCAATTGCAGATTGTCTGGAGTTAATGTATACAGGTGCTGCTAAAAACACACCATAAAAATGGGTGTGCAACTGATGCACTACATCTTTTGAAGCCACACAATAGTTGTGCATGTAAATGCAAATACATAATTATCTTTCTAAAATAAATTGAGAAATTTGGTGTTTGCGTTTGATTTGGTGTGTGGAATTGCATTATGTTTTTGAATTCCAGCTGTGTGAGTCTCTCTAAGACTCTAAGAAACAATAAATGTGTGGCAGCGGACATATGCACAAATGCAGATTGTGGATTGAATATTCTGCAGGTTTTGGCGCGTCTGCTCGATCTGATCTCCTGTAGTCATCCAAGGAAACTGGGGCCATCGCGCGCCACATAATAACATTAACAAACACATGGATGAGTCCTCAGTGTAACTTCACGCATGAGACGGACCGTACGTGAATATCCTAAAGCAGCTCGCTTTCTGTCTGGCCCAGGTTTTCAATTTTGAGTCGTGCACCGTCTTGGCCTCCTAACCTCAGCTGACCTCTGGCTGACCCCGGGCTAGGTCTGATCGCGGCCCGCCACTGACCCATTTCTCGCCTCTGATCTTTCTCCTTGCAGTTCGGCGGAGCCATCGACCGGCCGGGGCGCAGGATGGCAGGTGCTAAAAGTTTGACAGCGCAGGCCAGAGATACATGTTTTGAAGAGAGAGTGATGCGCGCGTGTGTGTGTGTTGGCATTTGCACTGGAAACAGTGCTATTTTAGTATTTTTTTCTGACACATTCTGTTATATATTTTTTTTCTATTATATAAGTTTTTTTTAAATCTAGTATTTTTTTTTTATTATTTGATTTTAGCTTTATTTTAACTAATAAAAATTGTAATATTTGTAGTTTTAGTTGAAGTTAATAATAACCTTGACTGGTACTGAGACTCGATTAAATATTGTTTACTGCATAAACACTGATTATATATGACTTTTGAGCAGAGTTTGAGACGTTGTTGAGATCTCCTCTGTAACTCTGGAGGAGAAACATCTGACATGCTGGAGACTTTCTCACTCTATCATTAAAAGATTTTGTTTCAACATTGTCATATAGAACAAATTTATTTTATTTTATTTTATTTTATTTTATTTTAAAGAATTGAAACCTATAATATAAATATTAAACATGATATAAATAGAAGTTTTGTATTATATACATTTTTAAATTCTTAACTTGTTAAGAATTCATTAAATACATTGAAAAGTGTTCTTTGCTAAATTTGTTGTGCCCTTTTGGAAAGAGCATGTAAAAAATTTAATAATTGTATCTGAGGATAAAATGGTTGTTTTGCATTTTTTTATTTTATTTTGCATGAAATATTTCGACTAAACACACACACACACACACACACACACACACACACATATATATATATATATATATATATATAGATAGATAGATAGATAGATAGATAGATAGATAGAGATAGATATATAAAACTGAAGATGAATAAAAAAATATAAACATTTAAAAAACTATTTTAGAAAGAACACAACAAAATTACTAAAACTTTATCTAAAATTAAAATGTAAACTGAAAATGTAAAAATTAAAAACAATTTATACTATTAAATAACTAAAATAGTATCAGTGATACAAAAAAAAAAACACTAATCTGAAAAATGTCAAGTTGAGCACATTGCATTGTGGGATACAGTATTCAGTGAATGCAGTAGTTTCCGTGATGAATCAAAACATACTGTGCACTGTGTGCATACTAAATACTGCAGAAACAGTAACAGTAGATGCTATTCTGAAATCAGTCTTTGAGATTGAGTCTGTGTGAGTGTGTTTTGAGAGTAGCATGCTAATTGGCTGAGATTATTCACCGGTATCCTCACGGTGCGTGTGTGTGTGTGTGTGTGTGCACTTTGGAGGGTCATGCGGTGACTCCCGTGTGCGCACCGGCAGCGGCCCGCGAGTGCTGTTACTCAGGAACAAGCAGGGCTTTTATCACATCTCCAGCTCTGACTCAGAAACTGCATTTCGCCGCTCTCTCTCTTTCTTCGGGATGGCGAGCGGACGCAGTTCTCCGCAGCAGTTCAGCGCAGGAGCAGCCGTGCATGGGCCCATCTCTGTGAGTCAGAGGTTTTTACACCTTTCGCTACGAAACACACACACACACATCTCTGTCTCTCAGCCTACTCAGGCATATGCTGCTTATGTCGACATGTTTATTGCTTTAAAACTGACCCCACAGAGAGAGGGAGACACGTGCGGGGAATCCCAGGCCCCTGTCTGTCTGTCCGTCCCTCAGTCACTGGAGACTTCAAACCAGTGCTCTTGTCTCTGAATGCTCCTGTCAGTTCAACTGATTGAGGCTTGGATCTTAATGTTGGATGAATGCAAGTAGTGACATGCTTTTATATTTTATATAAGTGTACGGTGTGTGATCTCTTTAGTGGCTTAAACTGATATTATCTTCTTCTTTTGCCTTTAATGTGATAAATTGAAAAATGGCAGTAGACAAGACAAAGTACAGAAAAATGAACAAACAACACCACCACCACCAACAACAACAACAAAAAGAATGTACTGAAACCAAAGACAGATATATGAATAATGTGTAAAAAAAAAAAAAATACAATAATATCAACCAAACAGTTGTGATGTCTACTAATAATGATAATAGTAATATACAGTTGAGTATACAGTGTATTGGATATAGTGTAGGCACATTTCTTGTAACATTGATGATTAGAGAGTGACAAATTATAGAAGGTGAGGCATTATTGGTATATATTTAAATATTATTTCTATTTTTATATATTTAATAATTGTTACCAACATTAATAATTAATTCATATATGTATAATTTATTTATTATTTAAAAAATACTTAAAGTATTAGTATATACTTTAAAATAATATATTTTTTTCCCATTTTATATATTATATTTTTATTGTAATGTTAAATTTTTCATCATATTTAATTAATAGCTCATATTAAAGTAATGGCCATAAACTGTACGTCTTCTATGTACTTCTGGATATATATAAGTTTAGTGCGTGAGTCTTGTCTTTTTTCCTGGTGTAATAAAATGTCCTGGAAATTTATCACTGACAAAGAGTGGGAATGCTGTCTGTTGTATCAGTTATCACATCAGTTATTTGTCGTAAAATAACATACTTTTCAGTATAGGCCAGATTTTCCATATCGGTGCGTCCCAGCGTAGCATATTTTCATTTCTAGACGTCGTTGTCATCAGTAGCGTTTTCCTTGGCGAGTTTCTTGTCTTTGATGCGGAGAATCTCAATATTGAAGGTGCAGGACAGCAGAGGTCTGTGTATTTATCTGAGATGCTGTAAAACAGTCTGGACAGGCCGCCTGTTGACTGGACTCAGATCAGTATCAGACGCTGATCAGACGCATGCACACACCCGGCAGGCCCGATGACAGCAGGCGCTCCTGATTAACAGACCCCCCTTCAACACACACACACACACACACACTGATACACACTCACGGTTCTGTCCGTTTGGACTCCAGAATGGCCCAGCAATCACCTGTGTCTGTTGTTTTTAAACACTATCTATCTATCTATCCATCTATCCATCTATCTATCTATCTATCTATCTATCTATCTATCTATCTATCTATCTGTTCATCTGTCTGTCCTTCTGTTCCGCCACTCTATCCATACATCATATATTCTATAATTTTCTCAGTTTATAAGGCCCGTAAACTTTTAAAAAGTTTTTTTTTTTCAAAACATTCAAACAAAGCTTTGTCAATCTTACCTTCAAACTATCTAGTTAAATGTGTAGATTAACTTTTCTAGTTAAAAATGACTGTTTGAATTTTTTTCTAATTTCAAGTAATTTTAATTTTGCTCCCTTACATTCAAATTTGAATTGCATTCCACATCCTGTTTCAAATTCAAATATTTCAAATTCAAAAGATTTATTGTCAAGTATAAATATAGGGTGGAAAATTGTCTTTAGACAAAGGCTCAAACAAATTATAAAACACAACCCAACAGCTACTATAAAATAAGGACATATATTATATAGAAACTACACAACTCTTAAAAAATGAAACAGTATCTAAAAGTTCTATTTAAAACACTTATTGTAATTGGAATGAAAGTCTCCTTATACACTGTCAGAAAAAAAGGTACAAAATCTGTCACTGGCGCAGCACGCTTTGAAAATGTACACATTCATGCCTTACTTACCCCAAAGTGTGCATATATTAGTACATAAATTGTACATATTAGTACCTTTTAGTAAGATACCATCCCAGTGCTTTTGTACCTTTATTTCTAAAAGTGTACTTGGCATTTTTTTAACCAATATTATACTATACTGTCTACCAAATGGGAGTATCTGAACTATAAAGAGGATGGGAAGGATCTTTCACAATAGTTTTGCCACCTGAGTTTAGGTTTTCTTTAAATTCAGAAAAGGAATGAATTTTCCTCCTCTTCTTGCAAAAGAATCTCAGTTAAACTTGATGCATCTGAGCTAATTTACATCAAACTATCCAACTTAATGCTGTCCTTTGAAACAACTCTGATCGTTGCCCCGTGCACAGTCAAATCCATGAGAGAAAGTCCAGGCTGTTCTCAGATCAGCTGCTGTGGGGAAATTCCACCAGCACATGACAGGAGTGTGTTGCTTTGGATCGTCTGTTGGGTGTTTGCATTTCCTTCTGTGCTTGTAGGTTAGCCATGACGGGAGTCCAGACACATGTGCTCTACCCTGAACATGCTGCCTGTGAGAGAGAGAGAGAGAGAGAGAGAGAGAGGTCTTGGCTTGGGAGGATTTGGACCTCTCAGCCTAGAAACAGCCGGCCCAGTTTGGACTCAGACCTGGTGTTAATGTTCTTTTTTCTCCAATACAAATCTGTTGTGTAGCAACCCCCAGATTCTCCTTTACCCACAAACCGCATGTGTTTTTAAATGCATGGCAACACACACACACACACACACACACACACACACACACACACACACACACACACACACACACACACACACACACACACACACGCACGCACACAGAGGCATCGCTTATTCAGGTATTTATGCACGGCTACACTAGTTGGAATTAGACCTCCAGTTTCCTTCTTCACTTAACATGATCACTTAAAAAAAATATATTTTTTTCACTTAAAAATTAAACTTTGGTCATTATTTACTCAGCCGCATGTTGTTGGACCCCATTGACAAAGAAGACATTTCAAAACATCTTTTATTTTCCACAGAAGAAAGAAAGTCATGCAGTTTTAAAATAACACGATTGTGAGTAAATTATGACAGAATTTACATTTTTGGGTGAACTGTCCCATTAAATCGTGTTTTGCTCTTATTGTGACTGATTTGTTGGTGCACATTATTCTAAAGAAAATAAACTTGAGAAATAAACTTGAGAAATAAACTCACAGTATTTCATTTGAATGCAACAGCTCTGGGTATGAAGCAATATTTGAATCAAATTACAATTAACTATGTAGAGTGGTTTCGTTTTAGTATGGAAAGTGGTTTGGTTTAGTTTCAGTATGAATGGTTTCCCATTGTGGAAGTCAAATGTGTTTATGAACTGTGCAATTCATGGAAGATAAATGTGTAAACGTGTAATTTATATATTGATGAAATGTATTGATATTTTTAAGACAGGTTGGGGTTGAAAAATATCAGATAAGATGTATGAATGACCTTTCTATGTAACACAAATAACTCTTTAGTCTGTACTTTCACTAAATCTTCTAATGTTATAAGAAGCCAGAAACCAAAACACTAGAACGGTATTAATGAATTTTTTTTTTTTTTTTTTTTTTTTCATGATGTGTTCTTTCAGACTAGGGTAAGGAAAACATCCAAAATGCACTTTTAAGCATTAATTTTATTGCACTTTATGTTTGCGCCTATAGATTTCTATTACTATACATTTCTTTAAGAGGTATGTTTCTCTATATCAGCAGCACTTATATAAACCAAAATTTGCAGTTCTATTCTTATCAATATTCTGAAGGTTTTTACTGAGGGGTTTGTTAATATGTCATTCGCCTGGTATTATTTTTGCATTTTATTTTATGGAGTGCCACATGGATCTCTCCTAGGTCCTCTGCTGTTTTCAATATACATGTTGCCCCTTGGTAATATTATTAGAAAATATGGAATTAATTTCCACAGTTATGCTGATGATACTCAACTATATATCTCAACCAGATGAAACTTCTAAATTATCTAAGCTAACAGAGTATGTTAAAAAATTTAAAAGATTGGATAGTTTTCTCCTATTGAATTCAGATAAGACAGAGATATTACTTATTGGACCAAAAAACAGTTCACGGAATATCTTGGATTACAGTTTGCAACTAGACGGATGTACTGTTCTGGGTGTTATATTAGACAGCAACTTGTCTTTTGAAAATCATATTTCCCATGTTACAAAAACAGCATTCTTCCATTTTTGAATCTTTGAAAAGTTGGTATGATAGTTTTAGACTTGTGCAAGAAAAGCTAGTTCATGCATTCATGACCTCTAGACTGGACTATTGTAATGCACTGCTAGGTGGTTGTCCTGCATCCTCAATAAACAAGCTACAGGTAGTCCAAAATGCAGCGGATAGAGCCCTTACCAGGTCAAGAAAATATGATCATATTACTCCAATTTTACAGTCTCTGCACTGGCTACCTATTAAGTTCCGTATCAGCTACAAAATATTATTACTTACTTATAAGGCCCTTAATGGTTTAGCTCCTGCGTACCTAACTAGTCTTCTACCACGCTACAACCCATCACGCTCCCTAAGGTCACAAAACGCTGGACTTTAGATAGTACCTAGGATAGCAAAGTCCACTAAAGGAGGTAGAGCTTTTTTTCAGTTGGCTCTTAAACTCTGGAATAGCCTTCCTGATAATGTTCAGGGTTCAGACACACTCTCTCTGTTTAAATCTAGATTAAAAACACATCTCTTTGGCCAAGCATTCTAATAATGCTCAAATAAAGGTTTTTACCATGGGATTTGTTTGTTTCATTTGCTGGTTTTATTATTGCACTTTATCTATTTGCGTCTGTGGATTTCAATTGCGATATATATTTAAACATATTTTTTTTCAAATGTTTCTCCACTTCAGCAGCAGTTACATACACCAAAATTTAGAGTTTTATTCCACTCTATATTCTGAAGGTTTTTACTGATGAGTTTGTTAATATATCATTTAGCTGAGTTTATACAGCATTTTGTTCCTATAAAAAAGGTGGTGATGTTTTTTTTTTGGTTGTTGTTGGTATTTTTTTATTTATTGTGTGGTGATAAAGAGGGATATCCAAAATCCCCTCTATAAAAACATTTGACTTTAATATGTTAACAAAATGATGCATGAATTTTGAACCATTGTTTAGATTTCTATTCTGCAAATGTCAGCAAATTCCTGCATATTTAAATGTATTTCAGAAAACTTGTAATACAAATTATGTTTTTTTGATAAGAAAAGGCTTTGTACAGAATCTAAGTTACAGAATATCTGTGGGTGTGTTTTGGTACTTGAGAAAAGCCTTTGTAATTGTGCTGGCTGCCATCTGGGATGGGCCCTCCTGGCAAAGCACGACACGTCACGTCAGTCCTGATGTGTGCGCGATGAAAAAGAATTGGTCCTGAGCTCGAGTCGAGTGCAGAAGCATCAATCAGCTCAGAAAAATCACACCTCGAGCCCTCCGCCCACACGGGGGGAGTCCTACATGAGGTCACCCAGCCTCTAAACCTGAGAGTGGGAGGTGTTGAGACGACCAGGCAACAAAAGAGGGAAAGAGAAAGAAAGACAGAAAGACAGCGAGAGAGCATGACATTTGTGGTGGGCTGCATTGAACACCACAAATCTGTGTTTTCATTTTCACTCTGTCTCTTCATGCTCATGTCTAATTGATGCACATTTATAAAATAGCACATGTAGTACAAGTGCATGTTTACAGATGTCACATGCTGCATGCAAATTATACATATCTACCCATAATTGATGCAGTTGAGACTTGTGATGTTACTCTTGAAGTTTTAGAATTCATTAGTTGAGTTCTTGAGTTCATGTTTCCCAGTAAACATCCTTTAAATGAAATGTGTTGATAAGCAAAATGCATATCATGTTTTTTTCTTATAGTGTATTATACAGTATCTATGCATATTTTTTATCTTTTTAAGCAATTTTGTTTCTAAGATGAATTTATTTTGTTTTAAAGATGTTTTGTTCAATTTATATTTATTTTTATATTTTGGGTGTTTTAATCAAATATAAGACACATACCAATCTGATTATTTTGCAGTGTGTGTAGTTTTTATTCACAGGTCCTCTTTGAAGGCAAGACACATCAGAATTATGACTCACCCACAGAGGAAATACTGAGGTGTGTAACTAACTAGCATGTTAAGTGTAAACATTTGACAATCTGTCTGATAAATGAATGTTGTGCATGTCAGACTTTCACTTAAACCATTAACAGCAGGAGGACAAAGTAGCAATAAATTCTGAACAACCTGAATTGCATTTTTACATAAAAACTTTAAATGTCAGTTTTTATTTTTTTTAAATATTTAAGTTTTTATATATGACAGATATGACATGATGATCATTTTATATATGTATTTTTAATTTTTAATGCAGTTCTCTTTTATATTTTTTTAAGTATCAATTTAAATAGGTTAAACTTTTTAGTGTTTTTTTTAAACAATATTTTATCATCGTATAACTTTTTAAAGTGCTTTATAAATACATTTTGATTTCATTTAATTCAAATCTAATTAATATTATGTGCAATAAATATAATCTGCTCAATATAATGTAAAAACAACAGAAAGTCCCACCATGATAGAAAAATTATGTGTATACTTCGGTCTCTGTGTACCTACACTCAAAAATGCTGGGTTCTTTTAACCCAACTAACCCAGCTGTTGGGTTAAATTTTTTAATTAAATTTTTAACCCAAAAGTTGGGTTAGTTCATATTTGACCCAAAGTTGGGTTGGGTTGAGTTGGGTTTTTTTGTAGAGTGTACTTAACCATATTTTGGAGACAAATTTATACCCAGAAGTGAGCTAAATTTGACAAAATGGCCCAAACCCTCTTTTCTGAGATGTCCTCTTTTGTACAAAGGTATTTTTCAAATTGTAAAAATGCAGAAAGAGTGTGGGTTAAGTTATATTGTTTGTAATTAGCTGTAAGCCTGTATAAAAACAATATAAATCTATGCAAAGCAAGCGTGTGTGTGTGTGTTGTTCAGCAGGTATAGCAGGCTCAGAGGGGCTGAGCACTTGTGGTTGGTTGACCTTTGTATGCAGTAATGTGTGTGGAATGGTTCACCTGTGGTGGTGAGTTCTGGTTAAGTCAAGTGATTTAGGGGTGTGTGGGTGACCAGAACATTCAACCCACCTGCGGCTCAGCGCTGTGACTCATCCACACTTGCTGCTTTCTTCTGATCTTCTGTCACATGATGCCCTGAAGTCATGGACCGGAGCCATTTCTACAGACCAGACCACCAGGATGAAAGACTCTTCTGACCTGGAGCGGTAAGAGAGCAGCCAACAACCACTCAGAACACGCTAGCAACGCTCAGTTAACCATCCACAGCGTCTAACAGAAAAACAAGTTTAATGCCTATTTTTAAGCTGTTTATGAGGTTTTGTGGTTTCAAGTAGCAGGTGTATGTGGAGTTTAAAGTGACTCATAAACTCCAAAAAAAAAAAAAAAAATAGAGAAAAAAATGTTGGCGCTTGAAATAAAATGATAATGAACTGAAATAAAATATATTAAAAAATGTATTTTATTTAAGCTTGCCCAGACAGCTTTTCTCATTTTTGTTTAGGTGTTCAAAAATAACTCAACTGAACTAAAAATGAATATAGATATATGACAAAAACACAACAAAATTACTAAAAATGTAACTAAAAAAAAAAAAAAAAAAAATGAACTAGCAGTATCTCAGTTACACTAAAATAGCACTGACTAGTAAATGCATTTTGTTTGTTTGTTGTAATGCAAATATGATAAATGATTAAAGAAATAAAGAGATAGGAAGGTTAAGGGTGCAGAAAAGATGCTGTAGTTTGGAAATGGATGGATTAAAGGAAGAAGATGCTGCCAGGAAACATTCAGTGTATTTGTACTCATTCTCTTCTTGTGTGTTATGACTCTCCTGCGCAGTATGGGTCATATCTAGAGTCCTTGATCTCAGTAACCTGTGTTGCTTTAGATACTGAAGGTTCGACAGAATCTGTCATGAGGAAATTCTAAATATCTTGTCCATTTGAATCTATGAAATCTTAATATCTTCTAGGGAAACGGAGCAAGGTAATGGGTGACTGTGCAGGTTTCTGTCCAATCAGGTGCTCTTTAGAGTGAGAATGACCTTCCCCCTTATTCCACCTGCCGTCAAATAGTAAGTAGTGAATCCTGATTCATGACTGTGAACCATGTAAATGAATGAATGAATGTTCATAATTAAGTCAGTTACATAAAAACATAGATTGTGATTTGGTATGGAAAAGACTGATTAGCTCTTGACTAACTGCTAGTTGTTCAGAATAGTTCTTGAGACACAACACAATGGCTGTGTTTATGCAGCATGGCCTTCTGAACTCTAAGAGCACCACGTGACCATGAGTTTTCTTTTGCTAGATGTTTTTTTTTTTTTTTTTTTTTTTTTTGTCTTTTTAAACGAATTAACAATGATTTGAAATTGTATTGTTTTTTTTAATGATTTTTCTTATATATTGTTTTATATATTTAAATGATATGTATTATATTTCACTTGTATGCAATATTTTTGTGTTCTCATAACTTCTCAGTACCGTGTGAAGCAAATTTTTGTAAAATGAGTTCATTGAATATTTGATGTATTTTATGACCTGAGGTCAGGCATTTATTTATTTATTTATTTATTTATTTATTTATTTATTTATTCAATTAATTCTCTAAACAGCTTGTCTTACTCTAGATGGATGGCCAGTCACAGATTTTATTTTATTTATTTTATTTTATTTTATTAAAAATAAAAATTAACAGAATATTAACAAAATATTTGATGTATTTTGTGACCTCATTGTGTTTCTTTCTATCAGTAACAGTGGAGACGTTCTAGTTCTTTCAGTGTGTTTATACAATTTAATTTAATTTAATTTAATTTTATTTTACTCTTTACTGTACTTTATTTTATGACCTGACTGTGCTTCTCTCTGTTCCATGACAGTTAACAGAATATTCGATGTATTTTGTGACCTAAATGTGTGTCTTTCCATCTGTAACAGTGGAGATGTTCTTTTCAGAGTGTTTATTTTAATTGAATTGAATTGAATTGAATTGAATTTTAGTACCTGATTGTGCTTCTCTCCATTCCTCAACAGTGGAGATGTTCCAACATGTTTGTGTTTATTTTTGTATTTTCATTGTTTTATTGAACTTCATTCTATGAAGGTTTTATTTCGTATTCGATTGTCCTATGTGAACATTTCCACATTTATTGCGATGCATTTATCGTTCCTATAACTTCTGCGCAGCATATGCAGCATGAAGTGCGTCATCTGAATCTTCAGTGTACTCCATGCCCTGGTTGTCTGTAACAGCGGCGTGCTTGTGTTTGTGTGTTTGTGTATCAGCTGCATTACTTCTTTCACCTTCATGTGGTAACCTGGCACTGAACACACACGCCGCGCTCACTCAACGATGACGGCCACACACACACACACACACGTGCGCTGGCATGCTTTCTCGGGCCTGTCGGTCACAGGAAGGGTATCGGCGGTCGTGCTCTCCTCGCTGTGTGTGCGTTTATCCGCAGTCGCTGCCCTCCGGACGTCCCGACGCGGGTCAAACCCCCCTGGCCTCTGTGCGTGGCTCGCACACCTTCGGCCCTCGGCCCGAGTGGCTCTGACCCATCAGCACACACCCATCCTGGGCAGGCCAGAAGGCAAGCCTGGCCCCGCGCCCGCTGATGTCATAATGGCAGGAGTTCTTCTCGCATCCGGATTCCGGAGTTCCATCGGCTCCAGAACCCTCGGCCCCCCTCGGCCCATGTTTATGGTTCGGTCCCGTCTCCGGTACAGGAGAGCAGCAGGGGCGAACCATCACATTTGGTGCCCAGCGTGGGGGCGGTCGTGAGCCGTGGCACTCCAACTATCCCATGGAGCTTTTCTTCTGTCTTTTCTCCTCGATTTCGACTAACCTCATTTGCATCTGCTAATTAGATCCTGTTAGCATAATTCATGTGCATGACACCCTTTTGAAGCTAATGAATAGACACATCTCCAGAGTCCATAATGAGCGCCGCTTCCTCGTATATTACAGAATCACAGTGCATTTGACTTTACCTACCAAACGAATGCGGAAAGTTTTGTTTACGATAAACTGTTTTACCAAACTTATGGATTTACAGTGCATTTTATCAGCATGATGAAGGAATCAAACTCTATTTGAGCTGCAGGAGTACAGTAATACAGAAATAAATGGAAATGTTTATTCGAGTCTAAATGATTTTCATTATGTGAGCAGAAAGAGAGTCTGAATCCAATAGAATTACAATAAACTGTAGATGCAGGACATTCCTTAATTGCAAGTTATTACTGCTATGGTTTATTATAGTTTATTTTTTATTTATTTCATATTTATTTTTCTTTTTGTATATGAAATGTTACTTTTTATATTAATAGCTATGAAATATTGATTCGAGTGTATATTGTATTTATTTAACTTCATTATGTTTGTTTTTGTTTGATTTATGATTTTATTTTATTATGTATTTGTTGAATTATTTATTTAACTTTTATTATTTTATTTTTCTGTAATTGTTTTCTTTTTTTTGCTATGAAATATTGAGTTGAGTGAAAATTTAAATGTGAGCAGAAAGACTTAGATTAGCTCTGAATCTGATATAATTTTGTATTGATTTTCTTTTATTATTAGTAATTATTTAATTAATTCATTCATTTAACTTCATTTTATAATTTTATGTTTGTTTTGGATTTTTTTTTTACATTTTATTTTTATATTAATAGCTATGAAATGTTGATTTGAATGTAAATGATTTTATTATGTGTTTCTAGATACACAAGACATAAAACCAGCACAGCTGTATCACTGAACCAATGGCCAATAATACAGTTTACAGTCATTATATGTACATATTTGACCTCAGAATTACACTATTCACCTCTCAGAATCAAGAGAGCCATCTAATAATAAACAGATTCTGAGATTTCAGATTTATTTTTATGTTCATATACTCCAGTACTGCAGCATGAAACACTTGTATGAAGTTGCTTTAGTATTTGTACTCAGACTAATTAAGCCTCAAACTGTGTAAAATGCAGTTGGCATCATTAGTTTTTCTGTTTTTCAGACGAGTCTTCAAGCTCTCTACATCAGTGTGGATGGCTGGACGCAGGACAGATCTGCGGTCTGAAGCATTTATTTGGAGCTGAAGGTAAAGACTTGTGTTCTAGATTTCAACTATAGCTTGATTGCTCTCATTATTTAGCAACATATTTTTATTTTATTTTATTTTATTTTATTATTTAAAATGTGAATATTTTCACATTTATTTTAATTAATCTATGGCTCTCTTCCTCACATTATTTAGCAAATTTGCTAAATAAGAGTTTGCATGAGCATTTGTGCTGTTGATCAGTGTACCCAGTGATTTTTACCACGGTAAAGCATCTGAATTCCCTCAGAGTTGTAGTGTTAGCATGCACACAGAGTTGTGGTGTGTCTGTGTGTCATTATGGCCTGTGTTTGTGCACATTTTCCTACTATGCATTTGTGTGAGTACAGCGTGTGTGTGTCCGGGTGTGGGACCACTCGGGCCCTCGGTAGGGGGCATTGAGTCATATGACAGGGCCGGGGGCCACAGGATGTGACATGAGCGCGGTCTGGGTGCCCGTCTGCTCACCCCAGGCGCTTGATCTTTCCCATTTGGCCGCTCAGAGCTGGTGACGGACAGAATGAGTGACAGCACTCACTCATGAGCTCATGAGCTCATTATCACCTCCTGATCTGTCGGCTGTTTCACACGCACACACACACACACACACACACACACACGCTTATATAGACTCATGCACATACATGCATACTTAGCTTAGCTTATCTTAATGAACACATATCATTGACTTGTGGTGTTTTATATAAAGCTAATATGACTACCACAAACATTAAAAGAACGCTAACAAATCATTTATTAATCAATTTTGAAATTGAGCATCATGATAAATGTTTTCAAAGGGAGGTTTCGTGATATAACTCGCTGGTGGGGGGATTCTATTTACTGGCTTTTACGGTATTCTGGCCGAAGCATTCCGCGTTTTATATGCAACACCATGAAAAACCTGGAAATATCAGGTATGCTTAAAACTGTGGAAAAAGTAAGTAAAGTAAATTTGAGTTATTGTTGCATAATGTGTGTTATAAGCATCTTCTGGGTTAAAAATCTAGCCTTTATGAATATATACGGCAAAGTGTTTATTTTTGGTCCTATAACTGGATACCATTTCTTTTATGTTTATGTAACTTTTTCACCATTTTTAATATTCTTCTGTCTTCACTGCTGTATTTCATTTTAAATGCTCCTGCAGTTTGATAACCGATTTTTAAAAGGATAAATATTTTCTTTATAGTCTAAATTATTATGAGCTCATAATTGCTGCACATATATAAATGATTAAATAATTAGAAAATGCTATTTAAAATAGTTTTAGATAAAATATTGCAATATTGAAACCATTAAAATATATTATTTCTTAACATTACATGAATCTCTATTGAAATGTTTTTTTCAAAATTCTTATCCAGCAATCACTGACAGCAGAATGTTTTGGAAAACTTTGTTTTGGAATGTTCTAATATTTTTTGATTTGCATGATAAGTATGTGTATATGCAAATCAAAATAATGAAACACACACACACACGCACACGCACACACACACGCACACGCACACACACACACACACACACATATCATGTGAAAAAGTTAGGACACCCTATTAAATTCCATGGTTTTCTTTATCAGGGCATAATAAAAAATCATCCGGTCTTTGGCAGGTCTTAAATAAATCCTCAGATGAAAAACATCACATGATACATTGCACCATGTCATTATTGATTTAACAAAAATAAAGCCAAGATGGAAAAGCCATGTGTGAAAAACTTATGGACACCCACTGATTCAGTTGTCTGTACATCCACTTTTACTCAGCAATAACTTATTATGTATGACTTTATCAGCCCACTCTTCTTTACTGCGGAGCTCCAGTTTATTGGTGTTTGTGGGCATTTTGTTTATAAACAGCTTTTGCCACAGCATTTGCATCTCCATTTTGGTCTCGTCTGTTAAAAAGACATTGTTCTAGACGTCTTATGGTTTGTTCTAAAGCAACTTTGCAAACCTAAAACATGCTGCCAAGGTTTTTTTTTTTTTTTTTTTTTTTTAGATAGAAGAGGCTTTCCTATGGCAAGCCTTCCAAACATGCCATAGTTGTCTAATTGTACTTTCTTGAACTTTATCATGTAACATGTTAACTGAGGCCTGTAGTGTCTGCGGTGAAGTTCTTGGGTTGTCTGCCAGTTCTCTGAGCGCTACACGGTCCACTCCTGGGAGGATTGGTGTCTGTTTGAATGTCTTCCACTGATGGACTTCAGTTTGTTTGCAAATGGCTGTATTACTCTTCCCAGATTGATGGCAGCAGCAGTTGCTTCTCTAAGATCATTGCTGATGTCTTACCTTCTTGGCATTGTGTTAACACACACCTGAAGGCTCCAGACCAACAAACTGCTAAAACTTCTGCTTTTATAGAGCTGCTCACATTTGCTGATGATCAGTTAATCAAAGGCTTTTGATTAGCAGTGCCTGACTGCTACTAATCCAGAAGTGGAAAAAACATAGTTTTACAATAAACCGGCCACGACCAGGTGCTCCTCGCAAGATTTCTGACAGAGCAGTGAAAAAAATTATCAGAAGATTTTCTAAGAGCCAAGGATCACTTGTGGAGAGCTTCAGAAAGACCTGGAATTAGCAGGTACAGTTGTTTCAAAGAAAACAATAAGTAATGCACTCAACTGCTGTGGCCTGTATACACGCTCACCACGCAAGACTCTATTGCTATAGAAAAAGCATGTTGAAGCTTGTTTAAAGTTTGCTGCACCACATTTAGACAAACCTGTGTAATACTGGGAGAATATAGTCTGGTCAGATGAGGCCAAAATTGCACTCTTTGGATGCCATAATACACACCATGTCTGGAGGTCAAATGGCACATCACCCCAAAACATCATGGTGTGGCACTGGCAGAATTCATATAATTGAAGGAAGGATGAATGGAAAATGTACCGAGACATTCTTAATACAAATCTGCTGCCATCTACCAGGATGATGAAGATGAAATAAGGACATTCCAGCGAGACAATGATCCCAAACACAGCCAAGGAAACCCTCGGTTACTTTCCGTGCATCATTCCATTTTATTACAAACAACTAAATTTCTAAACTTATTTGTATTGTTTTCTTTGTAAGTATGGACTACTTGGGTTGTTACTGACATCTGCAGAAAACTTCAAGTCAATAGCACCTTTAGAAATACATTAACTGAGAAAAATGGTGACGTGTTCAATACTTATTTTTATTTTTATTTTGTGTGTGTGTGTGTGTGTGTGTGTGTGTGTATATATATATATATATATATATATATATATATATATATAATATATATATATATATATATATATATATATGTGTGTGTGTGTATATCAGTAATTTCCAGCTCAACGCGGCTCTCGGTTTCTGCAGAACTCGCCGGTCCTGCTGACATCTGTCCGTTAAGATCTTTGCTCTGCCGTTTAGACACATATTTATAGATAAAATGACTGACAGATAGAGACAGAGGGAAAGTTGTGTGGTTTAACACCTAGATGAGGCTTGCGTCCTAATGACAGCTCATCTGAGAGCAGAGTGCAGGAGAGGAAGAGGAGGAGGAAGAGGAGAGCTGTGATGGTATAAGTGAGGTGCATGCTGGGGGATTCCTCTCGCTGCTGGAGGTGTCATGGTGTTGGTGTCCGCTCAAGGGTTTGTGGTCACTTCTTGACTGCTTCTCTCACAACATGTCTCCACGTTCATTTAGCAGCGCTGCACCAGTTATTATACTGAAAATAAAGAATTGCGCTGAATCCATTTGATCATCGTGACATCATCAGCCTCTGTAATGACCAGTGTGATGTCACAGGGTTGTAGCTGGTATAGAGTATTTGGCTCAATTAATTTGCTTCCATAACTTTAAAAAAAAAACAAAATTTTCATTTGCTCCCTTAATTTACGTTGTAGGACTGTCTAATATTCAAATTAATTTTTTTTGGTGATGTATCCCATCCATTCATCCATCTATCATCCATCATTCAGTATTCACCCATCCATCTCTATCATCCAGTCCATTAATCCATCCATCTCTATCAAACATCTATCCAACATTCATCCATCATTCCAACATCCATACATCCATACATCATTTTATCATTCATCCATCCATTCAATGTTTCATTATCCATCCATCATTGCATAATTCACCCACCCATCTATCCGTCCATCCATCCATCATTCAGTATTCACCCATCCATCTCTATCATGCCATCCATCAATCCTTCCATATTTGAACAACTCTTACATCCATCCATCCCATTGATCCGTTGTTTAATTTCTCTGCAAACCTGTGGTATTCTTGACTCGATCACACCACAGCAGCACGTGGTTCGGCGTCCCGTACCGAATGCGACCTCCTCCCCGCAGTCCTTGCTTCTTGTGATTGCTAGCATGAGTGACAGTATCACTGGAGTGTGTAATGAAGAGAGGAATGCAAATCTTGCGGCGTGTGTCTCCATGTCACCTCCCATCCGTGGTTAACCTCTTCTCAAGCGTGAGCCTCATACTGCAACTCACTTTCCCTACTGTCAGCTGTCAATCAGCCGCACAAGCCCCTCCCTCCCACAGGCCTGGGGGCTAGCACTAAAATGCTAGCGTGCTAGAGTCTAATGGAGTCTGATGGGTCTCATGGTGTTCGGTTTAAGACTCGGCCAGTGGGGAGGTTTGCATTTGGTGATTTCTGACAGGAATCATGGCTCTGGCTCAATGTTAGCTTAATTAACTCAACCACAGCAGAGACTTTAAAGCTGTTTTTTAGGGTTTGTGCACTGTGCGGTAATGCTTTATGATGGGGGAGGTATTTTTGTGACTCGAGGTGTCAGAATTCATCTTAGCATTGCAGAAATTCATTAGCGTGAATGGACTACATGCTCGCTTTCATTCATTGCATGACTAGAAGATACATTGTCTTATTGGAGTGTTTCTGATTGCAATACGACACTTCATGAGGAAGTGTGACTGTAGTGAATCTTTGCTGACTGTTGCTTGTTCTTAACATGCTGTCTCTTTAGTGGTGGAAAGTATACTAAGAAATCGTACTTAAGGAAAAAGTATTGCTACTTTAGGAATAATTTATTTGAGTACAAGTAAAAGTGCTGAAAAATAACATAGCATGACATAGCTTGTATCACAGTAAAGATTTTTATAAAGAATATTTTCTGTCTCACTGTGATAAGAAGCAACACGGAACCACAGAAGCTAACTGTTTCAAACACGAATGATGTTATATAGTGATTTTGGAGCAAAACATGATATTAGTCTCATAAATTGTCAAGTTTGACGCTTTTGTGAACATTTAAAAGAAAAGAAAGGGTTTAAAACTGTGCACAGAATGGTGCCAGTAAAAAATAATGTGGTGTATGGATAAGGTTGGGCATCGTTTGAATTTTAATGATTCCAATTCTTGTCAATTCCTAATTTTGGTTCCAATAAGGTAAATAATAATAAATAAATAAATAAATAATCTTAGATATCATTCACATTTATTCTAACTCTTACTACTTATTCTTACTATTGCAAAATACTATGGTGAATGCTGAATACTATGGATGAAAATCAACAGGCTAAAGAGCACTTTCACAAGGATGTGTGTGAAGCAGAGATATCAGTCCATATTAGGGATTTCCTGCAGGTCATACATTATTACTTCTAGTAGGCGTTTTGGACTTTCTGCACAAGAGCGCCCTCCGGCTTCGAGTATGAATGAAACACGCATTGTATGAGAGGGTTTAGTGCTCCATAATGTTCATATCGTCTTGTTTTGGATATGACTAAATCATCCGGTCATACATAGACTATCTTGTTTCTTCGTCCATGTGCTCACACATCCACGCATGCACAAAGAAAAAGTTATTTTAAATGCATCTGATTGACAGATGAATCATGGTTGATCTATCAGCCAGATACACATAAAATGCATGCGCTCTTATTTCAGTGTTGTTGTTACTGTTGAGGTTATTTTAGCTTTGTACATTTAGTTTAACTATACTGTTAAAGAGGGTGATTTTTACTATTCAACAGAACTATGTGCATGTATTTTAGACACTTACATTTTTCTTGGTCCATCCAGTTTCTATTTACTTATACTGCTGTGTAATATCGATGGTGTGACCCATTTCAGGAGCTGACAAAATTACGATTTAAAATCAGAGCTTAGCTCACATTCATTAAAATACTGAAACACAAATCATGCTGATTCAAAATGACAGCGCAGGTGATTGACAGTCAAAGCATTGTGAGGTTTGAACGGCCCATCCCCGCAGCTGAACTGGAAGTTTTGATTGGTTTTGCACCCGAGTAAGGTCTGTCTGTTATTGGCTGAAGTGCAGGGCTCCACCCCAGCAGTTTAAAAAGTGCCCGTCAAATGCTGGCTCGCTCTGTTTCTCCATCGGCACTTTCTTTGTCCATTATATATATTTTTTTGGTACTTTGTACTTTTGGTGAAGAATAAATGTAAAGTGACGTGACATACAGCCAAGTATGGTGACCCATACTCAGAATTCGTGCTCTGCATTTAACCCATCCAAAGTGCACACACACACCGTGAACACACACACACCATGAACACACACCTGGAGCAGTGGGCAGCCATTTATGCTGTGGCGCCCGGGGAGCAGTTGGGGGTTCAGTGCCTTGCTCAAGGGCACCTCAGTCGTGGTATTGAAGGTGGAGAGAGCGCTGTACATTCACTTCCCCCACCTACAATTCCTGCCGGCCCGAGACTCGAACTCACAACCCTTGGATTGCAAGTCCAACACTCTGACCGTTAGGCCACGACTTCAAGAATTAACTACACAAAGTAGAAAATGTAAAAAATGTACTCAAGTACTGTAACGAAAGTATTAGTAATTAGTTACTTTTCACCTCTATTTATCTCTGCTATATTCACTGGAAAACATTTGTTAAGTTTTATAGGTAAGTTTTTCAACCTGGTTCTCATAAGAGCACCTGGAGATTTAGTTTGGTCCTCACACTGCACACAGTGTGAACCAATTAAATATATATCTATATATATATATATATTATATATATATATATATATATATATATAGATATATATATAATATAAACATTAAAATACTACAATACTAGTGCTAATAATAAAATGTAACTTTATTTAGTTTTAAAAAAAATAAAATGATAAACAAAATATTAAAAGTGTGATAATATTATTATATTTTAAAATAAAAAAGGAGTACTAAATAAAAAGACAATTATTTTATAGTAAACTTTAAAATAAAATGCTAATATTTATATATTTTTTATATATATGAGTTTCTTAATTTTCAGTCTTAAATTCAGCATGCTTTTTTTGGCAGATTGCTGGCAAGTAAGTATATGAGCTGCCGAGTTTAGCGCTGCCGCTTGAAGAGCGTCAGTGAATGTATTGTCATTAAATGTTTTGCATTGTGCTTTGATTTATGCTTTCAGTTCGAATAGAAATGTATACAATATTATACAATATTACAGTTTGTCGATCTAAAATGGTAATGTGCATTAACAGCTGTCAACCATGTCGGTATGCAAATGAGTGCTCTGAACTTATTAACACAGCACATTTTTTATTTTGGTTGCGCATGTGCACCAGCATACCCCTGCGCCTGCACCCCTGTATGTATGTATATTAAATAAAATATTTACATATATTTACATAAATTATAAAATAGTTTAAATAATTACATTTTAAATCTAAAAGTGCAGAATATTGCTAAAGAATGTCATTCTGATTCTGCTGTATGGTAATACCTTTATGATGGGGGAGGTATTTTTGCGACTCGAGGTGTCAGAATTCATCTTGGCATCACAGAAATCCATCAGCAGTAAACGGGCTACTCGCTTGCTTTCGCTCACTGCACGACTCAAATTCACGTCTGAAGCGTGACAGATTCTGTGTCTTATTTGAGTGTTTATCCATCGCAGTGCTTCGACTCTTCGCCGACTGATGCACTTGTTTTTAACGTGACTTCTCTGTTTACTTCACACATGCCGCTTGTTTTTCCGAACACTGAAAATACGGGTTAAGTGTGTTTGTGGCCAGTGCCACTCTCTCTGAGGTCTCTCGGTAAAGACGAAAAGGTTTTCGCGTAATGAAAGGGATTAGCGTTTGTGTGTGCGTGCGCGAGTGTCTCGTCCTGAGATCCACGGGGCTCATTAACACTTTCCAGCCCTCTCCTCTACGTGTGAAACAGGCCTATTGTTAAACGAACAGAGAAAAGAGGGAGAATTATAATAAGTGCTTAATATAATCTCATTTAGTGGCGCAGAGGAACGTCCTCGAATGCCGACGTTACCGGTCAGTGGTCATTGTTAATTGCGTGAGAATTGGTGAGGGCCGTTACAGCGGTGCGTGGATGGATGGAAAAAGCCTGTCACTGACTTTGCAGAGATGTCTAAATTTAGGGCGCCGCCACGCGCAACGTTTCTGGCCCCCCACTGGGGCCACATTGGGCCCACATCGCCTCACCAACAAACGAATGGTGGGCGACAGAAAGAGACAAGAGGGAAGCGTGCCTCAGTGACAGCTTGCTTTACCGAAGTGAACAATGGAAGTATTGTTCGGTAGGGGATCTGGCATGACACCTTCTTTGCGCATTGCAGCATCTCGGGAGATCAACTTAGAAAATAGATTTCACTATGTGTGTGTGTAAAACATGCATATGGACGTCTGTGAAACACTGTCATTTTAAAGCTTTACTGAAAGACAATTCAACTTTAGTCACAACACAACTAAAGAAATGGACCACACACCCCCGTTTCATGAGTTAGAACTAGTACTAGTATTAAAGCTTGTATTAGAATTACTCTCATTGTTTTAACTAATCTTCTTATATATGTACAGTGACAACATGCATCTTGAATTAACTAGTAAACATCCCAGATTGTCTTAGTCATTATTACTAGTTTAGTACTAGTACTAGTACTAGAACTGACTAGTATTAGAGCCTACATTATGTCTTGTTCGTTTAACTTGTTGTATCTGTACAATGACAATAAGCATCTTAAATATTAGTCTTTCTCATTAGTATTAGTATTACAACTGACTAGTATTGAAGCTCATGTTAGAACTAATCTCATTGTTTTAACTAATCGTGTTGTATTTGTACAATGACAATATTCATCTGCTTTAAGTTTACTAGCAGAGATCAAATTACAGTACATAAAAAGATCCCATATTGTCTTTGTCACTGATATTAGTATTAGAACTAACTAGTACTGGTGCTCATATTGGACCTAATCTTGTTGTATTTGTACAATTACAATAAGCATCTGACTTGGCTTGACTAGTAAAGATCAAATTATGTATAAAGATCCCATATTGTCTTTTGTCACTGGCACTAATATTAGATAACTAGTAACTAGTATTAGAGCTTGTGTCTTGTTGTTTTAACTAGTCTTCTTGTAATGACGATAAGAATCTGTTCTGACTTTACTAGTGAAGATCAAATTTAGTATGAAAATCCATTGACTTTGTCATTACTAGTAGTAGAACTAACTAGTAACGTCTAACTAACCTTGTCTGTATTTGTACAGTGACAAGAAGCCATGTTTTTAATAGTAAAGATCAGATCATGTATGAAGATCTGAGACTGCCTTTTTCATTAGTGCTAGTATTAGACCTTGTTGTTTTAGAAGCAGTCTTTACTAGTCTTGTTGTTTTAACTAATCTTTCTGTGTTAGTACAATCACAATAAGCATCTATATCTTATCACCATGAGCATTGACTTTACTAGTATATATCAAACTATCTATAAATATTCTAGAATCTAGGTGATGTTTCTCATTATTAGCACTAGTTTTAGTACTAGTATTAGAACTGACTAGTATTGGAAATTGTACTAGCACTAATCTTGTAGTTTTAAAAAATCTTGTATTTGTGCGATGACAATAAGCATCTGTCTTGACTTGACTAGTTTGCTAATGAACAGTTGAGGACAGATTATGTATAAATATCTGAGGTCCTTTTTTTATTTGGACTAGTATTGGCGCTGGTTTTAGAGCTAATCTCATTGTGTTAACTAGTCATATTTGTACAATGACAAGATGCACTTGTCTGCAGTTCACAAGTAAAGATCAGGTTATGGAGAAATATTGAAGATTGCTAACAACGAACAATATTTCAACAGCATGTATTTGTTTTAGTTAATGTGAATTTCAGCATTTACAGATACATTTTTAACATCAAAAGTTCTATCTGTGTACTAACACGGATATTATTAACTAACATGAATAAAGGTAAATGCATGCTTTAAAAATATATTACTAATTGTTAGTTGATGTTAGTTCCATGCATGTAAACAAATGAGACTTTACTGTAAAGTGTTCACCTAAATTCTCATTTAACTAATGTTATAGCAGGTGTACAGTGGCAATAAAGTGATTAACTGGCTTTACTTGACTAGCAGAGATTAGGTTAGTCATGAAGATCTTAATGCAGTCTTGCATTTAAATGCAAAGGTTGTTTCTGACCCTCGCTGGCTGATGACTAGTTAAGATCCCATTATGTATAAAGATCTGAGACTATTTTTCTCATTAGTACTAGTAGTAGAACTGACTAGTATTAGAGCTTGCCAGGCATCTGTCTTGACTTAACTAGTAAAGCTCAATTCATGTTTAAAGACTGCAGATCATCTTTGTCATTAGTACTATAGTTTTAGTACTAGTATCAGAACTGACTAGTATTGTAACTCACATTAGAACTAATCTTTTTGTTTTAACTAATCTAGTTGTATTTGTGCAACAACAATATTCATCTGCCTTAAGTTAACTAGTTGAGATCGCATTATGTGTATAAATATCTGAGGTCTTTTTTTTTCTTTTCATTTGTACTAGCAGTAAAACTAACTAGTATTACAGCTTGCATATGAACTAAGCTCATCTCTCATAATGTTAACTAATCTTATTTGTACAATAACAATATGCATTTGCACTAGTAAAAATCAGGTTATGGATGAAGATCACAGACTGCCTTTATCATTAGTACTAGTTTTAGTACTGACTAGTATTGGAGCACATATATTGTAGTTTTAACTAACCTTTTTGTATTTGTACAATGAAAGTAATCATAACAATCTTAAAAAAGATTGTGTTATCTCATTACTACTAGTTTAGTACTAGTATTAGAACTGACTAGTGTTCAGTTAAGTTAATTTGTTAACTAACAACTACAGCATGTATTAAGCTTTATGTCAATTCAATTTCAACATTTACCAATGCAGTTTAAGATCAAAAATTGTATTTGTGGACTAACATCAACATTATTAACTAACATCAACAAAGGTTAATAAATGCTGCAAAGTTGCTCACTGTTAGCTGATGTTAGTTGCATGCATGTAAACATATGAGACCTTATTGTAAAGTGTTCCCCTAAATTCTCATTGAATTAAAGCAATTAACTAGCTTGACTAGACTAGTTTGGATTAAGTTGGTCATGAAGATCTTTATGCAGCCATATATTCACAGGTTGTTTCTGAGCCTTGTTTGCTGATGTCATTGCCGCAGGCTGCAGAGCATCTCTCTCTCTCTCTCTCTCTCTCTCTCTCTCTTTCTCTCTCTCCCCCCTCCCCCCCCCCCCCCCCCAACGCTTTCTGCATGTTAGCCTTTGTGTCTCAATTGAGACCGCCACTCACTTTAAAGAGCTCTTTAATATGTATTGAAGCAGGGCAAGTGCTGGAGGTTAAATAGATCTTAATACAGCCACTTAATCCGTTCATTACACTGGATCTCGGACTGGTCCAGGGGCCCGAGAGTGGGGCCATTAATTAACATAGCCTCTGGGCCCCTGTACTTAACATGAGGGGGAGGGCCGAACACAAGAGAGGGATGGAGAAGGTTAAAGCCAGGCGCGGATCCTCAGAGAACAGCGCATTGAAAGTGCTGGTGCCTCTTTCTGTTCAGCATTTGTTGTGCTTTCTGTTTGCTTTTCTGCTCCATTAGTTCACTGAAGGAGAAGCGGGCCGAGCAGAAAGACTGGAGGTGGAAAATTAATGAAGGCCTGATTGAGGAGTTGGGGGAGAACATGGCGGGTTGATGTGGGTTTAACGAGGATTGTGAAATAATTGATCGCTTTAGTTCTGTTGGTATTGATGAGGTGGTTTCATGGTGAATGACAGTCCTGCGTGGGATTTAGGACACAAAACTCAGCTCGGTCACAAATGCTGTGAAGATGTTTGGCCTAAAAGGAAATTTAATGGAAATTATCAGCTAAAATTCTTTAGGAGAAATAAAAAATAAATAATTCATAGGCATAGTTGACAAATAGAAATAGCTAGGGTCTGTGAATGAAAATGAGCCAAATTTGGCACATTGAATATTGTTCATGTGTTATTAATGTGTATTGTCCCTGATTAAACAAACAAATAAATAAAATAAAACACACAGTAAAAGAGCTATTGTTCAAGAAATCAATAAAAAGGTTATTTACACTGACTAGTAGGCCTATAGACGAAAACAAAATTAATTTGTATTTATTTATTTATTTAGTTTTGCACATACATTTTAGCTATAACCACATATCACATATCAGTTGTTTTTATGTAAAGTTATTTAAACTGACCAAATCTTAATGAAACTTAACTAATTGTATTTATTTATTTGTTTGTTTGTTTTTAAATGTACATTTATTTGGTTATATACACAAGCACATATCATAGATTTCATAAAAGTTATTTACATAAACTGCAGACCCAAACTATAATAGAATGTACTTATTTATTTATAATTTTTCACACACACACACACACACACACACACACACACACACACACACACACACACACACACACACACACACACACACACACACACACACATCTATTTAGTCATGTAAATAGCACATATCATGTATTTAATTAGTAATGTACTTTTTATATGGTTTATGTTATTATATGTTGGTATATGTGGTTTATGGGGACTCTCCAAACTGTATTTTCTATTGCCCTACCCCAACCCTACACCTAAACCTACCCCTCACAGGAAAATTTGTGCATTTTTGGATTTTCAAAAAAACTCATTCTGAATGATTTGTAAGCCTTTTGAATTACGGGGACACTGAAAATGTCCTCATAAATCACCTCCTCATTGTAATTCATACAAACACAAATTTGTATAACGACATGGTTATGACATAGGTTTTATGTCATAACCATGTCGCTATACAAATTTGTGTCCTCATAAACCACATAAACACGCTCAAACTCACTCACACACACACACACACACACACACACACACACACACACACATCTATTTAGTCATGTAAATAGCACATATCATGTACTTAATTAGTAATGTACTTTTTAATATATTTTATATCATAATATTAATATCATTATTATTAATATTCAATATATATTATCTTTTTTATTTTATATGGTTTATGTTATTATATATGGTTTATGTTTTTATGCATGTTTATACTATATATATATATATATATATATATATATATATATATTATATATAGAGATATATATATATATATATATATATATATATACATACACACATACTGTACATACTTTTTTGTTAACAATTATTATTATTATTATTATTATATACATTAACTTTATTTAATCTTTTGATCATTTTTACCTTTGTAAACATATAAATTAAATATTCAGTCATATATCAGACCCGAAGTTTTTTCAGATTAAAGTCACTTCTGAAGACTATATTAAAATAGTGTCTCAGACTATATTTAAGCCCCTGACAGCAGCCGGTGTGTGCTGCAGTTGTTTTGTTGTGCAGAGGTTGTGCAAACGTTCACTGGACGTCAATCAGCTGGTCCTATCTCATGTTTGTGCGTTTCTCTCTCTCTCTCTCTCTCTCTCTCTCTCTCACCTCCCTCCCCCCCCTCGGATCACTCCTCTCACTTTCTCTCACTGTATATTTTAGCACTTTCTCTTAAGACTCGACTCGCTTTAACAAACACGGCCAAAAATCCAGACGACTCGCGCAGAGAATTCTCTCTCTCCCTGTCGTTCAGAGCGGGCGAGTTGGAAGACACTCTCTTATCAGAGGAATTTCGCACTGTATTTTTAATATGTATCTTTTAACACCTGTAAATGTTGTGTGTGATATTCTGGGTAACGAGTGTGTGTGTGTGTGTGTGTGTGTGTGTGTGTGTGTGTGTGTGTGTGTGTGTGTGTGTGTGTGTGTGTGTGTGTGTGTGTGCATGGTAATGTATTCTCAAAAGGGGGAAGTCTGTGTATGCATAAATGCATCATGGAAATGTAGCGGCGCTCTATACGTGTCATGCGTTTGCGTGTTTCAGAGTTCTGCGCTCGACACCCTAGAGCCGGAGACATGTTTAGACAGCCTCGTTAGTCTTATTAATTAACTTTCTATTGAGAAACCAAGCCTCCAATGAACAAAACTAACACCGACTTACAGAACGTGCAACTACGTCTGTGACATCTCAAGCTTTTCTGTTTTTGAAGATGATCTTTGCAATCTGTGCATGGATTCATCTTGATGCATAATTATCGGCGGTATTTCAGAAACTGGGTCATTCTGAGGAAGTGACAGCTTTTCAGTTCATTTTAACGTTTTACATTCATGCATTTGGCAGATGCTTTAATGCAAAGTGACTTTCATTGCAGTCAAGATTTTAGTTTGATGCATTTCCTGAGAATCAAACCCGTGACCTTGGCATTGCAAGTGTTGCATTGCAACTTTTAAAAAAGCATTTTTATTCCCACCTCTGAGTCAAAGCCTCTGATATTTAATGCCTATAAACACTGACAAACCACCACAGAGAGACAAATCCCTCAGTATTCAGGTTTTCTACAGATTTTGTTCACAATGGTTGCACAATGGGTGCAACCTTAAATCGTATATTATTATTGGAAAAATATTACCAGTTTAAGATATTTCTCTTTCATAAACTTGAATATTCAGAATGTTAGTGTTTTAAGTGCAGAAATGACAAGAAGAGAACACACTCTTTAAAATAAAGCCCTAAAGAACCTTTCAGTGAACATTTGTTAAAAAAGAACCATTGTTTTCTTTAGCGTGAAGAACATTTTAATTATCTAAAGAGCCTTTTTTCCACTATAAAGAATCTTTTGTGGAATGATTCCATGGATGTTAAAGGTTCTACAAAGAACCATCGATGTCAGCGAAGACCCTTTATTTTTAAGAGTGTATCATTGCATCACATTATTTACAGTCAATATTCCTGTGATTTTTGCCAAGAGCAATAGTGTTTCAATTAAAAAAAATGATCGGATCTGATTTTTTCCCCCATGAAAAAAGTATAATGACAAATATAGTAAATGTTTTTTTGTTTGTTTGTTTGTTTTTGGAGTCAAAACTATAGAAGCCTGTTTTTGCAATGGGATAAAAATACATTTATTTGTGACTTTTTACCTTGAAATTCAGACTTATTTCTTGCAATTCTTTGAAAAAGTTAGATCTAAACTCAGAATTGTGAGATGTCAATACTTTTGTAAACAAAATTCTAAATCTCACATTTATTTTCTTCTTAAAATTGTGAATTTATACCTTTTATAGTTTATATCTTGCAACTGTTTTTTTCTTAGAATTGAATGAAATTAACAGAAATGTGAGATAAAAGATATAAAATTAGATTTTGTTTCCTCAGAATTATTTCAGAATTTGTTTCAGAATTGCAAGAAAAAAAAAAAAAAAAAAAAAAAAAAAAACATATATATATAAAAAAAAAAAAAAAAAAAAAAAAAAACATATATATATTTGTTTTTTAGAGTCATTAATATTATATATATATATATATGTATCTCTTTAATTGTGTGGTGAAAACAAGCCTCCGTGCAAAACATGTATTTTCACCTCATAGTCCAGAATATAAATTATAAATGATAAATGCTAATAAATAGAAAGTCTGTGCTGGGTGTGTGTTTCAAATCTATTCAGGGAGGATTTTTTCAATTAATTCCTATCAAATTTCACATGTTTGTGTAATTGTGTGCTGCAAAAAAGCACATCTTGCGTGTGTGTGTGTGTGTGGGCACAGACAGTCACACGCAGCCTTCAGATGTTGTAAGAACACAGTAATTAAGGTTCACCGTGATAACGAGTTCAACTCGTTACAGAAACACATCCAGCGTTAGACGCTGCCCAAAATCAGCCCAATTATTTCCCGCGCACCAGACACAAACACACAAAAACACAACAATATTCACAATCGCTAATGTGTCAATGGATGGTTTGAGATATGAGGTATTAGTTTTGAGTTTCTCTCTCTCACACACACACACACACACACACACACACACACACACACACACACACGCAGACACACACACACACGCACACACACCACACACACACACACACATACACACACACACACACACACACACACACACACTCTTCCTTTGTTCTGCTCTACATGCCCAGACAGATTCCTCTCTATCGATCAGTGTGTGTGTGTGGATCAATTGCAGCGATCGATGTGTGATATGAGTGTGTGTGAGATTTTCACCTCCACATGTTTGAACAGAGATGCGCTTGTTACCGCGGTGACCGTCTCTCTCACCTCTCCGTCCACCATCACATCCATCCAGCCGGCGTTTTATCTGCACACGCTCTCAGACGGATGTGTTAATACATACGGTGTCTTATTTTCTCACTCCAGTGGGAAGAGGCCATGCGTGTGTGTGAGAGAGACAGGGGTCAAATCTGGGGCAGGGGGCACAAGTTCATGTTTGTGGGGGCGGGGGTCCGTCTCTCAGGACCTCAGGGGGACGTTTAGCTGTGATTGGCTGATGTCACGAGCGCCACTTTCTGCTCTTTAGCTCCAGCTGAGCAAACCAGCGGCTCGGCGACCCGTCACACTCTCACATCAAACTCTGCTCTTCACTTTAGGAGCTGAGCTTTAGGAAATATAGGCATCCTGTTTTGCTTCTTTCTTTGCTGTATAGTTCTTTGTGGCAAGCAGTACAGTTTTATTTTATTTTTTTTTTTCATTTTATTATTATCTCTTTATTTGAATAAATTAATTTACTCATTTATTCATTATACAATTAATGATTTATAAATAACAAAAAAAATATTTATTTATTCATATGTATTTATGTCAGTTCTCTATGGTAAACAAGACTATTTAAAAAAAATGATTTATCTATTTAATTATTTATTTTTTAAATAAAATGTTTATGTTCATATTTTATCACTATTTTAAAATTATTTTTATTTATTTATGTTGATTATTTTTATTTTATTATTTTTATTATTTCTTTTTAGTTTTTATGTATTTCATTTTCCTTTGGTAAATCATACAATTTATTTATTAATGAATTTTTTGTTTATTATATTTATATATTATTTATTTATTTTATCTATTTTGTTTATTTTAGTTCAGTTTATTTCATTAAAGCGGTTTTTATTTTTATTTTTTTATTGAAATAAGTGATTTTTCTATTTTTCAGCCCTACAGTTCACAAAAACAAAACAGTTCCTAAATACAAACGTTTATTTTCTTCCATTTTCATTATTTATTTATTTGTTTGAATTATTAAAATAAGTTATTTGTTTATTTAAATTATAAAAAATATTTGACTTTATTTATTCATTAAAATAAGTAGTGTTTTATTTCAGTATTATTTGGTTTGTTTTATTTTTATGTTTATTCTTATCTTATCCAGAGCCAGCGGTAGATTTACAGCTGGATGTATTACTGTCAATATTTAGCGTGTGCATGGAAATGTGTGTTTAGCTGTGAAAACACCACAGACCACCGCAGCAGATCTGATCTCGCTGTTTCTCGTCTCTGCGTCTCACACACACAGGTGAGTGTGATCACAATGAGCCTTCGAGGAGCCTTCATGTCACAGCATCAGGACCGCAGCATCACGGCTGACAGCGACGGCTCTCCCAGCAGCTCCAGGAAAGGTTAGACAGATCAGACGGGATGAGAGTTTCCAGTCAGAGAGCGAGACAGACAGGACAAGTATGGCTCACAGCCAAAGAGTCGCATGTGCACTACATTCCTCAATTTCCTTTCTTACAGTTTCCTCTTCCTCTTTCAGATGAGAGAGAGAAAGAGAGAGAGATTAAAACACACACACACACACACACAGACAGACAGACTGATCACATGACCTCAGACCAGTGAAGGTGAACATCAATCTGAAAGCACTTGACATTGAGAGACACAAGGTTAGAACACACACACACACACACACACACACACACACCTCCCGTATAAGGTGTGTCTGTCACGCTGTGGGTCACTCATCTGTACAGACAACAGATGCTTCATTTGAACGTCCACCTGTAACCCTGTAACACACACTCTCTCTCTCTCTCTCTCTCTCTCTCTCTCTCTCTCTGTCGGGGTCTCTCAATCTCTCTCTCTCTCTCTTTCTCTCTCTCTCTCTCTCTCTCTCTCTCTCTCTCTCTTTCTCTCTCTCTCTTTATTTCTATTTCTATCTTGCTTTATTGGCATGACATTTGATTTACAGTATTGCCAAAGCATTTAGATACAGAATGAAATATAAAATATGATTACACCATCAAAGAGACAATAAATGCAAAAAAAATAGATCAATACAATAAAAATAACAACAGCAGATAATATTTCTAATATTAATAATAGTAATTATATACAATTAAGAATGTCAAATAAAACACATATCACTCTCTCTCTCTCTCTCTCTCTCATTCACACACTCTTTTTCAAACACACACACACACACACGCACTCTCTCTCTCTCACTCACACACACACTCTCTCTCTCTCATTCACACACTCTTTTTCAAACCTGACATGACACACCACACACACACACACACACACACACACACACACACTCTCTCTCGCTCTCTTTCTCTCTCTCTCACACACACACACACACTCTCTCTCTCTCTCTCACACACACACACACACACACATTCAAACTCTGTCACACAAACACAAACACACACACACACACACACACACACACACACACACACACACACACACATTCACACTCTCTGTCACACACTCTCTCACACACACACAGTCTGGACAGCTATCCTAGTAGGAACTCTCCATAGGCGTAATGGTTTTTATACTGTGTACTGTGTTTTTATTAAGTGTATTTTCTACTGCCCTACACCTAAACATACCCCTCACAGGAAACTTTCTGCATTTTTACTTTCTCAGAAAACTAATTTTGTATGATTTTGTACCCATGGGGACCTCAATTTAGGTTCCCACAGTGACACGAGTCCCCATGAGTCTCTGTGTATTCAGGTTTAAGTCCCCACCAGGATATATAAACCTGTATACACACACACACACGTTTACTCAGCTCTTCCATAAATGGCTATTGTTTCTGTGTAAAACTAATTGTCATACAGACTACAAGTGCTCAAACCCAAGACTACAACTGAAAAGTGTCTGTTTGTGACCTTCAACCCCCAGGACTACAGAGCTGCTGACCTCTGACCCCACTTCACACGGCTAATGTGGCGTTTAGCAGCTCTGAGAGACGTAACAATGTCAGCTTCAACTGGTTCTACACTAGGGTGTTATGGGTGGTTATTAGGATATTCTGGGTGGTTGCTAAGTTGTTTTGGGTGGTTACTAGGTTGTTGTAGTAGCTTAAGGTATTGGGTCATTCCTATGATGCTCTGGGTCATTGCTTGGGTGTTGCTAGGATGTTTTGGGTGGTTGCTAGGGTATTCTGGGGTTGTTTGTAGGGTGTTTGGATATTTATTTATTTAAGGTATTATTCTGTTAAGATTTTAATGTGTGTACGTATTTTTATTTATTTATTTTAAATGATTGCAATTATTTTATTGTATCCAGAGCTAGGGTGTTGCTAGGATGTTTTGAGTGTTTACTGTGATATTCTGGGTGGTTGCTAAGTTGATTTGGGTGATTACCAGGTTATTGTGGTTGCTTACTAGAATTTTGGGTGGTTACTATGATGGTCAAGGTCATTGCTGAGTTGTTGCTAGGAGGTTTTTGGTGGTTGCTAGGATGCTTTGGGTGGTTGCTAGGGTATTCGGGAAGATTCCTATGGTGTTTGGGTGATTCCAAGGGTATTGTGGTTGCTTACTAGTGTTTTGGGTGGTAATTATGATGATCTAGGTAATTGCTAGGGTGTTGCTAGGATGTTTTTGGTGGTTTCTAGGGAGTTTAGTGTGATTGCTATGATATTCTGGGTGGTTAATAGGGTGATTTGGGTTGCTAGAGTGTTTTGGCTGGCTTCAAACTGGTTGCTAGGATGTTTTAGGATTTGTTATGGTTGCTACAGTGTTTTGGGTGGTTCCCATAACAGTTTGGTAGTTGGTTGAGTGTTTTGGGTAGTTACCTGGGTAGAGTGGTTGCTGGGCTGTTTTGGTGTCTGCAGTGTTGTTTGTTTTAGGTGGTTTCTAAGTGGTTGCTATGGTGTTTTGGTGTTTGTTTTAGATTGTTTCTAGGTGGTTGCTAGGGTGTTTGGGGTGGTTGATGTGGTGTTTGTTTTAGATGGTTTCTAGGTGGTTGCTATGGTGTTTGTTTTATATGGTTTGTAGCTGGTTGCTAGTGTGTTTTTGGCTGGTTGCTATGGTGTTTTGGGTAATTGATATATTGTTTATTTTAAATAGGTTTCTAGGTGGTTGCTGGGGTGTTTTGGGGTGGTTGCTATGGTGTTTGTTTTAGATGGTTCCTGGGTGGTTGTTTTTGTTTTTGTTTTTGCTGTTGTTGTTTTGGGGTGGTTGCTATGGTGTTTGTTTTAGATGGTTCCTGGGTGGTTGCTGGGGTGTTTTTGGGTGGCTGCTAGGGTGTTTTGGGTGATTGCTATGGAGTTTGTTTTAGATGGTTTCTAGGTAGCTGCCATGGTTTTTGGTGTTTGTTTTAGATGGTTTCTATGTGGTTACTAGGGTGTTTGGGGTGGTTGCTATGGTGTTTGTTTTAGATGGTTTCTATGTGATTGCTAAGGTGTTTTGGGTGGTTGCTATGGTGTTTGATTTAGATGGTTTCTAGATGGTTGCTGGGGTGTTTTGGGTGGTTGCTATGGTGTTTGTTTTAAAGTGGTTTCTAGGTGGTTGCTGGGGTGTTTTGGGTGGTTGCTATGGTGTTTTTTTAAATTGGTTTCTAGGTGGTTGCTGGGGTGTTTTGGGGTGGTTGCTATGGTGTTTGTTTTAGAGGTTCCTAGGTAGTTTGCCTGGGGGGTGTTTTTTGGCGGTGGCTGTGGTGTTTGTTTTAGATGATGTCTGGGTGGTTGCTATTGTGTTTGATTTAGATGGTTTCTAGATGGTTGCTAGGGTGTTTTAGCTGGTTGCTATGGTGTTTGTTGTAGTTTGGGTTTTCTAGATGTTGCTGGGCGAGGGGGGTGGGGGGGGGGGGGGGGTTTTGGGTTGGTTGCTGGGGTGTTTTGGGGTGGTTGCTATGGTGTTTGTTTTAGATGGTTCCTGGGTGGTTGCTGGGGTGTTTTTTGGCGGTTGCTGTGTTGTTTGTTTTAGATGGTTCCTTGGTGGTTGCTATGGTGTTTGATTTAGATGGTTTCTAGATGGTTGCTGGGGTGTTTTGGGTGGTTGCTATGGTGTTTGTTTTAGATGATTTCTGGGTGGTTGCTATTGTGTTTGATTTAGATGGTTTCTAGATGGTTGCTAGGGTGTTTTAGCTGGTTGCTATGGTGTTTGTTTTAGTTGGTTTCTAGATGTTTGCTGGGCGGGGGGGTTGGGGGGGTTGGGTGGTTGCTAGGGTGTTTTGGGTGGTTGCTATGGTGCTTGTTTTAGATGGTTTCTAGGTGGTTGCTGGGGTGTTTTTGTAGATTAAAGTCCACACTCAGGTCTTCTGACCTGACCAACAATACAAACTAAACAAAAGGCCAAAGAATATGAACAGAATGGAACAGAATAGAGCTTTAAGAGGTCATTCGCTCTTCCTTCCCCTCCAAACGGTGTCATATTTGGAGTGTTTGTAGTATCTGCTCTTCTGTCTGCTGGCGTCTCTCAGGGTGGCCTGATCTGCCCTACAGAGATGCATATGATTAGCTGGACCATTGGGCAGCTCGGCCAAGGTGCCACCCTGTGCCTTCGGCTGGCATCGACAGGGCAAGGGCAAGGGCGAAGGAGCTGTGCCAATGTGAACCTGCAGCCGATGGCATCATGCCTGGCCGAGCCCAGCGGATGCTCATCGCTCGCTCCTGATCCTCATATCATTACATTTGTGTGCGGCCGAAGATTCTGCACACAACAGATTGAGGACAAATCAGGATTTTGAATCACGAGAGTCTAGAAATTCACAGATCTGTGTTTTTATTTGTCACAGTGTTAGTGACAGACGTGTTTTATATATCCGTTTAAAGCACTGATAGATGATGCAGAACAAACCCACTCGCAGCCTTCACCACGGTAAGAGGTTTTAAAAGTTTTCAGTTCAGGTTAAGCACTTTTAACCATAGTTAAGTGACTGATTTGTTTTTGAAAAATACTGCAACAGTAAAATCATAAAAAACACCAATTTTTTAATAAACAATGAAATATTCTTTTTTAACAACAGTCAAATATATATTAACAATAATCACTATAAATATTTCTTAGTATTTAGTGGGCCTTCTCAGCTATTTTTCATCACATCAGATACTTTTATCTTATATCAGCTGTTTTAAATTGGCTGTTTTACATCATGTGGCTCATCCAATAATATTTTAACACCAGGACTTTGCATTTTATGAATATTTATGAACATATAAATTCTAGATTATGCCACAAATATTTCAGTGCCGTTTATGAATCTTAATGAATCTGAGTCTGGAGTTCGGTGGATTTTATAGAAAATATTCCAATGCATATCGTCTGGTATAAACATTACAGTCTTTTAAAATAGTTTTATTTAAAAATTAGAATACTTAAATTAAAGGCCTCACAAAATAAATGCTTTTAAATGTTTATGAACTTATTAAGGTCTTTATTTTACAAAATAAATAAATAAATAAAATAAAGACAAAATACAAAAATAACAATTAAAATCTCTTATTTTAATTAAAATAATAATTAAATAGATATGACTACAAATAATAATTAATTAAAAAAACTGAACTTAATCTAATTTAATTTATTTTCATTCAAAATATAATAAAGGCTTTTAAGTCTATGAAAATTAAAAATGCTTCATTTTAAATAAAAGTTATAATAATTAGAATAATAGAAAAATAAAAGACTTTTTAATGTTTAAAACTTTATTATAAGACACAATAAAAAATAATAAACAAAATTACAAAGCTTTTTAAATTAAAATTATAATTAAAAAATAAAAATTAAAAGATTATTAAATAAAAGTTTACAAGATTTTTTGAATATTTTTTCATATGTGAGTTTTTCAAATGTTGATTGGATTATGTGTAAATGTCTCGATTTCTAGCAGAATAACCTGAAATAATAAATAGTAAACTGAGCTCTATAACACAGAGGATGCTGATATGAGCTGTGATTCATGTACATGTACCAGTGGATTTGTGGAGGTAAACGTACCTGTGAGAGTGAGAGCAGTGGTGCTGGAGGCACACACACACACACACACACACACACACACACACACACACACACACACACACACTGCTGTCAGAGGGAGTGTAAGACAGAGCGAAAACGCTGTTCTTCTACAGGACTGCGTTTCTTCACACCTCCCGCTCGAGCTCCGCGTGCTGCATCTGTTTTCTCTTTCAGAACGAAATACGTCACACGGTTTGTCTTTAAAACAGTGTTGCTTAATTAATACGACTGAAAGCAAGCGCAGCAAATGTTTCACAGTGCATCAAAGAATAATCAACCTCATCTGACTCCTGAATATTCAGATCGGGATGATGACAAATCACTTCTAGTCTTCGTCACTGTCAGCGTTAGTTAGTATGGGTGAATATATATGAATGCATCTGTTCCTTTGTTATTTATACAGTCTAATCAACTTTTCTAATTTAACTTTATGGCGGTGTTTGAAAAAGCTGAGGAGTGTTTTCAGTCACACAAAGTGTCTGTTCGTGACCTATAGCCTGCTGACCTCTGACCCCTCTTCACACGGCTGATGTGGCTTTTAGCAGCTCTGAGAGACGTGAGGATGCTGTGAGCTGACGTTTGCTCTGTTGAGCTGCTTTACATTATGATGCAACATTGACTGATGTTTCATCTTCTGAACATGATGCTAGGATCATGTGGCTGCTAAGGAGTTGTGAGGATGTATTGTGTGGTTATTAGGAGTGTTTTAAGCGAGATGAACATTTGAAAACTAAACTGTAGTTCTCTTCTTAAATATGAAGAGCTCAAGCAACCGATTAATCAGTTTAATTTAATTAATTTCCCAAAAAGCGGTAACACTTAATTTTGACGTATCCTTGTTATGCATGTTACATGTACTCACTATTATAATAGCAATAAATTGTGCATAGTTACATGCAAGTAATCCTAAACCAAACCTTAATCCTAACCCTAAGCACACAGTAAGTACATGTAGTTAATTAATATTACTTAATTACTTAAATGTATAATTACACTGTAACAAGGACACCTTAAAATAAAGTGTAACCCAAAAAGCTTATGGTTGTAATTATAATATACCATAAGTCCGACATCGAAGTGTATTGCAGTTTTTGTCTCTTCTGAAGATTCATTCACTTGTTTGCCAATGAACCACAATGTACCATTCTGCTCAGTTTTTTAATGTTCGTCTGATCTCATTTTGTAAGTGACTTTTCTTTCTGTTTTAAAAATGCTTTCTTTGGATTATTTGATTGTCCAAAAGAGAATATATTATTATTATGAATATATTATTATGAAGGTGTTCTACTCTGCCATTAAGGTCAATCTCACCTTAGAGTGCCTTTCAACCCTCACAATACTCAAAAATTTGCTTTATGTCATATCATAAAAAGTAGATACTGAAGTACTATAGAAGCATATTAGTTGAGCTCCCACACATTTTTTTTTTTTTTTTTGATAATTATGGGCCATTATTCGAAGCATAAACCATGAGATATGTCCACCCTGTCATGCACATATTTTACCGTTAAATACGTTTTCCTTGTAAAATTAAGATGCTAATTATATTTTCTGAAAGGTATGATGTCCCTTTCCTAAACAGGGTTATTTGTTTGCTTTCAAATGATAAATACATTTAAAAAAGGATGTAAACCATGTGTTTTTAAAGAAACTTGTATAATTCGCACATGTATTTTTTCTTATTTGGAGAAAACTGTGATATTTGGATGCAGTTTTTTATTCGCATGTTATTACCCCATACCTAGCTATTGAACAAACTGTATTATATAGATAATGATTTCAGTATTATTTAAAATATTATTGTAAAACATCAAATCAGGGTGGACCAGCACATGACGGGGTGGACACATAATGCAGAACACACAAAGCATGACAAAACATGACAATGGAACATTTATTCAACTTCAAAAAAATAAAATAATAATAATAATAATAATAAAATTACATCGTCAATCACATTGATATGTGTTCATTTTAGTTTTTAGCAATATAAACTACAAATGAAGGCTGTGTCCACCCTGTCATGAGTATGTCCACCCTATCGATTGAACCTTTTGGAACATTGACAGGGTGGACATTTTGAGCTTCAGTTAGCATATTAGCTTACAACAAAATGTGACTACCTAAATATTTAGTCTGGTTGTTGAAGAGATTTTGGTATATTTAAACATACATATTTTGAAAATACTGTATTCTAATCACTTCTGGCATATTTAATTTTTTTGGCCGACAGGGTGGATATGTTAAGATTTGGCAAAGTAAGCAAGCAAACTCAGACGAAGAATATTTGTCAGTTGAAAAGTCACCAACATACTCACCTCAGCCGTTGAAATTCGTATCATGATTTCGGATCGTGAATCTTTCATTTGCGGAAATGATTCGCAAACACGTTTTGAAGTTCCGCTCTGACTTCCGATCTGAATCAAATGATTCGTGATACGCGAAGTTCTGATCGGCTGATTTGGGAACCCTATCTGAAGTCTCGATCTAAGTCAAATGATTCACGATACATGATTTGAAGTCCCGATCTGAATCAATTAATTTGCAATGCACTTTGAAACAGTGAATCATTTTGCGATACAATGGCTTAACTGATTCTGAGTTTCGAAAAGCTCCATTTCAGCCATCACTACGTGCTTTTTTAAATCATTACAAGCAATGCTGGAACTCAAAAATGGCTCTATATATCTGTTTTTTGCTAGTGAATCACTTGAACTGAATGATGGGAGTCATGAATCAATCGGAGTGGTTCCAGCGTAAATGACTCACACAATTGAATCGGTTCCTCCGCTTTTAGTGGCTTCAGTCAAGTTTACACAACACTGTCAGTACTAATGTTAGCTTAGCTTATTAAACTTTAACTGCAATAAGTGAAAAAAGTTTTATGTTTATAAATAAAATATCAATATTTCCATTCCAAAGATAATATCCAACACAAATCTATGAACATATTAAGGTGAGGTAACTGGTTTACTGCTAACTAGTGAAACACTCCATTAATATGATGATATGCAGCTCAAAATACATGTTAGATGGAAACATTGTACCAACTACTATTGAGTTTGTAGTTTAATTCACTTTATTTGAAATAGTTTGAGCTGCAGTTCAGTTTCTGACAGTTCAATAGGAAATCAGCTGAAAGCATTCAGTCGTCTCATACCATTGAAGTCAATGTTAGATTATCAGTATACATTATTATAAATATTAGATAAATGATTTTTGTATGTGATTGTATTCGTCTGTATAGAGTGATAGTCGGTGTAAAAAGAGCAAAGGGAAGAAGCAGATAAACACAAAACAGCAGAACAACATAAAGTTAAAGAGGGTAAACTTTATCATTCAGCTGAACTGTGCTCGTATGTTTCAAACACTTTGGCTTTTATTGTGACCCTGCAGCACAAAAGCAGTCATCAGTAGCACAGGTATATTTGTAGAAATAGCCAACAATACATTGTATGTACACGTGTGTGTGTGTATACTTCTTTATGCTACATTGTAAGGCCCAAATGTCCCCACAGGAGAGTAAAACCTGAAATTTTACATTGTGGGGTCCGGCCTGCAGTTCCCACGAGGAAAAAATATTATTAAAAATAGTAAATAATGTCTATCTGAAAGTGTAACAATGCAAACAGGTTTTAGGGTTAGGGTTGGGTTAGGGGATAAAAAATATTGTTTGGTCTGTATAAAAGTAATAGAAGTCTATGGAAAGTCCCCACAATTCACAGAAACACACACACACACACACACACACACAGAGAGAGAGAGACCTGCTTAGAAACGTGATGGAGAGACAGACAAACAGAGAGAGAGAGAGAGACTTTGACTTTTACATCCCTTTATTATTCACCATAGTTAAAAAATTTTGTGGATATACATTATTACATTGCAATCACCTTACACACATTTCCTCTTTTTTAATAAATAATAATAACGTATTACCAAAACTTACCAATTAAAAACCAACCCCCCATTATCATTCACTACAACCAGTGCTTCCTTAACACACCATCTCCTTTTAAAAAAAAGAACATTATTAATATGCTTATAATATGTATATTCTATAATCACTCGTGAATATCCACTAAGGATTTGAATAAACACCACAGAAACAAACATCTCTTCCTGCATTTTTTTCTTGATGAGACTTCAAAATTGCCAATTTGGCTTGACCTACGACAAAATTAGCAAGCACACATAGTTCTTGTGCAGATTTCCTATAACAAAAACAGCCTAAAATAAATAGGCTGTTAGTATACAGAGAGAGAGAGAGAAGCCTAAAATAAATAGGCTGTTACATGAGAGGGGGATTAGGTGGGGGGTGGGGGGTCTTCTGCCTGGTTAATCATAATGTAGTTTTAATTAAAAACTCTGTGTCAAAGGGTTTAGCTCAGAGATCAGAGCCAGATTGCAGCACAGCAGCAGATCACCGAGAGCACACACACACACACACACACTCACAGGCGTGTATTAAACACATGTGTGTGTGTGTGTGTGTGTGTGTGTGTGTGTGGAGGGACAGCTTGTCATGTTGATCAGGTCTCGGTGTGAACGAGGTATCAGGGAAGGACATCAGGCCAGTTCCTTTGGATTATTCTCTCTGTCCCGTGTGCTTGTTGAGGAGCGTTTGCCGGTGTGTGTGGTTAGTTACTGTGAAAGCAGCTCTGGGGTGTGTGTGTGTGTGTGTGTGTGTGTGTGTGTGTGTGTGTGTGTGTGTGTGTGTGTGTGTGTGTTTACCGCACATGTAACAGAAACATCCAGAATCATTGGTATCTCAGAAACAAAAAAACAGTGGCTTCAGCTTTTCTTTGCTACTGTTTTAGGTGTTTTTTTTATTGTCTGATGTGAAAAGAGTGTCTGTGATCTCCTGGTCTGTAGATCAAGTTCCTCCTTTAACATCATAAATATATATAAAAAAAGATTTAATTCATAATACAAATTGTAAAGAATTGTACTTTTTCCAATAACTAATATTAAACTCAAGAGTAAATTTATACAGTATAATACTGTATATACTGTATATATGAAGAATGCGCAATGTGTGTGAGTGTGTGTGTATGTGTGAGCGTTTGCATGTTTGTGTTGGTGTTGTGGGTGTTCTTGTTCTCCTGTGTGTGTAGATGCTGATGCTCAGCAGAGGATGTGTGCTGTTTTTTTTAGAGCTATATAGGTTTAGGTTTCTACATTGGGTTTCTACATAGGGGATCATCCTTTCTGAGGTATGATCCTTTATGTGTGATTTGGATTTATGATTTTTCTCTGTGTGGTGCATGAGATTTGAAAATTATTTAGTAGTCCAATTTTAAAATACTTAAATATTTAAAATATAAAATATTAAAATATGTTGTTATTTTGATGTTGAATTAAATATATTCATAGATTTCTATTTAGTATTTTTTTATTTATAGATGTGTGTTGTGTTTTTGTTTTGTTATTAAATTAAATACACAGTTCTATTTATTATTTTTTTATTTATAGATTTTCATTTTAATTTGTTATTGAATTAAGTATATTTATACATATCTATTTATAATTGTTATTTATAGAATTTTATTTTATTTCTATTTTGGTATGCATACACTTACTCATTTTTTATTTATATATTTTTCTTTTATATTTTGGTATTACATAAAATTATATTTTAACATTTCTATTTTTAATTATAGATTTTTGTGTTATTTTTATTTTGGCATTTAATTAATATATGTACAGTTCTGTTTATTAACCTTTTTAGATTTCTTCTTATTTTGGCATTGAATCAAATCTGTTTATACATATCTATTTATTCTAATTTCTATTTAGAGATTATAAATTAAAATTATTTCACTTCAGCTTCATCCATATTAGATTCCATACTACATTTGTTTGGTATAGAGCTGCAGTGTGTGTTGTGCTAATGCTGTTCAGTAGTCAGGCTCCTCCATCTCTCTCTCTCTCTCTCTCTCTCTCTCTCTCTCTCTCTCTTCTTTCTCTCTAGGGTTGCTTGTGGGGGGGGGACACCTTTGAAGCAGGGGGGTCAAAGGCTATTGATCCTGGGGCTTGAGACATCAGAGAGAGAGAGAGAGGTTGGAGACCCATGCGAAGACCTCCTCATGACGTCAAACATGCATTTGATTTGTGCCCTGCAGGTGTGCAGAAGCCATGATGCTCAGCACTGGGACGAAGCTCCAGGAGCTGCCCATCAGAGCAGATGATGTCCAGACAGGTACAAGACCTGCAAGGTCATCGCTAACCCTGACAGGTTTCCTGAAAACCACCCTCGTCTGCTATTGGTCGGTCATACAGATAGCCCCGCCCCCGAACTAACATGATTGGTTGACTCAGAAGTTGAAAGATAATTTTTTTTAAAAAACTTAAACTAACAATGATTGACTTAGTGACTCATTATAAACACTGAACTGAAACTTCTGAACTAAACTATTAAAAACATGTTAACTGAAATCAAAATATTTGCTAATTAGAAATGTTTTCTTTGGTTAATTAACTCAATTAATTTAAAGCATTAAAATGAATAAACAAAAATGATCTAAAACTAAAACGGAAATAAAAATAAACTCAAAGCTGCAGTCCGTAAGTTTTTCCTCTTTGTCGCCATCTCTGTTTGAAAACTTGGAATTGCAGCTGTGTGTGGAATTATCTTCCTTGCATGGGCTGTGCACCAGCATGGACGAATCTGATGTTTTTATGTGTTTGTGTTTTAGTTAGCTGCACGGTGTGGATATTTACTGTACTTCGCAATCACAGATTCTAGTCTACGTCTTGGAATATATGACTCAAATAAGAATTTTCACCGGATATTGTCATCTGAACAAGCAAGTAACAAGTCTGCCATAATTGTTCTGACCAACTGAAGAAAAAAGCATTACAATACATTGCGCTACCAATGGTGATTTAATCTAAATGACCTCATATCACATCAAACCATGCAATTTATTATTATTGTTATACTTTATTCTCAAATTATTAATGTTAACAACATCACCACTTGAATTTCACATAAAGAAATTCTTTTAACCCAAAAAGCAAACTATGCTCCCTTCAAACTGGTTTTCTTTAAAATACAAATCTTGTGTAATCCCAGGCTATCTATAATCAGAAGCACATTTAAATCTGAAATCTAATTTAATTTCATTCACATGTGTTTCATAAACACCATCAAAATGATACATTTAATTATTCCAGCTTCTGTGAGAAAAGGCTTTAAACGATCCGTCACCTGCAGGATCCTGACATGCGATAGATAGCCTAGTAGCTGGGACAACTTCTTTATGTTTACAGACGTGATGTAATGACGCAGCGTTTTTGTTTAATTTCCCTGCGAAAACCACCTGGTACCACTCAAATTAGAAAACCTTATTATACAAAACTAACCTGTTGTGAATCAGGCTAAAGTAAGGCGATAGTCTTGAACACTGGCTGGTTACGTACTCAGATATTAATTTCAGATCATTTTTAACCAAAAAAAAAAAAAAAATGCTGACTGCAGCTTTAAGTAGTATTAAAAAAGTGTTTACTAGTAAGAATTAAACTAAAATTACAGATCAAAATGGAAAATAGAAAAGTGAAAGCTAATTCTAAATTATAATTAAAAACAACAAACTGGAAAAAAATAAAAACAGAATTAGAAATAAAATAAAAAACAAAACTAATTAGTAAATATTTGGGGGGGGGGCAGAAATGAAAATGAAAACTGAAAATGTAAAAATAAAAGCTAATTTAGAATAATAAATAAAATTAATAACAGGAAATTAATAAAAACTAAAACTGAACTAAAAAATAACCAGTATTTAATTTTATTTTTTTTATTTATTTTTTTTAATTTATTTAAACAATGATAATATATTAAAACATATAGTATTGACTGTTATTGTTATTATTACTATTATAGGCACTTTATTGTCGTGGAAAAGTTCATTTTTTTCAGTAATTCAACTCAAATTGGGAAAACTTGTGTATTAAATAAATTCAGTGCACACAGACTGAAGTAATTTAAAAGTCTTTGGTTCTTTTAATTGTGATGATTTTGGGCTCACATTTAACCAGAAACCCACCCAATCTCAACAAATAGATAGAATATGATGACATGCCAATCAGCTAAGCTCATCAACTCAAAACACCTGCAAAGGTTTCCTGAGCCTTCAAAACAGTCTCCTCAGCTTTGGTTGTGTCCCTAGGCACACAATCATGGGGAAGACTGCTGATCTGACAGTTGTCCAGACAAGCCACAAGCCCTTGACACCTTCAACAAGGAGGGTAAGCCACAAAACATTCATTGCCAAAGAAGCTTGGCTGTTCACAGAGTGCTGTATCCAAGCATGTTAACAGAAATGTGAGTGAAAGGACAAAAAGTTGTGGAAGAAAAAAGCTGCACACACGAACTGAGAGAACCGCAGCCTTATGAGGACTGTCAAGCAAAATCGATTCAATAATTTGAGTGAATTTGAGGGAAACCAAGGTCCTAGAGTCTTGGAGGAAGGGTGGAGAAGCTCATAGCCCAAGTTGCTTGAAGTCCAGTGTTAAGTTTCCACAGTCTGTGATGATTTGGGGTGCAATGTCATCTGCTTGGTGTTGGTCCATTGTGTTTTTTTGAAAACTAAAGTCACTGCACCTGTTTACCAAGAAATTTTGGAGCACTTCATGCTTCCTTCTGCTGACCAGCTTTTTGAAGATGCTGATTTCATTTTCCAGCAGGATTTGGCACCTGCCCACACTGTTGGTTAAATAACCATGGTGTTGGTGTGCTTGACTGGCCAGCAAACTCACCAGACCTGAACCCCAGAGAGAATCTATGAGGTATTGTCAAGAGGAAAATGAGAAACAAGAGTCCAAAAAATGAAGATGAGCTGAAGGCCACTGTCAAAGAAACCTGGGCTTCCATATCACCTCAGCAGTGCCACAAACTGATCGCCTCCACGCCACACTGAGTTGAGGCAGTAATTTAAGCAAAAGGAGCCCCTACCAAGTATTGAGTACATGTACAGTAAATGAACATACTTTCCAGAAGGCCAACAATTCACTATTTTTATTTTTTTATTGGTCTTATGAAGTATTCTAATTTGTTGAGATAGTGATTGGTGGGTTTTTGTTAAATGTGAGCCAAAATCATCACAATTAAAAGAACCAAAGACTTAAACTACTTCAGTCTGTGTGCATTGAATTTATTTAATACACGAGTTTCACGATTTGAGTTGAATTACTGAAATAAATGAACTTTTCTATGACATTCTAATTTATTGAGATGCACCTGTGTGTGTATATATATATATATGACATGGATTTTTTTTTTATTATTTTAAAATGTTCCTTGAGGTTTACGTGCAAAGTTAATAAAGTTTTTTTTGCACAACAAAACGGATCCAAAACGAGCTGTTTTTTGAGCTTTATTAAATAAATGATTTGTTTATAATGAGCAGGACGTTTTAAACTATGGAACTTGCAGGAGGTTTTAATGGTACAGACACCTCTTTTTTGCCAAAAGATAAAGGCAAATTTTATTTGTCATGTTGTGACCCCTTTAAAAAAATCACATGAAATGTTAAGAAATTTTTTTTTTAATTAAAATGAAGAAACTGAAAACATAAAAATAAAAGCTAATTTTAAATCTAAATAAAAGCTATAATAGTTCGCAAATAATACTAAAATAACCTAGCATCACACAGCAGCAGCTTTAACAGCATGTTTACTCTCCAGCAGGACCTGCAGAAACCTTTGACCTCCACAGACTAACACACACACACACACACACACACACACTCACTCACACACACACGCACACATTTCCATGCACAAACATACTGAGAACTCGTATTTTAACACTTGTCTGATAAAAATCAGTTTTCTTTGAACCCAGAGGACAGTTTGTTGGTACTCCAGTGAGTCAGCGGTGAACGTCAGTCCTGGTGTGTGTGTGTGTGTGTGTGTGTGTGAGTGTCCTTCATGAGCCACCCGCAGCTCATCTAAACCGCTCGCTCAAAAACCCCATCTGGTCCATCATTATTGCCCTTGTGTGTGTGTGTGTGTGTGTGTGTGTGTGTGTGTGTGTGTGTGTGTGTGTGTGTGTGTGCTGCAGGCCTGAAGAGATCTGGACGGGTCACCCAAAATATTTCTGATCTTCTGAGAACTATAAACTACAAAAAAGAGCATGCACAATACTAGTTCACTACACTGTATATTTACATATACATTCATGCATTTAGCAGATGCTTACAGTATGTCCGAAGCCACTTACAATAGAGCTACTGGAACAATATATATAGTGTACAAGGCCAGGTTACTATACACTTCAGACATTATGCAACCAAAACACACCTTATTATGTTGCATGTTTCATATAGTAAGTCATTTTGGGGGGAAAAAATGGTGTAGGATTTATGCACTGTTACACTGTAAATAGCATGTGCATTGCATTGTGGGACCTATATAATGCTTTTTATACAGTATGAGATGTTGCATGTAAGTAAAAGTGCTTGTTGGATACATCAGGTGTTTGTGTGTGCTCATACATGCTGATGTACTCAGCGTTGGCATGGAAACGTCTCCGTGTGTTTGGCACCGCGACACGCCTGAGGTGGGAGAGGCAGGTAACACTTTAACTTTGTTATGCTTTTATCTGCCAGGTCTGTGGGAGACCCTTCGCATGTGTGTGTGTTTGTGTGTGTGTGCGTGCATGATGTCACTGCGTGCGTGTGTGTGTGTCGCCAGAATCCCTGCCTTCTGCAATAATATAGAGCACGCTGTGACCAAACCCACCCGCTGATATTACATTTTCCACTGAAGCTGATGCCCAGTGTGTGTGTGTGTGTGTGTGAGTGAGAACCTCTGGAACGTGTCATACATCCGATCGGATCTCCTGCATTCAGAGCTGTTGTGAAAGCTGCAAGCTTTGCTAACTAATTATTGCATTATAAATTGGCAGAAGAATTGTTTATTCTAATAAATGTAATTTTTATTGAATGCATTTAGTAATATTACTGTTACTTATCATATTGCTCTGTTTATAGATTAATTTGAATATTTTAAAAAAAAAAATTCAAACATATATTTGTTACATTAAAAAAAAAAAATATTTAAATGCAATTTCATAAAACATTTTAGAACTTAGATTAAAAGCTATATTTTAAAATAAATGGTAAATAAAATGTAATAATACATTTACAAAAAAGCATTGATCTATTTAAAATAAATGTAAATAAAACATAATAATGCATTTTAAAACAAAGCATTATTATATTTTCAAATAAATTTGAAATAAAAATGTAATAATGCATTTTAAAATAAAGCATAAATATATTTAAAAATAAATTTTATATAAAATGTAATAATGGATATTTAAAACAAAGCATTATTAAATTAAAAAGATGCAAATAAAATGTAATAATACATTTTAAAATGGAATATATACTATTTTAATATTATTTTATGTTTTTTTTATCCATATATTTATCACCATAACATTTTAATACACATTGTAAACATTAGACTTATACTATAATTCTATTTTATTATCTTTTTTTAAAGAGAAAATGCAGAATTTGTCATTATTAGACATTTGTACAGTCACTGAACAAATGATGTTGTACATTTTTAGTTTTATTTCTTTAATAATGTGTTATTACAAAGTGTTATTTATAACAAAGCGCACCAAAACTGAGAAAGAGTGAGAGTTTGTTGTCTATAAATGGAAAATTAAACAGATTCTAGAATTACTGTGATGATGCTGGAATGATAAATAACTGCTGGTCATTTACATCAGCTCTTACTGAGAATTCAGGTGATAGTTTATGAATATTTATTGTATTTTGAGCATCTCATAGTGGTATATTTGGGCCTGGACTGGGAGAATATGATTTCTTGTAACCTTTTCAAATGAGAAAACCCTGAAACGATTTCCTGAGAATAATTTTCTGAGAGCAATAAGCCAATCACAGCTGCAGAATTTAATTGGCAATAATATGAATCGTTAATCAAAACATGAGATCCGGACAGAAACGTGACGCTGAATGACATAATTGGAAGCGGTCTGATTTTAGCACCTCCACACGGCTGAAAGGTCAAAGAGATGTTTTGGCATTTTGACCCCGATGATGATGATGCTGATAATGATGATGCTGATGATGATAAGTCATGTGACACCTGGCAGCCAATAACGCGGTGTGAAGATGATCGCTGTTGTCAGAGTGTCACTGCGGTGATTAGTGACGTTTGATCCGGATAAAGTCTGAACAGGAGAATAACGTGTGTTTCTGGTGTCTGTGTGTGTGTGTGTTCTGAGCGCGTGCCCTTTCCCTGCATGTGTGTGTGTTTGTGTGTTCTGGTCCGTCTTGAGCTGAATTCTTCCACACCTCGCTGTGTTCTGCCTGAAGGCTCTGACAGGTTCGATTTCTTCTCCCCTGAATGTTGAGCTGCGAATGAGATTCTCCAAATGAGACACACACACACACACACACACACACACACACACACACACACACACACTCGAGTTGAGCTGGAACCTGACCCGGCCTCACCTCTGGTTCCCCTGAATCTGTGAACATACAGACAAAAACACAAACATCACCAGACCATGAGAGATCAAAGTCATCTAGTCCTTCCTTCCTTCCTTCCTTTCTTTCTTTCTTTCTTTCTTTCTTTCTTGCTTTCTTTCTTGAAATGTATTTGCGCTAAATGTATACAAATACATATCTAAATATATACATAAATATATATATATATTTCTCTGTGTGTGTGTGTGTGTCTGTGTGTGTGTGTGTGTGTGTGTGTGTGTGTGTGTGTGTGTGTTCATTTAGATGAGGCATTTAGGCTGTATTATATTGAATGATATTCAAATCACAAAGCGAGAAAAAATAAACAAATGTTATATTAAATATATGATTATAATATAATGTAATAATATAAAAATATTAAATATAATATAGAAATATCTATATAAAGATATATAGCTATATATATAGTGTTTAGACTTTTAGCTTTTATGGATTTTTATTATTATTATTTAACTTAGATTTTTATTATCATATACCTTTTATTATATAGTACAACCATTATATTTGTATGCTTTATCTATACCTATATCTATTTATCTATATATCTGTTCTATCTATATCTTATATGTTTATATTTATCTGTCTACTGTCTACAGTAACAACTTTTACTTCACTACCAACCAGCTCTGAACTGTAAACAGTCTATCTATCTATCTATCTATCTATCTATCTATCTATCTATCTATCTATCTATCTATCTATCTATCTATCTATCTATCTATCTATCTATCTAAACTATGGTCATATAACTTTTATTATATAATAAAACCATTAGTGGATGGATGGATGGATGGATGGATAGATAGATAGATAGACTGTTTACAGTTCAGAGCTGGTTGGTAGTGAAGTAAAAGTTGTTAAGCTCTTCAATTCAAGCTTTTCAAGTTTCTTAATGAGACTCGCAGAACAGGAAACACAAATAAATAACAAATTATTTCTTCATCAACAAGTATTCAGACTGATCTCAGTATAAGAGCTGCGATAGAACTAAAAGACAAGCTTTTAAATGTACAGTAGTATAATAATGTTAGAGCAATGATGCATGTTGAAATGTCTAAAACAAGAAGTCTGAAGGTCTTGGGTCTGTAGAAATGCAGTTTAACCACAAACTCTGACACCTCGTGTACTGGAGATGAAAGATAACAGCCTCTCTCTCTCTCTCTCTCTCTCTCTCTCTCTCTCTCTCTCTCTCTCTCTCTTGGTGGGGAATGTCTTTCGTTTTAAATATAGATCATGTATATTTTGTTGCTGCCACATCTTGAAATGTCACACTAAACGGCACATGAAAGCAAACGAGTGGAACACAAATGTGGCAACAAAAACAATAAAAGAAAAGAGACAGAAACAAGCAAACAGGATGTAGACAGATGAGAATTAGTTACAAAAAACACCTCAAATTTTCAAAAATGATTTGTTTTTGAATGACGGAAATGCTGGCTTTACATTTTTAAAGTAAAATGATAGTTAGAAGTTAGTAGTAGATAGTTTTACAGGCCAAATATAAATCAATATAAATTTATACTTGCATGCAGTAAAGACAGAACAGAGCTAAAAATCTCAAAATATCAAAAATTATCATTTCTGAAGGACTGAGATGTTGTCTTTGCATGTATTTGAATTAAAATGATGGTTTGATGGTATAATTACATTTATATCAATATAAATAATAATTTACATACAATAAAGAATAATATAGATCCATCAAAATAACAAGACTATTATTTTTAAATGACTGAAATATTTTTAAGGTAAAATGATAAATCAACTGATAAATCAAATGATAAATCATTTTTTAAATGAATAAAATATCGCTTTTACTTTTCTTGAGGTAAAACAATTGTTAATATAGATTGAAATATAGATTTGAAATGTAAGTCAATAAAATATTTTCAAACTTTAATTAGACATTTTCATTACACTGTAAAAGGCAGCAAGGCTGAAATGATCTATAAAACAAAGTTTGGAATTTTCAGTGCAATTGAAAATTGTGAAGAGCAACAGGGGAATTAAAATGTGTGTATTATTCATTCATTTACATTTATTCATTCACCAGATGCTTTTATGCAAAGCAATGACAGAATATAAATAAATATATGGGCCTCTCAAACAGATTCAAACATCCCAAACGTCACCTTTAAACCTACTTTAAATATGAAAGCATTTCCTGACAGTAAGTAGTCTCTCAGCACTGAACAGCATCATGTGCGATCGGATGGGTTTTCACAGCTGTTTGTTTATACGGGCCTTTATCAAACCATCCAGGACGTGAACGAAGCTTTCGCGAACCCCTGACCGAGAGAAAAAGACTGAACGAGTGTGTGAGGGGCAAATGAACTCACTTTCAGGGGGTAGAAAGGGCCATTGTGCTGAATGGAAGGGTAATTCAGAGCTCTCAGAGAGTGTGTTTGTAGTTTGCTCTGCCAGAGCTGATCTAATTTATCTATGCTAATGAATTAGATGTGAGTGTGAGAGTGTGTGTGTTCTCCGCAGGTCTCTCAGCAGCTGTTTAATGCACAGAAGGACATATTGAATCCATTCAGCATTGCGCCTCTCAAACAAACCTTCACAAAGACTCCTGCGATGCTATTCTACATCAAACACACACAGACTTCTGCTCATTCACTTCTGAGTGAATTCTCACAGGCCTAAAAGTGTTTGGACACTCGAGTCACACTTAAAAATGCTTGAATGTGATTCATTAGATCACAAATAGGGCTAGAACGATTAGTCGACATTATCAACAAATGTTTTCATTGTCGAATAGTCGTTTGATCTCATGTGACATAATTCAAGGACCTGCAATACCACGGATTGACCAGTGTGGCGATGTTGCGCAAGACTGTAATTCTGCCCTTTTGCATGCAATCTATTAGAAGACAGCGCTTATGAAAAATTTTAATGAAACCGAACCAGTAGAGTGTGGGAAAGTTTTATAAAACTACAAACAATAAATGTTGTCATGTGTAAATAGTTCTGTTTCGTTTTTCGCTTAGGCGTAAACAGAAGTTCGATATATGGAAGCAGCGCTTTACTGTTAGTGAACATTTAGATGCATTCGGATGAATATGTAAATTTGTGCTGCGCACTTTCCACTCAATAACAAAATAAGCACACGTCTAACATGACAGCGGTGAGAAAACAGCAGATCAGAAAGCATCTGATCATAGCGATGTGGATGTTTGCCCAAGATCTGCAACTGGACACTCCAGTAGTTAAAGTCCCCCTGAAATTTTAATTAATTTTAATCATTTAACAATACATTTACTTATTAATCGCAGTGTTATACAGTTATATTATTTGCAGTGTTAATTCGGTATTATTTATATACTATTTTATAATAATGCTTATTTAACTATTTACATATTTAAGTATTTATCATAGTATTTATATTTACTTTAGATTTATTTTACAATAGTATTCATATTTACTTTATAATATCTGTATGTTATTTATACATTTTCAGTTTTCTTTTAAATTGTTAAAGTTTAAATTGAGCGTTTTTTTATTTATTTATTTTGACTCTTTCATCTAATATTTGTTTTTATAAAAAATCTCATTTGTAAATATTTGACTTTTTTTAGCAAATATTTATATTACATTTGATTTATATATTTTTGTTGGTGTTAGATAAAATACTTAATCTTTTTAGTAAGTGTTTTATTTTGGTTTATATTTATTTTAAAATTATTTATATTTTTATGATTTAATTAATTATTAACTTTGCTTTTTCCCAGTTTCACCAAATGGATGTGTTTAAGAGATTATAAGTGTGATTGTATGAGTAGATTAACACAAGCATTGTGTGTGTGTGTGTGTGTGTGTGTGTGTGAGAGAGAGAGAGAGAGAGAGAGAGAGAGCATGATTATCAAAATAATCATTTGTTGCAGCCCTAATTGCAAATATCAAACCATTTACTGTAAATAGCCATGTACACCAAGATTGAACTGTGGGAATTTCAGACACTTGAGCTGATATTTTAAGGATCTTTAAGTGCATCAACAGATGCATGTATGCATATTGGCCTATTTCTATACCGCCTGAATGAGATTTCAGTTTATAGCCTGTTTGCATGAACTTGAATGAGAGTGTTTATGTTGTGGTTTTTCACTCTCTCTTAATATCACAGTGTGTTTGAGGGCCTGTAACTGCTCTGATCACAGTAGTGCCGCTTATGGCATCTTACAGACTCACTTCTCGTTCACCGTTCCTCTTTCTCTCCCACTTTATGTCGCACCTTCATGAGAACCTGACCAACACGATTATTAGATCAAATTGCACAACAAAGTCACATAACCGCAAACCAACAAAATGAGGATGTTCATTTTTATAAACTCTTTAGTACAGAGAGATTTTGTTCTGGCGGTTGGATCAGTGCCCTAGTGACCAGGCAGATGCCCCTAGCAACCACAGAGCAATGCCCTAGCAACCTCACCAAGAACTCCCAAACAGCATCCTGGAAATCATACAAAACACTTTAGTGACTGCATAGCAACATCTTCACAACCACCCAAAACCCTAGCACTGCCCTAGCAACCACAAAGCATTGCCCTTGTAACCAACCATAAGACCCTAGTAAATGCATAGCAGAATGACCTAGCAACCAACCAAAACACCCTCACAACAGAAAAGCAATTCTCTAGCAACCACACAGAACACCCTAGCAACAGCAATGCAATGCCCTAGCAACCACCTAGAACATTTTGCAGTGTCTTTGAAACCACACAGAACACCCTCTTAGCAACATTCTAGCAGCCACCCAGAACACCCTGCAACCATTTATCAATAGCCTAGCAACCAACCAGAAGACACTTGCAACTAGCATTAGCAACCACCTAGAATGGCCAAGCAAACACCCAGACCACCTTAACAAATGTATATCAGGTCCCCAGTAACCAATATCAAAGCAACTCCCTAGCAACCATTCAGAACTCCTTAACAACGTCCAAGTAACAACACACCTTAAACCAAACACCCTGGCAACTACCTCACAATCCTATAGCAACCAGAGTTGGATGTGTCTTATCTGAGGGTTTATATAGCCTAGTGTTCTGCACAGATGAAGTTTGATCATTTCTGTTGGTGGTTATGAGCACAAAGTTGACACGGAAGCCCCCGTGGTGACAACTTCCCACATGCACACGGTTTTGTTTTGGTGATTCCCACGTCGTGTTTCACTTTTTGTCAGCTTTTTGTCAGATTCGACTGTCGTCCCTCTGTCAATGTACGACTGTGAGTTGTTGATTTTTTCTTCACATTTTATGGCGGTGCAGGTGAGCTAGTGCATTTATTAGTAGTAGTGATGATTGACTTTAAGGGTTTGTTGACCCAAAAATGAAAAAATTGTCATTAATTACTACCCTCATGTTGTTCCAAGCCTGCAAGACCTTCGTTCATTTTCGGAGCACAAATCAAAATGTTTTTGTTGAAATCTGAGAGCTCTCTGACCCTGCACAGACAGCAATGCAACCGAAATGTTCCCAGGTCCAGAAACATTGCAAGGACAACTGTAAAATAGTCCATGTGACATCTGTGGTTCAACTGTAATGTTATTAAGCTACAAGAATACTTTTTGTGCGCAAAGAAAACAAAAATAATGATTTTATTCAACAATTCTTCTCCTCCTTATCCTGTCTGAAGCCACGCAATGGCATTGTGGACAGTATCACGATGCATGTGCTTGCTTATGCTTCATGTAAACAATGCATGTGCATGGCGCTGCCGATTACATTAACATGTATACCTATTTTTCCGCATTATGAGTTTTCTTGGATAGACAAGTTTGACACGTGCAGTGACACCTAGTGGACTCCTTCTGTCTCAACATTTAACTTGTGCCTGCGCTGTTGTACGCAGACTGTCCATAAAGACACAAAAATTGGGCTGCACACATACAGTGTGTGCAGATGCCCTCAGATACTTCTGTTGACAAAAACTGTGTTATGTGGACCATCGAGAAGCTCGGATGGTCTACGTCTACTTTGGGCTTAACAACAATTATTAAAAAGACCTAATGTTGTCTCAGAAGCAGACTTTGACCCTGTTATATTATTTCAGAGATTCAGGAGTGAAGCTGCTCCCACTGAAAAGCCTTCATATACAGTAAAACTAATTAGTTGGTTTTGTGAACAGCAGTTGGTTGTTTCCATGTGTTGGCATTGTGTGTATGTGTGTGTGGTGGGCATGCTCTCTAGGGCAGATGGGTTTGTCTTGCGCTGGACTCTGGCTCTCTGGTGTCTCCCCAGGGAGCAGGACCCTCCCCCTTGTCGTCTTCCTCGGGGACTGGAAATACTCCCACCCGGGTGCTGACCAAGCCCTGAGGGGCCGCAGAGATGCCAGGCGGACCGGCGGGGGTGCCTGATGCCTCGGTGCCAATGCATGAGTGCCAGAGAAGGACACGGGCAGCAGGGGCCGAACCAACACACACAAATACACACACACATGCACAAATCCACACAGGGAATCACTTTATTACTGGCATCATTTTATGAAGTCAAGCAGCACTGTTACTAGCGCTCATTGTGATTAGAACAGATCCAGCAGACTTGCGTTAGAGATCCAGAATACCACAGAGACCTATGAGTAGATTATATTCACTCAATAATGTAAAAAACCACCTAGCAACAAACTAGCAACCACCCAGACACTCTAGAATCAACATTCTTGCAACCACCTTGAACACCATAGCAACTGCACACTGTAGTACTGCCTTAGAAACCACTCAGAACACCTTAGTAACATTTTAGCATCCACCCAGAACATCCTAGCTACTGCACAGCAAAGCCCTAGTAACCAAGTCAAGCCACCTTTGTTTCTGTAGTGCTTTGTACAATACAGATTGTGTCAAAGCAGATATATACTGTAATAAAGAGGAAAATAACAGTGATAATGCAGCCAAATGTATCAATTATGAAATGACTTCAATTTCAGGTGTAAATCAGTTCTATAGATGACAATGGTGCTCAATTTATTTCCAGAAGACTATAGAAACTGCATAGAAAGGCCCTAACAGCCACCATAGCAGTGCCCTAGGAACAGCCCAGAACAACCTAGCATCTGCATAGACCCTAGAAACTACCCAAAACACCCGAGAACCCACCCAGGATACCATAGAAACCTCATAACAACACCCTAGCAACCACCCAGAACACCCTAGCAATGCCATAGGAACAACCCAGGACACACTAGCATCTGCAAAGATCCTAGAAAGCACCCAGAACAACCTTAAAATTGCACAGACCCTAGAAACCACCCAAAACACATGAGAAACCGCCCTGAACACCCTAGAAACTGCATAGCAACACCCTAGCATCCACCCAGAACACCCTAGCATCTGCATAATAATGCCTTAGCAATACCCTAGTCACTAGCCAGAAGCAATGGCAATGGACATGGCAATGCCCTAGTCACTAGCCTGAAGACTCTAGAAAATGCATCCTATTTATGTATCCTTGGAATTACAAAGCAACACCCTAGCAATGCCCTAGGAATGACCCAGAACACCCTAGCATCTGCATTGACCATAGAAACCATCCAAAACACTTGAGAACCTGCCTAGAACACCCTAGAAACCTCATAGCAACGCCCAAGCAACCACACAGAACACCCTAGCAATGCCGTAGGAACAACCCAGAACACCCTAGTATCTGCATAGACCCTAGAGACCACCCAAAATACCAGAGAATCCACCTAGAACACCCTAGAAACCTAATAGCAACATCCTAGAAACCTCCCAGAACTCCCTAGCAATGCCCTAGGAATGATCCAGAATCCCTAGCATCTGCATAGACACTAGAAACAACCCAGAACATCCTAGAAACCTCTTAGACCATAGAAACCACCAAAAACACATGAGAATCTGCCTACAGCACCCTAAAAACTGCATAGCAACATCCTAGCAACTGCTTAGCAACCACCCAGAATGCCTACGTAGCAATGCCCAAGCAACCACAATAGCTCAGAGCAGCCCAGCATTGCTGCATTGACTTTTGCATGGGTAAAACCACACACATTTTCTTTAGCACATATACAAATCTATAACTACCGTAAATGCTTCATTCATTGGTGCTACATAACTAACTCCAGCAGTACTGTACGACTAACATGACTAAATCACTACTAACACTGTCACAGCCGTTTACAGTATCTGCTCTTACATACTCAGGTATGAACTTTCCTTCCACCTCAATCCCAAATTCAGTTTGTTGGACTCTTTTTGTGCTTTCTTTGTGTCTGCATGCATCGGTGAGCGTTTGCGTGAGTGTGTTTGCTGTTTCCAGCGCTGCAGGCGAGTTATTTTGAGCGTTCTGGTGAGAACTGTGAGTTTCTGAGCTGAAGTGTTACTTTTCTGCAGGACAAGCCACAGACCCAAGACATCTTGAGTTGAGTATTTGTGTAAGTGTGCAAACAGACGCACACACACACACTTTCCAGAACGCTGCACCTCAGTTAGCGTCTAAACTTTAGCACATTTAACATGATTCTCAGCCTGTATTCATTCTCAACAATATATAAACTCAGTCTGTGACTGATTTCACTGTATCAGAGGTCAGCAGTACATATGACATTTGTTCAGATTTATGTTCATCTGTTTGGCTCTCTGACTGTCACATCAGGTTCATCTCGAGTACTAAAGCCTTCTGGGTTCCTTGAAGTACGTATGTGGTTTATTGAAGAACTTCAAAAGTTCTCCTCTGATAAACCCTTTCTGGAACATTTCATTTTACTATGAAAGACATGATAATTATGTTACATTAAAATTAAAATATTATACTCCCAGAGGAAGATGTCGTCCCAGTCTGCACATGACCAACTCACAATGTTGAAATGTGGTTGAAATAATGTAATAGTTGATTTAAAGCTAAATGGTTGTAAAAAAGTTATATTATAATACAAAAAATATTAAAATATATTTTTATAATTTCATTTTATTTTTAACTATATAAAATTACATATTTGTATTTTTTTATATAATAATAATAACAATAACAATTATATGTATGTATGTATATATATATATATATATATAATATATATATATATATATATATATATATATATATATATAATTTTCTTTTCTTTTATGTAATAATAATAATATATACAACTGCATATTTAATTCTTATATTTTTAATTACTTAAAAACACATAAAAGCAAATATTTGATGTTTTGAAGTCTATAAACTTTGTCAAATCCAGTGACTGTCAATGCTGATATTATTTGCAAAATTAAAACAAAATTAAACAATGATCAGTGATGTTTATTCACTGCTAAATAAACATTAAAATGCTAGCTGTAAGTTCTCAGGAGTTCTCAGTTATGCTCCATTGAAATTTATGTTTGTCATAGTATTGTTTAGGATAAATAAAAAGAGGAAATCATGTTTCATTTATTCTGAGATATAATTTTTAGACTTTTATTAGCACATTTTGGTATCATCACGTGTGTGTGTGTGAAAGCAGAGTTTTGTTAAGATCTCTTGCATGTGACATTAGTGTGGTTTTGTTCTGATGAGAATCATCTGAGAAGCTGGAGATTGAAGCATTCCTTTGCTCTCTATTGAGTTCATTGGTGTCTAAGAGAAACGTGACATCTTCTAGAGATTTGCTTGTGACTTCTGTACGCTGAGTTCAGAGTCAATGAAGTCATTACAGTAGCATATTGATTGTGCATTGAGTGTACAGTGCAGGAGACCGATGGTGTGAGAGTGAAACAGAAAGCATGTCGTATCGAGTCAGTTTCTTCAGTCTGCAGTGAGAGGTGAGTTACTGTAGTTGTCAGTAAGGCACGTGATTTGTTTTCTTCGTTTCTTTCTTGTAGTTTGGGACGGGCTGAAACTAAACATGCCTGTTTCCTGCCCACGCGACCACAACTGCACTCCAATAACAGCAGTGTCACAAATCACACACATTTAAACAAAGACTTGAGAGAACAGAGTATCAGACAAACATGACAAGAGCTGCGCAAAACTTCACTTTCCCATCACTAAAAAACAGAAAAAAAACTCCCATGGGCTGCATGCTGCAATAACACTGAGGAAGAATTACAGACTTTTTTTATTATAAAATCTTTACAGTTTATATTTGTATATATAAAAGTATAAAAATATAAATATATATGAAAATATAAATAGAATAATTTTAAATATACATATATGTGTGTATTTTATATATACATTTATATATTTATATTCATAATATAATCATATATAAAATTAAAACATAATTATATATATATATTATATATATATATATATATATATATATATATATATATATATATATATATATATATATATATATATATTTTATGACTATCTTTCAAATATTAAATTAAAAACTTTCTTGCTGTCTCATTATATGTTCATTAGACCAGAGTTTTGGTTCCTGGCTTTATTAAAGCACCAGAACTCCAGTACTAGATTTTTCCATGTTCTGGTGCTACATCATTGCTAAGGCCCTCAACATAATGTTAAAGGATTGTTAGGGTGTTTTGTTTCCATTGAGGCCCAGCACAGGTAGCCCAGCATCAGGCCGTGTTTACATCAGATGACACATGTTCAAGCCCGCGGCCATGCGTCCAGAGAAAGAGTGGGCGGATCGCCTCTCAATACACTGACATGTGGCTCTTTATGAGGGCCAGAGCTCTCAGATTATCATTCGTTAATGAGCGCTTGGGTTCGTCTACTGCGCTCGTTCTCTCACGCTCTACCATTCTCCTCTCGCTGCGGCTTTCAGATGCAGCATAGACGCGCTGGTAAAGAGGGACAGACACTGGTAATTAAAGCAGCGGGTGGCGTGTGTGTGTGTGTGTCCTCCTCTTTTCAGCAGCAGAATTGATCATTGTGTAAAGCCAATGTGGCCCCAGGCAGTTCTGACACTTTCTAATGACGCTTTTCACACACATGCGCGCACACACACACACACACTTTCTCTGCTCTTGCAAACTCATTGCTTTGGCCTCTCTGTGTAAGTATAATAGCTATATTAAATCCTCGGCTTAATACGTATACACTAGCACACACACACAGTGTGTTTGACACGGGCTCCGTCTCGCACATGTCTTGATTATGGGATGTCGAGAGAAACCGGACAAGAGCCACCCAAACTCCCTCAACATCAGACTTCACGAAACCTCAGGTTTTAAAGGCACAGTTCACCCCAAAATTAAAATCCTGGCATTATTTCCTTGTGCTCTTGTTGTTCCACACCTGTATGAGTTTGTTTCTTCTTGTAAACACAAATGAAGATGTTTTGAAGGATGTGTGTATAGCTAAACAGTTGCCGGTACCCATTGACTTCTATAGTGTGGACAAAAATACTTTGGAAGTCAATGGCTGCTTACATTATACAGGTTTTTTTTTTCTTTTGTGTTCAACAGAAGAAACAAACTCGTGCAGGTCTGAAACAACAAGAGGATGAGTAAATAATGACAGAATTTTCATTTTTGATCATCTTTAGTAACAAAAGAAAGAGAAAGGAACATCATTGTATTGGACAAAGTTCATGAGCTCCAACATAGCAAATATTTGCTTTGTAAATAAATGAATGTCATTTATGCCATTTAAATAAAATAAAAATATTCCTAATATATATATATATATATATATATATATATATATATATATATATATATAATTAGATATAAAATATGTAATAGAAAATAACTTGTATAAAATATTAAAAAATATTAAAATATAAAGTATATAATTATATTATAATGATAATATCACTTTAACATCTCTCTCTCCTGATTTGACCTTTTAAAGCCGCCACTTGATCCTTTGACCTCTGACCTTGGCTGACAATCTCTCCATTATACTTATTTTCTGTCTTTTTGCAGTGAGTATCAGAGTATAAAAATGTGTGAATGATTCCTCAGATTGAGTTGTTGAGATGTGTGTTATATTACTAAGTGATCAGACAGTAACAAACCACATAGAAACCTTTCACAACACCTTAGCAACCACATAGCAACCATTCACACCCTATGGACTGGCACAGTGAAACTGTGTGTGTATGTGTTAGGTTTATTAACTAAAACAGACAAACAATACATTAAATCATTAAAAATAAAAACCTTAAACTTATTTTATTTCTGCTGGTAGCCAAGGCAACATTTTTTATTTTTGTACTAAAATATTCTAAACTAACTAAAACTAAAACTAATAAATAAAAACTATAAAGATAACAAAAACAGTAAAATAAAAAATAAATAAATGTATTAACAATTGAAGTGAAAAGAAAGTATAGAAGTAAAGTGGAATTCAAAATATTAAAAAGAATATATATATATATATATATATATATATATATATATATATATATATATATATATATATATATATATATATATATATAATAGCGTGTGAGACAGGTGAGTATTTGCATCTCTGTAGAAATGAAGCGTTTTGTCATAATAAAAGCCCCGGAGCAGAATGAACAGGATCCTCTGAGACACTCTTCAGGCCTCAGAGACCAGACTGTGTGTTTCTTCATGTGACCCTGAGTCTGAGAGAAGATCTCCAGCACATTAGAGTTCCTTACTTTCATTTACACCTCTCCTTCACGTTTGTTTGGGGATTTCTTTCTCCGTAGCGTCCGTTTGAGACAACTATCATTACTAAATCTACTGTCAACACACACACACACACACACACACACACACACACTGTTGTCCTCCCCTGGTAATTCTGACACTGCCACTCTATTAGAGTTTCACATGTTAGCTGGTCATTATCGTTAAACTCCTATTGTGAAACACACACACACACACACACACACATTCAGGTTCATAGTGCTGCTAGTCATTTTCACGTGATGATCTTATTGCATTAAAGTGACAGACAAATGTGCAGCTAGATAAAAAATTTACCACTAGCACACACTCTCACACACGTGTGAAATCACCTGCAATAAAACTCAGTCATTTACGCACGCAAACACACCTACACAGACACAGACACACACACACACACACACACACACACACACACACGGTGTAAAAAAAAACACACACACACACACACACACCTACACTCACTCACACACATGCGGTCGCAGCGCTGCACATAAACAGAACTGATTTTTCTTCTGAAACCTTGTTAGTCATTAATAATGCTGCATTAATCTGTCATAGTTAAACATATAGGAAACATAAATATGTTTTTGCAAGTTTAAAGGTACATTGTTATTTATTTGTTTATTTTTTTTACATCCCACTCAAACACCCACTCTTCTGTCTGTACTTTGTTTATAATGAAAGTAAAATGGACTTATTTTATTTTTATTAATTGTATATATAAGTGATATATATATATATATATATATATATATATATATATATATATATATATAATAATTTTTTATTGCATTTCAATTAAATAAAAAGCAGCATTACTTTGAAATGTTGTTTAAGCACTATTCTGTACATTGTTCATAATGAAAGTAAATAAATGATTACACAAACATTATAAAAGATTGTGTACATTTGTATTTATTTTATTTATATTTATTATTTTATTTTGTTATTTTAACTAATTAACTATATATATATATATATATATATATATATATATATATATATATATATATATATATATATATTTATATATTAAAATTTAAATTAAAAAAATAACATAAATATGTACAAACACAAGTTTAAAAAGTTGTAAAGATGCATTATTATTAATTTTTAAATTTTTCTTACATCCTTCTCAAACACCCAATATTCTTTATGTTGCTAATATTATGAGAATGAAAGTAAATTAATTATTAAAAAAATAAAAATTATATATATATATATATATATATATATATATATATATATATATATATATATATATATATATATATATATATATATATATTTATAACATTTATAAATTTTTATCAATAAAAAAAAAAATCTAAAATGTTGTTGATTTCAACAAAAGTTAAAAAGTTATAAAGGTGCAATTTTTTTTCTCACATCCCACTCAAACACCTACTATATTGTGTTATTCATAATGAAAATAAACAAATTATGAAAAAAAAAAAACACAATAGAAATACGTACATGTAGAAAAAAAATACTAATTCTGATACAACATTTTTTACGGTATTTATACAAGCTGATCTAATATGTTCTGTACAAAAATAAAGCATGATACGTCATGCTGATGTAGATTAGCAGTGGAAGGCAAAACTGCAGCATTAAATGAAGTCTCTGGGCTACTGGCTAACGGTGCAGGGGCTTTAATCAGTTTTGACACATCTGCGAGGCTTCAGCTATAGTTAGAAGAGCTGGCAGAAGCAGCGTTTGAGAAAGAATGGGTGCGAATCTGTGGTCGGTTTATCATTGACACCAGCAGACACAGAGAGAGCAGAGCAGAGCAGCGCTGCAGAAAGACATGAGAAACAGCCACTGACCTCTGACCTCACAGCAGT